>NW_020172768.1:2932041-3040821 GCF_003031525.2 Neophocaena asiaeorientalis asiaeorientalis
GGGGGGGGTGAGCCGTCCTTTGGGCTGGGGGGGCGGGGGGGGGGGGTGGGTGGGTGGATGACATCCCTGGGGGTCTCTCGGAGCAGACCCCAGGACTAGCCAGTCTGCCTAGCACAAGACCAGCACAGTTTAGGAGGAAAGTGCAGAACTCTACTGGGGAAGAGGTCAAAAAAAGAGTAGTTGTCTTGTTCAGGACCCATCACCTCCGACCACCAAAGTTCTCCTTCACTGAGGACAGCTGAGTCCTTGACTTTCAGTTACTGCACAACACACTCTCTGTAGTGTTCTCCATTTTGGCTGCATGGTGGAATCACCAGAAAGGTGAGCTTTTTTTGTTTGGTTGGTTTTTTACTGGCCAATGCCTGGGCCCCATACCCAACCAATTAAATAAGACTTGGAAAGTGGGGTCTAGATGTCAGTAAATGCCTCCGCTTCTCAGGTGATTGCCTTGTGCCCCGAGTGCCGTGACCTACTGTTACAGGGAGGTGGAGTACGCTGGGCTGAATCCTGATCAGAAAGGACTGAGAGCACGGAGGGTGGGAGAGGATGCAGTTCATAATGTAAAGAATGTGAGAGCCTGAAGGATCTTGTTTAGAGCTCTGCAGCTCTCAGTGCGGTCCCAGCCTAGCAGCAGGGCACCACCTGGGAGCCGGTTAGAATGTTGGACCCACGACACCCACTGAATCAGAACGTACACATCAAAGATTGAGAACCGTGCTTTCGCCATTATCCGGACCAGTGGTTCTCAGCCTTGGCTGGGTTAGAATCGCCCCTGGGTGCTTGAATACATTCCAGTGCCAGGCCAGACCACTTAAGTCAGAATTTCCAGTTATGGGACCCAGATACTGCGATCCTCCTGTTCAGCCAAGGTCAAGGACGTCCATCTTGATAAGCGCATCTCAAGCTTGAGTGTCCATGTGAGTCATCAGGGGATCTTACGCAAACGCAGTTTCTGATTTGTGCCTCTGGAGGGGCCTGGGATTATACATTTCTAGTAAGGTCCCTGGTGAGGCTCAGGCTGCAGGTCTGGTAAATATATTTGAGTCACAAGCATTTATTAGGCCAAATTCCCAGTTTTACAGCTGAAGTAACTGAGGGTCAGAGAGGGAAAAGTGACTCCCCCAAGATAACCCAACATGTTATTCATTCAATACTTGCTGAGCGCTGGCTGTGTGTCAGGCAGTGTGCTACATGCTGGGGCTCGAGCTGGGAATAAGACAGACCCGATTCCTACCCTCACAGGGCTTATGTGCAGTGGGGGAGACAGACAGAGAGCAAGTAACTAAACGAATCACAGATCGGGAGAAGCGTGTGAAGGGGATAACGTGGTAGGGCGTGACTTGGCAGTTGTTGTGGGTAGGTCGGGGGGGCAGGCCACCCTCAGAAAAGCAGTAGGTCTTGACTTTCACTGGGGTCTGCTGATTACAACTCTAGAGCTCTTCTTTACTGGACAGGACCAGCCCCCATCCCCACTGGGATTCAGAGATGGGCCCTCCTGACCCTGCTGAAAACATCTGGCTCTGGTCCCCACCCCTATCCCTTTCCCCCACCCGGCTTTCTCTTTCCCTCAACACTCTCATTCTTGGGTATTTGCGGACTCAGGGTGGAGCCAGGGGAGTGCCCCTGGGAGCAAAGCATCGATTCCATAACAGGACAGTGTTATGGAGGATAATCGATTTATGATTTCTAACCCAAACCAGACCTCGTCCAGATGCGGTCCCCCACCATTGAGAAATAATTTGAGATTTTTCATTTCTCCCCCAAAGAGCACGAACACTAGGGCTTCCCTCCCTTTACTGATCCTTCAAAAGAATCACGTGGGCAGCTTGTGAAAATGCCCATCCCGGGTCCCACCCCAGCTGGCTGAAGCTATCCCAGGAAAGGGCTCTGGAATCTGTGTTTAGTATGTGGCCCATCTGATTCCTACAACCCAGATCATTGGGGAGGATGTCAGGGAGAGAAGAAACTGGCGCTCTGCGCGCATCCCGTGCCTCTTTGTGTGGCTGTGAAAGCTGCAGAAATTTCTTCCCGGTGACTCAGAAGCATGGTCCTTGGCTGGCTTTGCGACTGGAGGGGCCTCGCTGTTTATGTGCATGTAGCAACTCACCCCTCCCACAGCCCTGTCCTTACCTTGCCAGCCTCTGCCCTTACCTGAAAGGGTCTCCTTTCTCTCCTCTGACCAACCAGACCCTTCTCACTCTCCGTGCTCCTATTCAAACAGCCTGCCTCTGTTGAGTTTCCCCCATGTACCTGGTGGTGAGGGCTTGGACACTGTTTGTACTCAGCCAGAGTCTAGAAGGGCTGCAAGAGAACTTGTGGACCATCTGATGGTCGCACAGTCACCCCAGGGCCTGGCCCGAGCAGATCTGTTCGGGTGGAATAGTGAGAGATTGATGATAGAGGCGTGGACGGTGGCCAGAACCAAGGGAATGCCTTGGATGTGGAGAAAAGATAAACTTCAGTTGTGTAAAATGTGAATCACGCCCTTGTACAGTTAGCTTAACTTTCATGTAGAAAATGGGTGGAGGTACATCTGTTTCCTGGAGCTGACCCTTCCGAGGTCCAAGTGAGGGATAGGACACAGTGGGGGGAACCATGCCGGGGAAGCTGTGGTAGGCTGGCCTGGCCTGGGACGGAATTCGTGAAGGGTGGGACTTGGTTTCCCTCTCTGGGGCGTAGGCCCCACCTGGACCGCTGATGCTGCCTTTGAGGGGTTAGGGAGATGCCCAGGGTGAGGAGGGCCACTCCCTGGATGGCCGCCCTGGAAGCAGCTTGGTGTTTTCTGGAGGCAGGAAGAGGCAGGCTGTGGGTGTGCCCTGCTCCAGTGTCTAGGCGAGAGTGTTTGTGGTGCTGACCAGACACCTGTGACTCCTGCCTCCTAGGTGGCCCGAGGCAGCCGGGATGACAGCTCTCCCCAGGAACCCTGGCACCTGAGAAACATGATCAGCAAGTCCCGTGAGTATTCTCCAGGAGCTCCCCAGCCTGCGGGGCGGGCTCCCCAGAAGCAGGGGGTTGGGGAGGGACCGACACGGAGCCAGGGGCCCCTGTCTTCATCCTGAAGGACGGCAGAGACACTCGGGTCCAAACCCTGAGCCGGAGAACTAGGGCCAGGCGAGGGCCTGCTGGGAGCCGGCCTTGCAGGGGCCCCAGCTGAGGCAGCTGAGAAGGTGGCCTGGGGCTGTGCCTCCCTGTTTCTGCTTCCAGCTCTTCCGTGCGTTCGCCCTGCAGGCTGGAAACTCCTGGCCACACTGGCTCTGGTCCTGGTCGTCATGGTATGGTACTCCATCTCCCGAGAAGACAGGTACATTGAGCTGTGAGTCCACCTTTCATGTCCTTCCGTGGGTTCTTCTTGGGAACCGGGCTCAGGGATGGAGCGTCATGAGGTGGGGACCTAGTCGGGGGACAGGAGGGTTCAGAGAGCCAGGGCATGACCTCTCCCATACACTACTAGCCCAGAATCCTCTGTGAGGGGAGTTGGTGGGTTTTGGGGGGTAGGACCTGGGATGACTCCCCGGGGTCCTCACCCAGGGAGTTCAGGAGAACAAAGAACTGGCTTTGCAATGATTTGGTTTCAAAGTGGGACTTGGGCTGACACCGTTGCAGCCGGAGAGTCGCTCTCCAGGGCCTTGGGGCCGACGTGCCCTGGGAGGAGGTGGAGGCTGCCTGGAAAGCTGGCCCCCAGGCCCGGGAGGTCTGACTGGAGCGCCTGCCTCTCTCCTTTTCTGTCTCCAGCTTTTATTTTCCCATCCCAGGGAAGAAGGAGCCATGCCTCCAGGGTGAGGCGGAGAGGATAGCCTCCAAGCTCTTTGGCAAGTACGTGAGGATGCGGGGTGGGCCTGGGTGCCGGCTAGATGGAGGGAACCGTGCTGGTGGACGTGGGCCACGGGCAGCCTGTGAGGGAGGGAGAGGCCTTGGTGTGTATACGTGATGTGAGTCAGGGGTCTGACCCAGTTTCTGGCACGAAGATTAATCTCTTTCTCATCCCCACCCTGCCTTCACCTCGGCGCAGCTACTCCCGAGAACAGCCCGTCTTTCTGCAGCTTAAGGATTATTTCTGGGTCAAGACGCCATCTGCCTACGAGCTGCCCTACGGGACCAAGGGGAGTGGTAAGTATCCGCCTGGTCAGGTGGGAACGGTGGCTTCACCTTGGCCACACAGCTTCTCGTTTTCTGCTGTCCGTGGTCCCAGCGCCCAGGTTCTCAGCCAGGCCTAGATCCTGGGGGCAGGGCAGGGAGGGTTGGCAGCCTTTGGAGATCAGCCCCTTCGTTGCGGTTCTTTTGTAGAAGACCTACTGCTTCGGGTGCTGGCCGTCACCAGCTACTCCATTCCAGAGAGCATCCAGAGGTGAGGAGACCCTCCTTCCTGCCCCAGTGTGAAACAGTCGTGGTCCAGCACCTCCCAGTGAGCCTGCCTGTCTCCAGGGGAGGCGGGCGTGCCAGTCCCCATGGTAGCTGAGCCTGGGTATCAGGCTGCTGGAGTGGGCAGAGGCTGCTGGGGGTATTGCCGTGGTAACAGGCAGGCCTGGGCAGCAGTCGGGGCCTCCGAAATGGGGTTTCTTCTTGGTACTCCCCAGGCACCTTCCCTCCTCCTCTCTCTCTTCCGTGCTCTGTTCAGTTTCCTCCCCCTTGAAAGCCCAGGGCTGCAGGCTCGGCATGACCGGAAGCAGGACTCCTTGGAGATGCCTGGTCCATGGGGGCCAGGGGCTGAGGGGCTGAGGGGGCCTGGGCAGACCGGGGCAGGAGCAGGGGCTCCTTCTGGGTCTTACCACCCTGTTCCCGGGGCAGCCTCAAGTGCCGCCGCTGCGTGGTGGTGGGGAACGGGCACCGGCTGCGCAACAGCTCGCTGGGAGAGGCCATCAACAAGTACGACGTGGTCATCAGGTCTGTATGAGCGTCTTCTGTAACAGGTCTTCTGTTTGGGGGCGATGGTAAACAGACCCAGTGGGATTCTAGGTGACGGGCATCCTCCTCCCTGCCGCCCAGGTTAAACAGCGCACCGGTGGCTGGCTACGAGCATGACGTGGGCTCCAAGACCACCATGCGTCTCTTCTACCCTGAATCCGCCCACTTCAACCCCAAAGTGGAGGACAACCCTGACACACTCCTTGTCATGGTGGCTTTCAAGGCCATGGACTTCCACTGGATTGAGAGCATCCTGAGTGATAAGAAGCGCGTAAGCGGAGAGACTGGCGGGGGCGAGGTCGCAGCCTGGGGATGGGGACGCCGCCCGGGTCAGGCCCTGCCGCTCCATCCCGTGTGCCCACGGTCCTCAGGAGCCAGTACGGGGAAGTGTTCTACTGCAGGGGTCAGACAGCAGCAGCGAAGGGCACCCTAAGCTCGAGGCTGCTTGGGACAGAGAAGCTGCCAAAATATGTTTGCCGGTGAGAAGCTTGGCAGCAGAGGGACCAGTTGGTAGTCATCTCCAGGTGGAGGCACTTAGAACAGTCGAGATCTCTGTCCTAGGTGGACTCCAGAAAGTCCGCTCTGTCTCTTTGCCATCCAGTTGACAGCTGAACTGTCCGACTGTCCATTTTTTGCCACGTGTTCAGCTGGCCCCTTCTACCTACATGGCTATACTTGGAAGCGGGCAATGGTTGGAGCCCATACTCTACACACCATGTCACCTGGCCTCCCCTGGGGGGTGCCCCACTCCGCTCTCTCCCTCCTCCTCTCTTCTGGTCTCCTCTCCCACCTCTGGTGTAGGCCTCCGCGTCCCTCCCGTCACCCCGCACTCCCGAGGGCCTGTGCCATCAACACAGGGGCCCCGTCCCCTGGAGAAGCCCCTCCCCACCTCCCCGTTTCAACCCACTGGCTCTCTCCCTCCCAACCCCACCCGCCTAGGTGCGAAAGGGCTTCTGGAAACAGCCTCCCCTCATCTGGGACGTCAACCCCAAACAGATTCGGATTCTCAACCCCTTCTTCATGGAGATTGCAGCTGACAAACTGCTGGGCCTGCCGATACAGCAGCCATACAAGATTAAGCAGGTGATGATGGGCTGCAGACGGCCGGGAAGCCAGAGGGTTGGGGTTCTCTGTGGGAAGTAGGAGGGACTTCCTAGAGGCTCCAGAAGGCCAGGGAGGACCCCAGGCAAGGGGAAAACAATAGCAGAGACGGCAGCACACGGCCCCCAGGCACACACCTGTAATCAGAGGCAGGTATTCCGGCTTTTACAGCAAGGGAGGGCACACACTCTTGAGATGCTCGGGGGCATCTCCAAAATGGGGAGTCAGGGAAGGGTATTTTTAGGGCTTGGGGGCTAGAGGAAGAGGATGCCTTTGGCAGGCGCTGATCAGAATCTGTACACTGGGGATTTGCTGGGACAGTCAGTAGTCTTCTTTTGGGCCGCGGGCCGCACGGCTTGTGGGATTTTAGTTCCCCGACCAGGGATTGAACACGCACCCCTGGCAGTAAAAGCGTGGAGTCCTGGGCTTCCCTGGTGGCGCAGTGATTGAGAGTCCGTCTGCTGATGCAGGGGACGTGGGTTCGTGCCCCGGTCCGGGAGGATCCCACATGCCGCGGGGCGGCTGGGCCCGTGAGCCATGGCCGCTGAGCCTGCGCGTCCAGAGCCTGTGCTCCGTGACGGGAGAGGCCACAACAGTGAGAGGCCCTCGTACCGCAAAACAACAAATCATCAGGTCTGTATGAGCGTCTTCTGTAACAGGTCTTCTGTTTGGGGGCGATGGTAAACAGACCCAGTGGGATTCTAGGTGACGGGCATCCTCCTCCCTGCCGCCCAGGTTAAACAGCGCACCGGTGGCTGGCTACGAGCATGACGTGGGCTCCAAGACCACCATGCGTCTCTTCTACCCTGAATCCGCCCACTTCAACCCCAAAGTGGAGGACAACCCTGACACACTCCTTGTCATGGTGGCTTTCAAGGCCATGGACTTCCACTGGATTGAGAGCATCCTGAGTGATAAGAAGCGCGTAAGCGGAGAGACTGGCGGGGGCGAGGTCGCAGCCTGGGGATGGGGACGCCGCCCGGGTCAGGCCCTGCCGCTCCATCCCGTGTGCCCACGGTCCTCAGGAGCCAGTACGGGGAAGTGTTCTACTGCAGGGGTCAGACAGCAGCAGCGAAGGGCACCCTAAGCTCGAGGCTGCTTGGGACAGAGAAGCTGCCAAAATATGTTTGCCGGTGAGAAGCTTGGCAGCAGAGGGACCAGTTGGTAGTCATCTCCAGGTGGAGGCACTTAGAACAGTCGAGATCTCTGTCCTAGGTGGACTCCAGAAAGTCCGCTCTGTCTCTTTGCCATCCAGTTGACAGCTGAACTGTCCGACTGTCCATTTTTTGCCACGTGTTCAGCTGGCCCCTTCTACCTACATGGCTATACTTGGAAGCGGGCAATGGTTGGAGCCCATACTCTACACACCATGTCACCTGGCCTCCCCTGGGGGGTGCCCCACTCCGCTCTCTCCCTCCTCCTCTCTTCTGGTCTCCTCTCCCACCTCTGGTGTAGGCCTCCGCGTCCCTCCCGTCACCCCGCACTCCCGAGGGCCTGTGCCATCAACACAGGGGCCCCGTCCCCTGGAGAAGCCCCTCCCCACCTCCCCGTTTCAACCCACTGGCTCTCTCCCTCCCAACCCCACCCGCCTAGGTGCGAAAGGGCTTCTGGAAACAGCCTCCCCTCATCTGGGACGTCAACCCCAAACAGATTCGGATTCTCAACCCCTTCTTCATGGAGATTGCAGCTGACAAACTGCTGGGCCTGCCGATACAGCAGCCATACAAGATTAAGCAGGTGATGATGGGCTGCAGACGGCCGGGAAGCCAGAGGGTTGGGGTTCTCTGTGGGAAGTAGGAGGGACTTCCTAGAGGCTCCAGAAGGCCAGGGAGGACCCCAGGCAAGGGGAAAACAATAGCAGAGACGGCAGCACACGGCCCCCAGGCACACACCTGTAATCAGAGGCAGGTATTCCGGCTTTTACAGCAAGGGAGGGCACACACTCTTGAGATGCTCGGGGGCATCTCCAAAATGGGGAGTCAGGGAAGGGTATTTTTAGGGCTTGGGGGCTAGAGGAAGAGGATGCCTTTGGCAGGCGCTGATCAGAATCTGTACACTGGGGATTTGCTGGGACAGTCAGTAGTCTTCTTTTGGGCCGCGGGCCGCACGGCTTGTGGGATTTTAGTTCCCCGACCAGGGATTGAACACGCACCCCCGGCAGTAAAAGCGTGGAGTCCTGGGTTTCCCTGGTGGCGCAGTGATTGAGAGTCCGTCTGCTGATGCAGGGGACGTGGGTTCGTGCCCCGGTCCGGGAGGATCCCACATGCCGCGGGGCGGCTGGGCCCGTGAGCCATGGCCGCTGAGCCTGCGCGTCCAGAGCCTGTGCTCCGTGACGGGAGAGGCCACAACAGTGAAAGGCCCTCGTACCGCAAAAAAAAAAAAAAAAAGAAGTAATGATCACACATAGACAGGACTCACGGTGCTACCTGCTGTATGGCCTTGGGCCAGTCAGCCACTCAGAGCCTTGGTTTTCTTATCTGTGGGGTGGGGAAAATAGGAGTACTGACCTTTTAAAGCCATTCTAGAATTTAAAAAGATAATTATGTAATGTGCTTATCACGGAGACTGGCACACCGTGAATGCTCGATAAATAGTTGCCAAGTTTTGAATAAACGATTTTATTCTTTCTTTTCTTTTTTTCGGCCGTGCTGCATGGCTTGCGGGATCTCAGTTCCCTAACCAGGCAGGGATCGAACCTGGGCCACGGCAGTGAAAGACCGGAATCCTAACCACTTGGCCACCAGGGAGCTCCCCACGATTGTATTCTTTACTGAATATCTACTACGGTTCAGCTTCCTATGTTGAATGCCTGCTTTTGTGACTGCTCAGCACCTGGCCCCAAGTTTGCATGCATGGGGAATAAGACATGCCCTCTGCCCTAAGGAAACTCAGTCTAGCGGAATAGATGTGCAGGATGCAGCCTGGGATCAAGGGTTGTTCCGAGTGCTGCGGGGTCTCAGAGGAGGGGCGGAACTCTGCTTGGGGCTGTCTGGAGGTGGTGCCACCGGAAGAGGTGGTACTGGAGCTGGGCCCTAAGGGGTCGTGGGGCCCATCAAGCAGAGAATTGGAGAAAGGTATTTCATTTGGCAAAAGACCACACAGCGCCCCTGGCACTGAGTTCTAGTGCACATGGAGTCGGGTGGGGGGCGGCAAAGAGGAGTTTTCTGGCCCTGGTGGCAGACGGTGAAGGCTAGAGAGGGAAGCCGGAGATTAGGACCAGAACCCAGCTCCTGGCAGGAGGAAGAGGGAGAGGAAGGGATGAACTTGAGTTTCCTGTCGCTGCCTAACAGATGACCACAGTTTAGAGGCTTAAAACAACACCCACGTATTTGGCTTATAGTTTTGGAGGTCAGACGTCCGGTACAGCATGGCTGGGTTCTCTGCGTAGGGTATACAAGGCTGAAATCAAGTTGGCAGCTGGGCTGCGTTCTTGTCTGGAGGCTCGGGGGGGTGAAATTTGCTTCCAAGTTCATTCTTGTTGTTGGAAGAATTTGCTTCCTTGTGGTTGCAGGACCGAGGTCCCCATTTCCTGGCTGGTTTTCCCCCTAGGGGTGGTACCCTCAGCACGTAAGAGCTGCCTGCATACCTTGCTGTCTGGCCCCCTCCATCTTCAGGCCAGCAACGCATGATGAGCTCTCTTGTGCTTCACACCTCGCACTTCCTCCACTGCTGATCTCTAGACCCGGATATAAGAGCTCATGAGATCAGGTCAAGCCCACCAGGACTGTGTATTTTACAGTCCACTGGGCCACATTAAGCAATACCATACAATGTAGTAGATCTCGTCGTATTCGTAGGTTACACGCACTCTCAAGGGCGAGGGGTCATTGGGCTTCATCTTAGAATCCTTCTGCTACAGCATTTCTTTTAAGGTGAAATTGAGAGATTTGTGACAATTCTAGGTTTCCAGCACAACTAGGTGGACGGTAGTGTGTTTAACAATTACAGGAATACACGGGGAGAGAAGAGTTTGCTAGAAGGTGACACATGTGTGGTTTGGCAGAGGTCTGAACCGGATGAGATAACACAGTGGCGGTGAAAGCAACAGGGCTGAACTGGAAGGCTGGGGCAGGCGGTGACATGAAAAGATAGGAGAGCTCAGAAAGGGAAGCTGGGGAACACCTGGCCTTAGGGGATCTGACAAGGTCTGGGGAGTGGAAGGCAGGTCATCCCTGCTGAGGAAGGCGGTTTGTGAGGTTAGAATATCAGGTGGCCCGTCCCCGTGGATGGCTCAGGGGTGGAGAAAGTGAGGTCCTCACAGCAGCCCATACGGTAGGGGGTGGGGGAGGTACTGCTGTCCCCACTTTATAGGAGGGAGAGCCCACCCTCATGAAGGGCACGCAGCCCAGAAATGTGAGAGCCTCGGGGCTTCCAGGAGAGGTGAGTTTCTCCAAGACGGAGAGCAGAACCTTTCCACTCCTTGAGTGACTTGTTTAATGGTTGTAAGCCTCAGTTCCCCATCTGGAAAATGGGGCTAATAATACCATGTACCTCAAAGTGTTTTTGTGAGGACTGGATGAGGTGACATATGGGATGAAATACTTAGCATAGTGTCTGGCACATAGCAGGTGCTCCGAAAATCGTAGATGTTATTATTACTATCATTTTTGTCATCTTGATTGCCATCATCATCCCCAAAGCCCAAACCCTCCCCAGACGTGTTGAGCTATAGTAGGCAGTATGGTAGCCACGAGCCACATGTGGCTTTTTTTTTTTTGGTTTTTGTGGCTGCAATGCACGGCTTGCAGGATCTTCGTTCATCGACCAGGGATCAAACCTGAGCCGTCGGCAGTGAGAACACGGAGTCCTGACCACTGGACCACCAGGGAATTCCCCACATGTGGCTATTTAAATTTAAATTTTAATTAAAATTGAATAAAATAAAAAGTTCAGTTTCTTAGCTGCATGAGCCCCGTATGGCTCGTGGCTGCCATACAGGACAGCACAGATGCAGAACATTTCCATGATACTAGAAGGTTCTGTTGCAGAACGCTGGCCTAGAGGTGCTGAAAGAAGCAGGCTCCCTCTAATACCTTCCCCACGCTTTGTCCCTCAGAAGCCCACCACAGGGCTGTTGGCCATCACCCTGGCCCTCCACCTCTGTGACCTGGTGCATATTGCTGGCTTTGGCTACCCAGACGCCCACCACAAAAAGCAGTCCATTCACTACTATGAGTATATCACACTCAAGTCCATGGTGGTAAGTGGTCCCTGCTGGTGAACTGGGGACACTGAGGGAGTGAGGGTGGTCCCAGAGATGGCTCACCGAGAGGTCACACAGAGAGTCAGAACTAGAACCAAGGCATCTGGACTCCCAGGCCAGCGTCCCCTGTATTCTGTCTTCCTTCCGAGAGCCGGCGTGGGGAATGGAGCTCCCGGGGTGTGGGCTTACGGGGAGGGCCAGGTAGCTGCCTAGGAGTTCCTCAGTTGGCTTCCTTGGCTGTCTCCACAGTGGTCAGGCCACAATGTCTCCCAAGAGGCCCTGGCCATCAAGCGGATGCTGGAAATCGGAGCCGTCAAGAACCTCACGTACTTCTGACTGGGCAGGAGCTGTACCCATCCGTCTGCTCACCCTGCTGAGTGCCCCCATCCATGGCTATGGGGGGTGCCTGGTGCCAGCTTGGACTCACCCTCCCCTGTGTGGGTAGGAGGAGGCCAGGTCTGAGACGAGGCTGTGTCCCTGGCGGCTCCGGTGGAGGCCAGATCGAGTCAGGGTGGCGGCCCTGAGGCAGCAGGAGCCCTGCCAGGCACGGGGCTTGTTGCTGTGGCATCCCCTCTCTGCCAGCGCCAGGAGATTATTTAACGGGCTATTTAATTAAGGGGTAGGAACATGCTGTGGGCTGGCCCCATGGCATCCAGAGAAGGGGGCATATTACAGTGTTCTGCTCCCTTTTTACACAAAAGTGATGGACCCACTACGGCCTAGACCCAGAGCAGGCCTCCCAGGAGGGCGAGGCGTCTGGAGCGGGCGGTGCCCTCTAGAGAAGGGCTGCTCCCTCCCAGCGGGCATGGGAAGAGCACTGGCACAGGGCTTCTGTGGAGGAGAGGACCTAAAAGGGGTTTCAGACTTATTAAACTATTTTTCCTAAAACAGAAGCAGCTGTGATACCCTGTGTCCTGTCAGAGTAAAGAAGACACGGCTGCGTAGTGGGCCACAGCAGTGGGTCCCTCTCCCGGCAGTGGACAGGCTTGTTAAAGACCCACTGAGACCCAGGGTGGGCCAGGGTCATTGAGGAAATAATCATTTACTGAGTGCAGTGCTTGGTGGTCGTGCTTTGTCACCCTGGCGTAGCAGGCGGGCAAGTGGTGCTCCGAGCAGCCCTGTCTGCTGGACACCGAGCCTGGCATCTGCATCCTGGTTTACTTTCCAGAGGTAGGGAGGGGCAGGAGGATGCCAGGGTGGGGTGCCAGCACCCTCTTCCACCTCCCTTCCTCTCCCTCACCAGCCTCTTTTCCAAAATCTCATTCTGGGAGGTGTGTGTTTGAGGACAGGGGTGGAGACACACAAAGAAAGCCAAGTTTCCCTTCTCAGATTAAGTGGGAATCATGAAATGGAGTGTACAGAAAGTCCTGCCGGTGGCCCCGGCAGCCGGAATTGGGATGGGCGGGGCATGGGGGGCGTCTGAGGGCTTGGCAAGGCCTGTCAGCCAGTCGCCGAGCCACAGGATGAAATGCTTTTGCCATCCCCCAGTCTCTAGAATTGAGAGAGCCCTGCTGTTTGCCTGTCTCTACCCTTGCTTTGTTTCTCATCTCCCCAGGTCCTGCTTAGCTGCCAAGTGGGCTTCCTGCCACTCTCACAGCTGTTCCTTTACATCTGGAGCCAGGAGGGAGAGCTGGACCTCCCCCAGAGGGAAAGGGACTCACAGCTGTGTTCCTGGCTTTCTTGGAAAGAGTTGAGGCCTTGAGGTTTTGAGACAGCAAGGCTAGGACAGGACAGATAAAGAGGGGCAGAGATTTGGGAGCAACAGAGGACCCGTTGCAATGGATGGGCAGAAGCCTGGCAGAACACTTTTGCTAGCTGCTCTCCCCCCAGGGGAGACAGGGAATTCTGAGAGCAAACTGGGCTGCAGCCCCAAGCCCCCTCCCCTCTCCACCACACGGGCCAGCTTCGTCCCCCAGGCTTTGTCCTGGGGGGCCTTGCTGACTCGGACAGGCGTCACAGGCGTGAGTATGTTCGGGGATCTCAGCTCTGCTGATTCCTGATGCTTCTCCAGCTGCTTCTCGTAAGGGTATGCATGGGAGTGTCCAGTTCTCCGTCCAGGCCATTGAAAGTGGCTGTCAGCACGTATGATCCAGCTGGACTGGGGCCACTGCCTGTTACTGAATGTGCCTAAACTCGAGCCAGAATCCAAACTCATACCCCTGCCCCAAACTCCACACACACGCGTGCAGACACAGGAGCGGTTTACATTCTTGCGTGAAGCCTGTGACACCACATGCAGACTAATCACATCCACACGTGAGTGTGTATGGGGAGGGGGTGTATACTCCCCAAACTGACCATTGTTCCCTGGGGGGTGTGCATTCTCCAGGTTGCCCCAATCTAGGTGGATGGAGGCAGCATCACTCAGCTAAGGAGCAGGCAGTGGAGCTATGATGTGGACTTGCTGGATGGGGTTTTTTGGCGGTCTGAGAAAGGAACTTTCATTCTTCAGTTAGCCCGACCGATGTGAATGAACCGCCTGCCAGCCAGCCTGTCTGGTCCTGATTAAACCGTGCCCCGAAAAGGAGACAGGCAGGGAAGCAGGGCACAGCAGAGGGAAGGCACTTGGGTGCAAGCCCACAAATCCGGGTCCTCCACCGGGCTCTGTCACTTAATTCTGGACGACCCTGGGCTGATCACTTCTCCACGTCTCTGCTCCAATTCCTACATCCCTTGAAACAAGAGGGAGGGTCCAGCCAATGAGGACCACCTCTGCCGGAATTATCTGGGCATAATCTAAGAAGGGAGATTCTCGGGTCTTACCCAGGCCGCTGCGGGTACGGCCCAGGAATCTGCAATTCGAACAAGCACCCGCAACCACTGCTTCGGTCGTCTAGACTACAGGATGATCTCACGAACCTCTTCCAACTCAACGGTCTGCGTGTACAGCCCAGCCTAATCCCCGAAGCCCTTGAGCTGCGTTAATTAGGCGCACGCGCGGTTTTCTTCGGCAGGCGGGGGTGGAGGCGGGGGCGCGCATGCGTCGTCCGCGCGGGCGCGGGATTGGCCCCTTCAGAGCGGCGCTCCACCGCGGAGCGCGCGGGAGCCTCCCTGGCAACGGCAACGGCCTGGAAACGGGCCAGGCCCGTTTCGGGCCTGGCAACGGCCGCCGAGGCCTCGCCCGCCTGCCGGGTTTGCAGCGGAGCCGCGGTTTTCCCAGCGGGTGTCTCCCTGGGCTCCTCTGAGCTCCCGCTCGGCCTCGGTCACGTGACTTACGTTGACTTCACCGCAGGGGCGGGGGTGAAACAGAGTAGGACTGGGAGGGAGCGGAGGATATGTGCTCCGTGCAGTGTAGACTGTGAGGTCCATCTCTCTCCTCCACAGAGGCCTGGAGAAGACGCGGGACTCCCAGCGCGACCACCTAGCTGGGCAAGACAGAGTTTAGGTCTTTATCTAGCCCAGGAACACATTGAAATGATATTCTATATTCACATCAAGTGGCGTGTCTTAATTTTGAACACTTCGGGTTTTATTTACACTTTCCGAGGACATGAATACATCCAACTGCCTTACCCCAGAGACTGGCCAGCCTGCGAAAAGTTTGAACTCGGAAGCAGTTCTGTCCGTGAGGCAGTTAGGTGTAAGCGCATACACAACCGTGCTCTGCCACGTAATCTGTAAACTAGTGATGCCTGTCTCACAATGAAGTTTTAAGGATCTAGTGGGAATATGTCTGGAAGAACATTGTGTAGACTGTAAGGTATGACATAAACATTAGATTGGAAAGCTACCTTGCGTAATGGAAAATACCGGAAAGCATATGGAACAACTGAAGTCCATCTGAAGGGCCAAACGTACGCCCAGGTATGGCTAATTACAGAAAAGTCTTTGTCTTCGAGTCACCCACAAGCTAAGGAGAGGAAGGTTAAGACATTGGTGAGAGGACTCAAATGCGGGCTTTGCAGAATCCAACAAAGAACTGTGAGTTCAAACTGCTCTCTGGCAGTGGCTTTCAAGTTGAAGTCAGATGCTCTTAGGGGTTTTTGGAGAAAGGGATTTCTTGGGTGGCATTATCCCGTTTCCATGGCATGCAGCATACCAGGGTAGGTTCCTAAACTAAAGTTGAGAAGTACATCTTCAGGGTTGGTAAGCTCTCCGCTAAACCATCTGACCGTTTTGATGTCTTAATTATAGCTTCAGAAAACTATTTGTTGTTAGTTTTGAGCATTTCCATGGTTTTGTACCAGACGTGGTTCCAGGAAATCTTTCCAACTTAAAAGTTTGAGGAGGGATCTATGTGTGTGTATGTCAGTAGGTATAGCCTGTTTTCCTGTCCAGTTCTTCCTCAGGGACCTTCCCTCTCTTGTTAGAGTTTGTGGAGATCCTGCACCCGGGAAATGAAGCGGGGAGATGAACCTTGGGTCTCATTAAATGTCAGATTTGGGGGGAGCCCTAATGTACTGGAGGGCTCCACCTCTTAAAGTAAAGGGATTGCTGGGAGCAGGTTGGGAAGACCACAGTCCTGTCTAGGAGGGTCAGCACAGAGGATCTGACAAAAGTTTTTAGGGAAAACTGAACTTTGGGAGCCAGATTTCAGGTTCCCGGGGAAGACCAATCGAAAGTGCTGCACCCCTCAACAGAGGCGCTGTTTCCTCTGGAGAATCTTGCAAGACTGGGCGGGTGGAGCTGGCGGAGTGAATGAGAGAAATCACCCCAGGGGAATCGAAGTTGGAATTACTGAACTAAGCTGTTCCAGAACCGTCTGTTATTCTGGGGTTTCCTAAAACACTACTTATGTACATCACCAACTTTAACACTTAAGGAGTGTCTTCACTTGCTTAAAAGTGTGTTTCTCTCCTGAGGAAAAATATCACAAGAGGGCAAGTCCGGTAGGGAGATTCTCTCCAGTTCTGCTCTTTTTCTCTGTAGATTTCTGTTCCACTTGCAGCCCTCCATGGCAAGAGAGCTAGGGAAACTTTTAAATAAAACTCAGGAAATTCTCATCTGAAAATTCTGCTGTAGAAGTCCTGAATCCTTACCTGTATCACTTTATCTCGAATGCCTTCTTCGTTCCGTATTTCTCCCATTGGTGTCATGAATTTGTTTTCTAGTCCTTGGGCAGCAAGGCTGTGGCCCTTTAATTTCTTCACAAAGGTGGTGAAGGTGGTACCTTGAGCTCAGTCCCTTTGACCTTTTCTTTGCCTAGTTGAGGGGAGATGAATCCATTCAGGGGGAATGAATCCCTATATTCAGCTCCTATCCTAAGTAGCACTTTTCCTCTTGCATAATGGGGAGTAGATTTCAGAGAAGGTCTATTTAATAAGACCCCACTTCTCGCTGAGAAGACCTGTTTCCTGAGACTTCACATACCTTGTCTTTGAACATGAATACTTTAGATTCACCACAAAGAAGACAGCTATTAAGGAGCATTATATGAATGTTCTCGTAGCATTCCAAGATATTTCCAAGGGTCATAGATTGAGAAGCAGTGGAAGGAGATTCCTCTGTGTGACCGGGGCTCCCTGATCAGTGAGCTCAAGGGAGGCTTTTGGCCCAAGGTCTGCGGCTGTTCCGGCCCTGTGGGTGGGCCTAGCAGGCTGGTCCAGAGAGGAGCTCTGGGAACATGGAATGGCAGGCAGATATGGGCACCTGGGATGTAGACCAAAACTCAACAATGGATCCTGTGAATGGCATGTGTTCACAGAAGGCCTTTTAAAGATGAGGGCTGGGGTAGGCATGAAACCACAGGGCCTGTGGTCCGAAAGCTTTCAGCGTATGTCCAAGACTTTGCCGATAAAGAGAAGGAGGAGACAGATCCAGGAAGAACAGCAGTTAGAGAGGGAAAGAGTGGGTGGTCCTCTCCCTAAAACACAAATGGATTCATCCAGGAAAACAAATCCTTATTTGTTTTTTCCCAGTTTATGACCTAGTTAGGAAGGTGGAAACATAGCGGGTTGGGGAAAAGATGATTAGAGCCTTACTGGGCGTAAGAAGTAACTGTCAGAGCAAGGGAATGTTTTATCAGTGACTCTCAGAGATCGCTTGTAGTTCCGATGCTGAAGCTGGCCTGTGGTTACAGCTCCTAAAAACAGCTTCCATAAGAGGCTTCTAAAAGGCTTTTTTAAAGGGAAAGTAAACGTCAAGATTTAGTTGAGATGTCATCAGTTTATGTCTAAACATTCATGTTTCTTTAAAGCAGGCACCCCAAGTGGTATTTTAAATAAAAATCTCTATGCAAATTAGGATAGTTTTTATTTAAATATTTATACCTTTATTTTAATAAAGAGTTGATTTTATAGGGAAACTTACTAGAGAAGAGACTAATCACAGGACTCCCCCTCGTCTTTTTTTTTCTGGCGCCATCATAAACAGAGTACAATACCTGGGAAGGGCTGACGGGACTCCTGGAATGTGTACCTGGCGATTTCAGTTCTGATCCCGTAATAGCAAAGGCCATGGTGCCTCGTGTATGCCGCCCCCATATAGAAAGCGAGAAGCGGAATTCCCGTTGGCTCTTTTCTCCTGTTCTGAGAAATCTCCCAAGGGCTGCTTCACATTTGCTGTTATTTCCCCCTGTTCCTCTCTACTCTGGAAGCTCAAAGGCAGCTTCAAGGCCTATTCCTTTAGAACACTGTTTCAGTAGTCTCCATCAGAGACGGATTTGCTGTGGTGCTCTAGTGCTTTGTATGAGACCATTTCCTGTTCCATGAAAGTTGAAGATGTGATGGAAATAACCCTGGCCTTCCCAGACTGATAGTGAGCCCGATAGTCAGAAACTGGGCCCCCATCCAGTGACTTGGAGCCAGTAACGAATTGTAAAGCTATCAGAAAACTGGATCCTGGCCTTGGGAGGGGTGGGGGTGATTTGATACACAGACGAGCTTTCCCAGGGAGTCGTGGTATTTCCAGGTCATTTGGGGACTGGCGGTGGAGGAGGCTAGTCCTGTTTTCCTACTGGAGCTGTGGCCTGTCCTTGCTCAGCCTGCCCCCGAGTGGGTCCCAGCTCATGGCCTTCAGCGTCGGCCGTTTTCATCTTATTCTAGGATGAAAGTGGCCTTGGGTTTGCACTGCAGGATGGAAACATTTCACAGAGGAAATCATATGTTTACATCTCTTGCTGTCACTTGTTAGCTCTGTGACCTTGGGCCGGTCTTCTTTAAGTTCACTCCCTCGTCTGTAAAATGGTAATACTTGGTAGAATTGTGAGAATTAAATGATTACAAACGTGAAGCACTCATTTCAGTTAATTTGAAATCACCTACAGGGAAATTCAGGGCTTCCCACTGCCTTAATTTTTTTTTTTTTTAACACTTCCCTTTACCAGCTTTCTTGTCCCCTCACTCCTACGTGAGAAGTAAATGGACTCAGAGGGGTTGAAGGATCCACACTCAGTCCAGCATCCTTCTCAGTGCCTCAATGGTCCAAAGGCCACCAGAGCCTACTGATTTCCCCTGCCTATGTTCATCTCTTTCACCAGGGCCTTACTTGTGATCTCCTACCCTTTCGGCAATTCTTTGCTGTGTTTGTGCCTCGGAGAGAGCTCAGGGAGTGGGCCCCGTGTAGCCGGGTCTTGACTGTGCAGCCCCATCTTCCGTGATGTCCACGTTCCCACCCTGGGAGTGTCTGAGGCTCCCAAGGGAGAAGAGGGTTCTGTTCTCCAGGAGATCAGATTTCTTCCCTGTTCTCCAGGTTATTCTGTGCCATAACCTTGGGTTCCAAGAAAGAATGGGTACCTCCATCCTATTATAAGTGCTGTGTGTGAGGGGGGTAGGATGTGGGCAGGGGGTGAGGGACAAGGTAGGCTGTGGTGAGGCTTAGGAAGGAGATGTCCTGCCCACCTCCGAGGTGGGGAAGGCTAGGAGAAATGAACAGATCCTCTTAGGTCATCCTCTTCCTTATTCTAGCACACCAAGGCATTTTGCATCTGATCTTAGATCCTTACTCCTTGCTGGCAAAGGCAAAACG
Organism: Neophocaena asiaeorientalis asiaeorientalis; assembly: GCF_003031525.2. Lineage (NCBI taxonomy): Eukaryota > Metazoa > Chordata > Mammalia > Artiodactyla > Phocoenidae > Neophocaena > Neophocaena asiaeorientalis. Next base: position 2,951,153 of record NW_020172768.1, read on the forward strand.
TGTATGGGAAGGAAGAGAACTTGTCAAGATTAACCTGGAGCCCACAGGCATCTGTGCTGGGCCAGAAATGGTACCACGAGCAGGATGTGGGTCTGGGATGTACACTTACATTTCTCATCAGTTTCTACTACCTCAGGCTTGGATGCTGCAAAGGAAGATATCCAAGGAGGTGGAGGGTTTTGAAGCAATAGGAAATATGGTGGAAGCAGAAACATCCTCTGGGTGGAGGCTCTAGGAAGGCTATGTATACCATCTGTGGGTGGGGGCCATCCAAGGCATCAGTGGAGGAAAGAAGCACAGGCTTTTGTGATGAAGGTTCCCATGGTGGGTAAGGACTCCCAGGGAAGGTTGGAGGAGAAGGGTCTAAATCTGAGGAGGAAGCTCCAACCTTTGGGACAGTGTGGGTTCTCCAGAGTTCTATTTGAATCCTACTTGCAGAGGTAGCATCCTAACTTGGCCCTGTTTATCCACCCCAGCCTGTCTGCCATCACCACGGCAAGATTTCCACCCAAACAAAGCCATTCTTAGAACATCATTTGAGTCTCAGAGCGTTGGGCTGCTTGGTGGCACAGGCTCTTTGAAGAGGGCCTCCTCCCATGAACCCCCAACGGAGGGAGCCGCCCTTGCAGAATATTGCTGAGAGAAAGGCCTAGAAGGACCCCTCCGATGTGCAGTCTGACCCCTTTGCCCCTGAGCTGTATTTGGCATGAGTCAGGTGGTTGGTGAGGCCTGGTTTCGTGTGCCCTCTGGGTTGGGCACATCTGCAAGGAGAGGAGTCTGCCCATAGGTCCTATTGTCACCATGACCAGAGCTCTCCACTGTCTGGGAAAACCAAATCAAAGCAGGGCAAGGAACCCTGCGTTCCCAAAGCATCCTCTGAGCTCTTGGGGTCTTGCTGTGACTCTGCAGGAACAAAAGAGTAGAACGCATCTGTTGGAGGAAGGACCCCTAACCTTTATTCTCAGGTGGCAGGCAGGAGTGAGGTGCAGATATGCTTTCTCTCTCGCCCCAGGAGCCTCACTGAGGACAGGACCATGGTTCCTTGTGTGAATCTAGGCTCAGCTGAGAAGGTGAGTCTCATCACCTTAAAGGCCTGCCCCCTAGTCCCCTCAAACCCCACAGATCCTGGGACACAGTCTCTCCAACGGCTGTTTAAAGAACCCTGACCAGAGAAGCTCACACTCCTTATATTGACTCCGAATGTGCAGAGGGGAGGAGGGGAGTACACGAAGCAGGGGCGCGTGGGGAGGCTCTGAGTCGCACAGCCTGGCGAGGGGTCCCCGAGTGTCACGTTCCCCCCTCCTTCCCTCCCCCTCCCTCCCAGACACCAGTCTCTGATTGGGCCAGTCCCACCTCAGAGTTGAGAGGCATCCAGTCCAAGGACAGAACTGTACGAGTATGGACACGAAACACCAAACAAACTGGGGGTGGGCTCCGGGCCAGTGTGTCAGCCAGGGCCGTTCTGGCTTCTCAGCCTCTGGAGTCTGGACCAGGAGGGGCAGGGGGCGCTGAGGTCTCTGGGGCAGCTCCGTGCCGGCAAGCACTTTACGCCCTGCTCCCCGGGGCTGTACAGGAGCACAGGCACGGTGGGAGTCGGGGGAGGGCTTCCGGGCGGCAAGGGGCAGAGCTCCTCCGAAGCCCGGAGCCTGGACGGCAGTTTCATGAAAGCAGAGTTATAGCTGCCTCTGGAGCCTGTGGGAGGGGCAGGGAGAGGAGGGGCCGCCAGGAGAGGGCCGGGGGCCCGGGGCGGCCAGCACGGAGCACACTGCACTCAGCGGCATCCTCTGACCACGTCCCCACCTCCACGCCCCGATGCCCTGCAGCTGGGCCCGCATTTGTGCTTGATCGGGCTGCTTCCGGGGTCCTCTGCAAAGGTCTCTGCAGAGCCAGGCCGAGGCCCCGCCCTCCCCGGCCCTCCCGCCCTCGGCCCGGGATCCTCAGACGTGAGTCTGCATCCGCCGCTGCAGGGGCCGGCTGGGGTCGGAGTTCTGGGAAGAGGACTGGGAATGGTGGGAGGAGGAGGCCGAAGCCTTGCTCGCCTTATCGAACTGCACGTAGCCGTCCTGCTTGCCGCTGCTGCTGACGCTGCTGTCACACTGCGTGTCCAGGAAGGAGCTGCTGTCGCTGAGCGAGCCCCGCTGGAACTCCCGCTCACAGAGCTCGATGGATGAGCTGCCCGTGCCCAGCACGAACCTCTGCCCGTAGTCGTAGAGGCGGCCCTGGCCGCTCAGCGTGCTGTAGATGTTGGTGAAGGACATGCCCGTGGGCACTCGCTGCTTGCCCGCGGGGCGCAGGTCCGGCTGGCAGCCGGACAGCGAGATGGCGGGGGTCGAGTGGTGCTCCTTGAAGGTGTTGACGCTGTAGTAGCCATTGGTGGGGTCCTGGGGGGCCGGGGGGAGAGCGGCGTCACAGCACCGGACGGGAGCCAGTCCCGCCGTCCATGGGGAGGGCCAGGGACAGACAGGAGGAAGGGGACAGCGGGAGAGGCGTTGGGGGGCGGTCGGTCGGGAGGGTCAGCCTGGGCAGGATGCTGGCAGGTGTTCAAGTGGGGTCTTGACCAGTACGTTTTGTTATTTCAGGGCAGCTCAAGGCCATGTGAAAGCCAGGCTTTCATTGTTTTTTGTTTTAGTCCGGAACTTGGAAACGGTATTAAAAACGTTATTGGTGAGGAGGTCGTGGGAGGGGAGAACCGTGAGAGCTCAACCTTAACTCTCTCAGCCCCTTGGTGTTGGGGCGAGAGAGCAGGTGCCTTTGTGGGGGACTGTCCCTTCTATCTGTGCCTGGATCTGGGGCCTGGGTCGTCAGAGCTGAAGACCAGGCGTGTCGTAACCCGGGGCCCTTCTTACCTTCAGGTTCTGAAACTCCTTCTCCTCTTCTTTGAGCACCTCCAGCTGCTTCAGGACTGAGTCTTGCTGGAATTCACCCCGGTCCATCTACAACCCAGAAATCGCTGCTCAGTGGGTAGGAGGTGGGCTAATCGTCCACTTCCCCCAAGGAAAAGCCAGAGAAATGCACTCAAAAGATGCTTGCCATCTGTGCCTCCCCTCCCCGCCACCTCTCACTGCCTGGCCCCTGGAGGCAGGTGACAAGAACCCGGAGGAGATTCCAGATCTCACTGTTGTTCTTGGACCCCTAGCCCCACCCCTCCTGAGAGCCGGAGACAGAGAGGTGGGTGGGTGCAGGGCAGGTCTCTAAGACCCACCGTCTTCCTTCCCGTGGGCTACGGTTATCTCCTCCAGAGATCTTGCTTTGATTAGGTTTATTCAGTGAGCCTTTATTGACTTCAGGCCAGGCATTGTGCTCAGGGCCAGGCAAACAGAGGTCAGGAGACATTACAGAACAGCTGTGCTCATCAGGGAGCTGGGCTTGTAGATAAACAACTGCAGAACCTCTGGGCAGGGGTCAGGGCCCCGCAGCTCCTCAGCGGGGCTAGGCTTCATGACGGGCTTGAGAAGGAATCAGTGAATAACTACCTCTGAGGTGCTGGCAACTAGGGCCTCACCTGCCATTCACAGCAAGGACTTAGATTATTCGAAGTTATCTTCCCGAACAGAGGCCGGAGAGCCTGGGGACAAGATCATTTCCTGTTTCTCTTTGGTTCTCCAGCACACCTGGTGCAGCGCCTTACACGCTGTGGTCATCGACCAAAATCCTTCCCGAGTGGAATCATATTTAATTGTGTTTTATTCATTCTTTGATTTGCCGGTGCCCGGCGTGGTGCGTGCCATACAGTAGGACTGTCACAATTGTTATGTTTATGTCAGATGAATGAATGAAGTGGCATGGCGCTAAATTACTGGAAATTAAAAAAATAATTAGACTTAAGGTGAAAAGTAAAGCACACTTGGCACACAGTGGGGTTATTAATGAATGTGAACAGCCACAGTGGTTCCTGTCCTGTGGCACAGAATGTTCTTCCCATGTATCCCTTCTGCACATGACATGGTCTGGGCCAGGTTCCCACCCACTCTCAGAACTGGGCTGTGCTTTCTCCCTTGTGACTCACTTTCCTGATCTCTTTTTGGAGCCCCACAGAATCAGCCAGCGTGCTTCCATCCTGTCACTTCCCCACTAATGCTGCTTTTTTCATTTTCCAGTAAATGCTGTGGCTCTATCTGGATTGAGTTCTTCTCTTCCACCAGATTCAGCTTCTCAGCCCGCCTTTCCTCAGTGTTGGGGCTGTATCGGTGCCGGGGGTGAAGGGAGTGGCTGGACGAAGGTCTCCCCAAGGGGAGCCCTCAGCGTGTTTTTCTTATCTCCCACTCTTAACTGACCACTGAGTGACCCCCCCCTCCGCCACTTCCCTGAGGGTCTGGACCGGAGAATGGTGTGGAAACAGTCAGAGGCAGTCAGAATATCCCAGTGAGAGGGGATGCAAGGTCCCCAGGGGATGAAGGACAGGCGTGGGTACTTTCACACTAGACTCAATCAATCTCATCAACGGAGACGTCCATTCCTGCCCAGGTCTGGACTGTGGTCCCCTCCCTTGTAAGACTGACCGTTCATCTGTGTCAGACACTATGTTAGGTCTGGGCGAAGTAGACATTTGTCCCTTTGTCTTTGAGGAACGCTGGGATACCTGGGGAGGCTGACGTGTAATTAGAGAAATGCACTATGAAAGAGGAACGTGCAGAGTGTTTGGGGAGAGCACCAGGAAGTGCATAGCTCTGCCAGCCATGGTGGGGCAAGCCTGGAAGATTGTGGAGGAGGTGACATTTGAGCTGACTCTCGAAGGAGAATGTGAAATTCAACAGACAAAATCAACAGGCCGAGGGAAGAGCCGTGCAAAGCCTCCGAGGTATAAAAGACTCAAGGGCTGGGAACTGCAAGTTCTCCGGGGTGTTGGAGGGCTGGATGCATTTGGCAGGAAGATGGGGCTGGACAGGCCGGAAGCCGCTTCCTGCTGAAGGGTCTTGATGACCCGCCTGGTGCTGGAATATCAGGTAGATCTGGAGCCACCGAGGGTCTTTAAGTAGGATGGTAACAGGATCAGATTTGCATCTTAGAAGGACCCTCTGTGGGACTCTGGAGGGTGGAGAGTAAAGTGGTGAAAGATTAGAATGTGGGAGCACTTGGGAGGATGCTGTCATCGATCAGGGGAGCCGTGGTGAGGCCTGCACTTAGGAGTTATAGTGGAGAAGAGGCAGGGGCACAGCTCTGAAAAGATTCTGAAGTGGAATTGTCGGGACCTGAAAATCAACTGGATAGAAGAAGAGCAGCAGAGAAAACGTCATTTCAATTCACTAAACGTTGGTGAGCATCTGCCAGGGACCGTGGAAGGCTCTGGGGACACAGGGATGAGTAAGGCAGCTTGCTCACCATCTAGTGGAGACAGATAAGGAAACAGGTGATTTCACAGCAAAGCAAATAGCGACCGTTCCTTGAGCCCTCACTGTGTTCCACTGGCTCCAGCCTCTTCAGGGGTTCATCCACTGAGCCCTCACCCCGACCCCATGTACCATGACCTTCATCCTATCCTAGAAGAGGAGACTGAAGCACAGAGAGGCCCATGCTCTTGACCGACCTGCTTGCAGCTGTTACTCCAACATATTATAACCGTGACACAGTAGGCACCAGAGTTTTCTAGCAGAGTTTTCCGGGATTTTGTTTGGACAGATGGATGGGTGACGGTCCATCGAGGGGGCTCGGGAGGAGAAGCGGCCTTGGGGTTGCTGGAGAAATTATGAGTTTAAAGCCATCCAGTCCCCAAAGAGGAACCTATGCTTGTTGCAGACTTCTGGGGAGATGGGGGGAGCAGGGCATGTACTGGATGTTGATAATATCTATGTGTGGAGGATTATATGTTATATCACAACATCTTATGGCAATTATACACATCTTCTCTCCCTACTGGACAATGGGTCCCTTGAAAGCTGGGACTGCATCTTAGATGCCTTTGAGTCTCCGAGAACCCCAAGCACAATATAGTAGACACACAATAAATCTTTGTTGGCTGAGAATACGAGCACGCTTCGTTTTATTGCGCTTCACAAATATTTCATTTTTTATAAATCCAAGGCTTGTGGCAACCCTGCAGAGGACAAGTCCTTTGGCACCATTTTTCCAAGAGCATCTGCAGCTCACTTTGTGTCTCTGTGTCACATTTTGGTAATTCTTGAGAATTTAAGACTTTGTCATTATTATCATCTTTGTTATGGGGATCTGTGATCAGTGATCTTTTTTTTTTTTTTCCTTTTGGCCACGCCTCACGGCACGTGGGATCCCGCGCCCCCTGCAGTGGAAGCGCGGAGTCTTAACCACTGGACCGTCCCTGTGATCAGTGATCTTTGATGTTACTATTCACTGAAGGCTCAGATGATGGTTACCAGTTTTTAGCAATGACGTATTTTTTTAATTAAGATAGGTACCTTTTTAAAGACATAATGCTATCGCACACTTCATAGACTACAGTATATAGTATAAACGTTAACTTCTGCATGTACTGGGAAACCAAAAATTCCACGTGACTAGCTTTATTGCGGTCTGGAACCCAACCCACAGTGTCTCCTAGGTCTGCCTGTAGGTGCCTGGCCTGTTATGGGGGGGGAAGCACATCTTGCCTGATGCTTTGCTTGTCAGGAGCATCTAGAGAGCATCAGGAAGCCTCTGGTTCTGGGAGCTTCAGGGCGCAGAGGTCAGGGTGGGGCGGGGGTAAGATGACATTCTCACCATCAGCTGCTTGATGGTGGGCTGTTCCTCAGCCTCCCGGCCAGAGGCAGGCTCCTTGTGGACAATCTCCACCCGGATGTCATTCCTGGCTGACACGACACCCTTGAGATCTGGCCATAAAATAGGAAAGTGTAGACAACAGAATCAGTTGTCATCTCAGGCATTAGGGCCTGAGATGTCAAGCTCTCCCCTCCCCTCCAGCCCCTGAACTCAGCAGTTTCAGGGCCCACCTGGTAATAGAACCTGTCTGGACGTGCCGTGGGCTGTTGGGACCTCAGAGTACTTTCTGTGCTGGCTCCTGGTTGCACGATCCTCAGGCTTTCCCTGCCTCTCCCGTGGCATGGGTGGTCATCCCCAACCATTCGGCCACCTGGTCATCCTACTAAATTCTCACCTCCTTCTAGAAGTCTTCCCTGACCTACTCTACCAGGCTCTGATCTCTCCGTTCAGAGAATCACACATCTGTTAGAAAGGACCTTGAGATCCCATGGTCAACCTCCCACCCAAAGCAGAAATGTCCCTGCACTAGTGGTCCAGCTTCCGTAATGGAGAGCTTACGGCTTCTAGAGGAAGAAGCCGATTTACACCTGGAGAGCTCTGTTAGAAAACTCCTGCTGAAATATGCTCCCCCATGATGTCCACTGAGCGGGTGGTGAGGGAGGGCCTGAGACCGCATCACTGGGGGCCCTCAAGAGAGCAAGGCTGCTCAGCTTGGAGGGGAGGACACAGGCAACTTTCTTTCAACATGTGAAGGCTGCCAAGCAGAGGAGGGAGCAGGCTTACACTGATTGTTCTTTTTGTGCCTTCCGCTCATAGAATGTCAGAGCCGGGTGGGGCCCTGAAAGTCACATCAGCCGACCCCTTGCTATTACACAGGAGAGAACCGAGCCCTGGAGTGGCTGTGGCTTGCCCAGGGTCACGGGGTCGAAGAGGCGGGACCACAAGACAGTCTTTATTGTTCCCAGCATCTCCGCCATCCCATTTACCCTTCCACGTGTCTGTCTAGCAAACGTAAGTTCAGAGCTACGCCAAGGACGGAGACTCCAGGCACACACGCATGAAGAGTGCATCATGCAGCTCTATCTACAATAGCCAGGACATGGAAGCAACCTAAGTGTCCATCGACAGAGGAATGCATAAAGAAGACGTGCACATGTATACAACGGAATATTACTCAGCCATAAAAAGGAACAAAACTGAGTTATTTATAGTGAGGTGGATGGACCTAGAGACTGTCATACAGAGTGAAGTAAGTCAGAAAGAGAAAACCAAATACCGTCTGCTAATACATATATATGGAATCTAAGAAAAAAAAAAACAAGGTCATGAAGAACCTAGGGGTAAGATGGGAATAAAGACACAGACCTACTAGAGAATGGACTTGAGGATATGGGGAGGGGTAAGGGTAAGTTGTGACAAAGCGAGAGAGAGGCATGGACATATATACACTACCAAACTGTAAGGTAGATAGCTAGTGGGAAGCAGCCGCATAGCACAGGGAGATCAGCTCGGTGCTTTGTGACCAGCTGGAGGGGTGGGATAGGGAGGGTGGGAGGGAGGGAGACGCAAGAGGAAGGGAATATGGGGATATATGTGTACATATAGCTGATTCACTTTGTTATACAGCAGAAACTAACACACCATTGTAAAGCAATTATACTCCAATAAAGATGTTAAAAAAAAAAAAAGCGCAACGCCAGCACTTTATGGCTAACAACTAAAAGACCTTCAGGAGTCCCCCCAGAGCAATTCCCTGAACCCCCCTTTTTTTTTTCCTGTGTGGGTGTCTTGCTTTTCTGGTTCAAGTAGCAGATCTTGGAGGGCAAAGATCACCTCCCCGCACCCCCCCACCCCCGGGTTTCAGTACATTTCCCGATGGGTGGAGAGTGCTGTGTATGTTCAATCTGAGGTGCTAGCTGACGGCCCTGCTGCGTGAAGTTCACTTCCGTCCAGCTCAGCAGCAGTGGAGCGCCCGCTCTGTAGCAGATGCCGAGCAAAGCGCTGCATGTGAAAAGATGCGCGAGGCCCATCCCTGCCCCAGCAGCTCACGGCATTGGTAGGGCCCCTGCTCGCTGTACTCCTGCTTTTACTCCGGGGCAGTCTAAGCTGGCCTTTTTCTCTGCCCCCCTCCCTGAGCTCCCGGGTCTCCCTCCCGTACTTCTCTGGGAGCGGGCACAGCAGAAGGCCACAATGGTTGCCAGAAGGACGAGGAAGGCCACGCCAGCTCCTACGGCCACCCCGATGATGACGGCCATCGGCACAGCCTCTGTGAGAGAGAAGCAAGCAGGCTGATGAGGGAGCTGGGGCAGCCCACTCTCTCCCCCCAGATCTCACCCAGCTCCTCGGGCGCAGCCCCTGCCGAGCTGTGGCCAGACCACGGCGCGTGGGCGCTCCTGGGAAAGGCCACAGGGGCCTGCGCAGGCGCGGGCACAGTCCAACAGGGCTCAGCTCGGGCGGGACACGGTGTGGCGGAGAGGGCGGGCAGACCTGGGAAAGATGGCAGCAGTGGTGGGGGCAGAGAGGCACGCAGACACAGGGAGGGGAGGGGAGCGTGGGAGGTGAGAGGCAAGGTTGGTACGCTGAGCTCTCCGAGGTGATACACCAGGAGAGTCGTTAAGTCCTGGCTTTTCTTTGGAAAATGACCAGGGTCACTGCCGCTGTTTGTTCGCTTCGCTTTTTCCTTCGCTTCCCTTTCCCAGGTGCAGAGGGTGGACAATGGACAAGCAGCTTTTAGAGAGTTTTCAGGTCTGAGGCAGCTTCCCCTCCGGACCTGGGCATCACAGGTGGTAACAGCCAGGGGCCACGTCTTAGGGGCCGGAGGGCAGGATCACAGCTCCCTCCACCTCTTGTTTTGTTTTGTTTTGGTCGCGCTGCATGGCATGCACTTCCCCAACCAGGGATCGAACCTTGCCCCCTGCAGTGGAAGCGCGGAGTCCTAACCACTGGACCGCCAGGGAAGTCCTTCCCCCCCACCTCTTTAAGGAGAGATGCCCAGTCCTGCCCCCTCCTCTCCTGGGCCAGTCCTCTGGGCAGGAATCCCGGCACCCCACCCCACCAGAGAGGCACCTGGAACTCCAGCTAGGCAAAGCTTCCCTCCCTGCTGAGTTCCTGTACTCTGTCTCCTGCCCTAGCCAAGTAGAGATGGGGGTGGGGAGGGTGATGTTAGGCTGGGGTGGGCGCTCTTCCAGACAGTCCTGACCCTTCTGTGTCTGCAGAGGGGGCCTGAGCATATGATGTGGGACCCTGAGTAGTCCATGGGGGGTTAGAACTAGAGAACGCAGGGGCAGGAGAGCTTAGGGCTCAGAGAGTCCAAGCCTCCCATTTATAGATGGAAACCTTGAGGTCCAGGGAAGTCAAGTGACTTGGTTAAGGACACACAGCTACAGCAGAGCCATGGCAAATCCACGTCTCCTCTTATCTGCCCCCCTCATCCTGCCCAGCTCCGCACCCTGCGTCCCATGGCATCCTACAAATCTCACATCCTCTGTGCAGCCCAGAGCAGCGCACTTTACCCTCTTTTCTTTATTTGTAAAACAGGATAATCACAGTGCCTGCCTCAGGAGCGCGTCTGGGGTTTAGGTGGGTGAATGCAGGCAGGTGAAGGCTGGCACAGAGCCTGGCACCCAAACCGATCCCAGCCTTTGCCCTCGTGTCTGTGTGGGAAGGAGGACCGCAGCAGATACAAGGATAGGAAAGTTCCTTTTTGAGACTCAGCTGCTGCCCCTACCCCACGCTCTCAGTGTGGATGACTGGGGACTCCAGGTATCTGTCCTGAGCTGGAGGTTGGCCTCTCGCCTCTCACTGTCGTTTTCTTTAAAGAGCAAAAGAAAGGAAGAACCCCGCAGACCCTGGCCCCTGGAGATGCTGCTGGGAGGGGGTGTGGTCCCTCTCCCGGAAGGAGCGCGTGTCCAACGGTTGGCAGTGTTGGCCGTCAGGCTGGGGCTCTCCTTCCAGCCCAGGACTGGCACACTGGTGCATTCATCACCTGCCTACTGGAGCCCGAGACCCCTGTAGGGGGCGCAGGGGAGGCGACGGGGAGGAGGTGGGTGCGACAAACACTCGGGGACTGAAAATGGAAGGCGTTTGGGCTGGTCTCAACAGTCAGGGGTGAGACAATGGACTTGACCTCGCCAGCCCTGCGGGCTTGCTCTGACAGTGAGACGGCCCTGTCTCTAGGTTTGAATTTCTCTAGGAAAGGGAAGCCGCGTTGGAAGTTCGTTGCTTCCATGCTTTTGGATTTTATTGATTTGAGTTGAATTCAGTTTCTCCGAGATTCCTAGGGCATTTCCGTGGAAAACTCGGGTCTTGTCTCAGCTGAGCTCAGAGCCAAAGGATGACGGTGGAAGGGTCCTTAACCTCTCTGGGCCTCAAGGTCTGTGAAACCAGAGAACCAGGGAAGCGGTATCTAAGGCAGCTGTGCCTCTGGCACCCACATTTCCTTAAGTTGTTAACAGCTGGGAGGTCGTGGTGGTAGCCATCTTATCTGGAGGAGAGGACTGTCCCGAGTGGGTGGGCGGGGGCAGAGGGAGAGGGTCCTGGGCGGGGGACCCAGGGTGCAGGCACAGAAGAGATGGAGACAGAGGGTGACACCAGCTCAGCACCAGGAGTGGCCCTGAGGGGCGTCAGGGAGAACACAGCAGGAGTTGATATTGTGTGCCCGCCTTGAGCTGGCCTGTGCCTGGCCTGTTGCTCTTTAAGGGGCTGTCCGCCCAGAGGGGAGGGGCTGAGCGGGACCCACCAGGGACTTGCTGAAGCGCCTCCTGGGCTGGTGTGGCAGGAGAACTAGGGCAGAGGACCCCTCATCTTCGTCATGGCCTTTGCCGACCCTGTAGGGTCTGGCTTGCCATGTCCTGATTCTCTTTTCTGGGTTTCTCCCTGGAGGGTGGGGGGCAGTTGTCTCCTGTGGGGTCTCCAGAGAGAGCAACTCAACCCAGGGAGCCTGGTGACCCCTTTTGCTGCCAAATCCCCGGGGAGAGAGGCACTGCCCAGCGGCCTCAGCCCGGTGGTGAGATGACAGCTCCACGGGGAATGCAGGAGTGCGGGAAGGAGCCAGCCAGCAGAAAGCACGGGGTCAGCATGGGTTACGCAGGCCACAGCCGGGCTGGGCGGCCCAGGTGTTCTTGGAAGCGATGGCCAAGCTGGTGGTGATGGTGAGAAGCGGAGTCAGGTGGGGGTGAGCTGACCTCAGGGGGAGGAGTCAGGGCTTCAGAAGAGGAGGGGTGGGAGGAAAGACGGGGGAGAAGCAAGTGCCCTGGGCTGCCAGGAGCCTGACGTGCTGCCTGGAGGCTCTCTCCCTGCTGCTCTGACTGCACTAAAGCCTCAAGATGGGGGAGGGCAGAGAAGTTAGCGGCTGCCCTGGCCTCCCGACCCACACTGTGGGCTCCCTCCCCCTCTAGCCCAGCAGCCCCTTCCCCCATCCCGGGGAGTCTCATGTCTCCTTCGTACCTGCTTCCAGCCCGGCTCCCGACTTCATTTCCGAACCTGTTTGGAAATAAAGCAAGAGTCCACAGCCAGGGCCTGGCTGGCCAGGGTGGGGTAGGAATGGGGGTGGGGGCGGCCCTCTGGAGGGTCTGGGGTGGTTGGGGGCTCCCTCCTGCATCACATCTCCAGGATGCCCCACAGATCCGGGCTGGCCGAACTGAACCCGGAGTTCGTTCAGACTGACTTAGGGACTCCAGACGGGTGGGACCAGAGAGAGAGGTCAAGGCTGGGGTGGGAGTTGGCTCTGAGGAGGAGGGGTGAGAACACTAAGGGGCGGGTAGAGGGGTGGGGCACTGAGGGGAAGACATGGAGGGGAAGCAACAGTGGACTGGGAGGGTTGGGATGATGTGTGGATGATATTATGCAAATTATGTGCAAAGCATTAGCAAAGCAGCACTTATTAGGGAAGAGGTGTTGGGAGCAATGCGTGATCCACAGGGTAGCACTGCGGCCCCAGGGGCCCAGCTGAGACCACCTGCTTGGCCCAGAATCTCTTCCAAGGCCTGACAGCCTGTGGGTGGGCCTTAAGCTTGGAGGGGTCGGAGACTGCCAGGGCCGAGGCCCCCTGGACCGTTCCTGTCTGTCTTGGACTAACCCCCGCTGGCCACGGGGCTAGATCTGCAGCCCATCTCAGGACCTGGTGTGCCACTGGCTGGCTGCCTCATTTCTCTGGAACCCCCTCCATGCCCCTCTGAGACCCCCGCCCTCCGAGCCTGAGTCCTTCCGAGCTCTGAGCCCTTCTGCCCGGCGCTGCCCTGCTGGCTGGGGTCTCCTTCAGAGCACAGTGCTCCAAGTGTCTCCTGTGTCCCTATGGGGAGCTGCAGGCAGCCTGAGGCCAGTCCCCTGCACACCAGGGATTGGACAGCTCAAGTGCCACTCCTTAGCTTAGCGCGGGCACCCTCGGGTTTGGGGCAACTGGACTGGCTTTTTGGCTTAACGGGCTGGGCCAGGTTCCCCAATACACCCATCCTGGTGCATCCCCGTGGGGACACTGCTCAGAGATCATGCCCCCAAAGGGCCCCAGGGAACTGCTGAGAGCAGGGAAGCCAGGGCCTTTAGTCAACCTGGACAGCTGTCCTCCTGCTTGCTCTGGTGCAGGCCAGTGCCCCTGGGCTCGGGGGGCCTGGCTGACCGGCAGCGGCTGCGTGGCAGGTGAGGAAGGGCCTCCGGCCCGCCCGCAAGTGCAGGCGCTCTGTCCCCCCAGGGCCCCGGAGGACCTTGCTTGGGCCCTGCCCTCGCGGGGAGAGGCCGCGGTCCGCGGCTCTGGCAGCCCCACCTTGCTCCTTGAGCCGGATGATCTCCGTGTCGGAGCCAAAGCTGTTCCAGGCGGTGCAGTTGTAGATGGTCTGGAAATCGGCCCGCACGATGTTGCTGATGGTCAGCGTGGAGATGACGCCCTCCTCGGTGCTGACCGTCTCCACCGTGTAGCGGCCCGATGTCCCCGACTCCAGCACGTTCTCCTTCCAGGACCAGGCCTGCCCAGGTGTGCAGAATTAGGAGGACATCCTGCCAGAGCCGCCCCGCCAGGACCACCGTGCCGCCTCCCTGTTCCCGGGCGGACGCTGCCAGGCCCGCGCTCACGCTCACCGCCACACGGCACAGGTCGACGCGCACGTCACAACACGTGCGCGCACAGCACAGCGCCCGCAAACACACGTCACAACACGTGCGCGCACAGCACAGCGCCCGCAAACACACGCCACAACACGTGCGCGCACAGCACTGCACCCACAAACACACGTCACAACACGGGTACACCTACAGTCCCACCCACAGTGCCAACACATGCACACGCAAGTACACCCACGTCACAACACACAGCACAGACACGTCACAACACGGGTACACCTACCGCCCCACACGTAGCACACACACACGTACACACACAGAGGCTGGGCCACCTCAGAGGGTATTTCCATCGACACGGGGCCTTATGCGGCTTTTTGCTGGAACATATTCCCAGGCAAGCAGGGGCTCTGGGGCGGCGATGGGAGCCCCTCCGTCAGCTGGGGCCCCTGACAGATGGTGGTGAAGGCCAGCCCCAGGCTGACTGAGTCTGGTTTGGTTACTTTGTGCGTGTCTTTGTACAAACGTTACGCTCTGAGAGCTGCGTTTGTGAGAACCTTGGTGCAGCTTGGTTTCGGCCGGTGAGCGTTTACCTCTTCTCAGAGCCCTTTCCCGTACACTGTCACCGCCTGCCCCACCGTGTTGCCCTGGGCTCTGTGGGGTGTTTAGCTGCACCCTACAATGTCTCCAGGTGTCGCCAAATGTCCCCTGGGGGCAGAACCGCCCAGGTTGAGAACCCCTGGCCTAGAGTTCCATTTCCAGGAAGAGGAAGACAGTGTGAATATGCTCAGTAGTGAACAGGATATTATCGACACCAGCATGTGTTACACTTACACTTTAAAAAGATTAGAGTGAAGGGAAGAGGGAAGCGTAGGCATTAGTTCTACGCGTGGACCCTTGCCATTTTTGTGTGACTCAGACAGTGAATGAACTGAATGCCTGAGGAAGTGTGTAACGCACCAGTGCTCTAACAAGGTCTCCATCTACAGGGTGACACCTTAGCTGTTGGCGTGTGCCTCCCACGCCCCTTCAGGTGCTGCTGCCCTGGGGAAAGGTGAGACTGCCCTGTGAACTTGACCAGGGCGGCCTTTCGGCAGGACCGCCTGGGCACTGGGCTTGCAGACAACAGTGTCTCCACCCCTCCCCCGACACCCAACAGTGCGGGGAGATGCTCACCTCTCTCTGTTTTCCCGCCCCAGCTTCTACCAGTGTCAGCGGAACCTGGGTGGGAGACCCCCACTTCTACAAATGCAAATACCTGGGAGGGCTACATGTGAGCCAGTCAGGCGGCCCAAGCTGCACTGCGGGGACAAGGGTTTTGAGGGAGGGGCGGGGAGAATGGAGTGATGCTTTCAGAGGGAAAACTTGCTAACTGGGGCAGCGCTCTCCATGGGCATCAAAGCAGAGGAGGGCTGTGGAGGCGCAGAGAGAGGTCTGCTGACTATAAGCTGCATCCTATTTACGATTTTGCTAAAGGCTGGCCTTGAACCCAGGAAAGGTAAGAAATCGTGTTTTCCCTTCTGCTGCCCTCACTTGCCCTCTGCCCCCAAGATGCAGAATTTGGTCGGAACCATTTGTGTTGGCACACAGCTGAGAGGCAGAGAAGAGTTAAATACACCCGCGGGCGAGGAGCACAGCCTGTCCTGAGAAAGGAGACTGCCCATGATTTTTGTCTTCGTGATGCCTTTCCAAGAGACACAAGGCAGGGGAAAGGCAATGCAGAGGCAAGACTGACCAGCCGGATGGTGGAGCGGCTGCAGGCACAGATGACCCGCCAGGCTGCCCAGCCTGGGGGCCGTGCCACTGGCCCTCCCTGCTCGCCCCGGGGGCACTCACGATGCGGTCGGGTGGCGGCGTGCTCCGGATGAAGCACTTGATTTGGCCTTTCTCCCCGTGGAGGGCGTGCTGGGTCTGGGTGCTGGAGATGATGGGGGGTCCTGTTGGGGAGACAGCATCACATCAGGGGTTTGGGAGGGGGTGGGCCCCTCTTGGCAAGTTCAGAAGTTTATACATTCATTCAGTCGTTCAGCAAACAGTTACTGGAGGCCTGTATATGCAAGGTGACGGGCGAGGCAGGGGACTCAGAGATAGATGAGGCTTCAGTCATAAACGTCTCAAGGGATTGTGAGTGAGTGCCTCTAAGTCAGGACGCCCAGAGACATCAAGAGCTGTCACAGGAGGTGGGGAGGTGAGCACCAGGCAAAGTGCTAACCGACTTCACAGGAGAGAAGAACTCTACCCGGCAGGTGGGGAAACCTTTATGAAGGAGGCGGTACACCTGCGAAGGGAGTGGGGGAGGTGTCAGAGAGGAAGGAATGTAATGTCACCTCCACCTCAGCCAGCTGTTGGATTTCAAACCATTCCCTTGTACCTCCAGTAGAGGGCGCGCTTGCCTAACAAACCGGTGTCCTCGGCAGGAAAACCAGGCAGGAAGGGAAGTAAAAGATGTTCCTCCACTAAGCGGGGAAGCGGGGAAGCGGGGAATCACCCCCCTCCCCCACCCACCTGGCATACATGGCTTGGGCTGGCACCTTCACAGACTTCATCTCACATGTGTCTCAGGAGATCCCTTAGTTCATCACTTTGCACGCCACATACATACCTGGACAGCCCAGGTGGGACCACAGCTCCAAAGCTGACCCCGACATTATCCTATCCCGCCCGGGCGTGCGTGCGTGTATGGGTCATGTTTATGGATGTCTCTGGGGACACCTGGCTCATTTACCACCTCGGACAGCCTGGAGGGTCCACCAGGATTCCAGCAGTGCTTCCTGTCCAGTTCTGCCTGTTAACTAACCCAAATGACTGCATGTAGGCTGGGAAGGGAAATGTCTTGGAGATGGGAGAGGCAGACATGAGGGACCCTCAAGATAAGGGCTTCCACCCTCAGGGGGCCTTCAGAGTTCCTCTCTTAGGAACCTTAGCTCCAAGAAGCCTTTGGCCAAAAGGCAGGAGGGCTTCATGTTTTAGGACCTTGGTTGGCGCTTTGTTTTGCTGCCGGGCTGAAAGTGATGATCCTGTAAAACCTTTTCCCCTTCACTTCCCAGGAGCTAGGATTTCCCTGGGGTGGGGGTGGGGGTGGTGGTGTCATCAGCTGTTCTAAAAACGATCAGGTAAATGCATACACATTTAAGGCCTTCTTAAAAGAAAACAGGAATCGGGGTAAGTGTAGATGGGGGTGGGAGAGTCCGAACACAGCAGTAGTATGGTTTATCTCCCCCTTCCTGCAAATCCCGGGTTTGAGCCAAATCATGGGCCAGTTTATTCCCCAAAGGGCGATGGCCAGCAGTCATCTCCCGGCCGGGATGCATTTGGATGAGAACCTCATCTCATTTTGGATTTGTTCATAGTGTTGACTCCTTCAGCCTAGTCCAGGCCTGCCCAAAGGGCTTCACCACCCCTCCCCACCTATTCTCCAGACACAGGTATAGACAAGTCCATTCCCAAGTCCACGCATGTGCTGGCTGGCAGGCTCCTCTCTGTGGGCCGCTTCCTGCATCCTCCTGCCTCAGGGCACGATGACCCTCATTCAGAAACAAGCAAACTGCCTCCTCGCTTCACTCCAATCTCTTGGGTGTTTCTCTTCCTAGCAGCCTAGGGGAGCTTGTGTCAGAGGATTGGAGGCATAGGCGGGGGTTGGAAAGAACGACCCTGGAGAGTGCAGATTAAACCCTGGATAGACACCAGGGCCCAGGCTGGGGTGTCCCATCCAAGAGGAATGTCCCTTTGAGGTGTGCGTTCCCTCCTCAAGAAACCGCTTTGAATCCCTGTTGGGAAATGCTTGAAAGTCTAAAGTGACAACGGATTTTAGTCCTTCCTTTATCCATCGTGTTCCCCAGAAATGAGGATGCTCATCTAAAAGCTTCAGGCTTGGGGACCCCGGGGGCCACACGTGAGTCTGAGGGTCCCCAGCCTGGCGGGTGACAGGGCCATCGGAGCGGAGCTGGCCGTAGACATGGGCCAGCATGACTCCCAGCGCCCTCCCAGAGCGGGTGGTGGGTAGCCGGGGAGGCCGCTGATTTCACCAGGGCCTAGCGCCTGAGCCGAGTGTCAGACACTGGAGCCGGCAGGAAAAGGCTGCAGCCCATGTTGCCATGGATATATGGAGGTGCGATCAGATGCTGTTATTTTTAGCCCTGCAGCGCCAATTTATTGGTGGCGTCCTGGGGACACGTAGGAAAGGCAGGAAGGCTTCCGAGTCAGGGATCTGCCCTGGACAGATGGCTCCGGGGTCTGAGCAGATTCACCCTCCCTCTGGGGCTGCCACGACTCTTGGGGAGGGGGGAGGCAAAGAAAGAGATGGAGGGGGGCTGGCTCATGGGGACAGCACCAAGCTGGTTTTAGTTTCTAGCAAAGCGGAGACTAGAGGAAGCTGTGCGCCACCTGGGCTGATTTCTGGACCCTGGCTCAGCCCCTCACTAGGGCCCTGGTCTGGAACAGGAAGCAGAGGCCCTACAGACGTGGGTCTGTGGCTTGGTTCCTCTTGGGGCTCAGAGCCTTGATCAGGAGACAGACTATGCGGGAGCAGAGGCCTCACGAGGAAACCGAAACCCAGCGGAAGGAGGATGTTTAGAAACACAGAGGGAGCTGTCTTAGCGTCCTCACCCTCTCAGACCAGCGGCGTCGGTTGCCGGCGTGGCCCAAGCACACATAAAGGCAGGGACATCGAATTTCCATCCTGGTGCCACAGCCTTCTCGGGTCTGACCTGAGCTAGGTCCCAGCTTCTCTGCGACCTTCTACATCCCATCAACCAGGCCCCGTCCCCTAAATGTCTCCTGTACCAGTCATCTGGTAACTCACACTGTGTTCTTGGAGAGAGATGGCAATACCCTCCTGCTGTGGTGATCTCATTACGTATAAGACGACAAGTTCCCTGCCCTCAGGGGACCCCCATGAACTTGGCCCTGTGGGGATGGTGGCAGGTCTTCCTCACTGAGTGGCTCTAAAAATGGGAAGAGGCAGACGAGGAGTCACAGAGATGCCCCCTTAAATTCTCTGCCAGGGCCAAGGTCATGGTCAAAGGGTAGATATGGGATCTATGTTGGTTGCCCAGTAGCCCTCGGACCCTGGCCAGGAATAAGTTCAGCAGCCATCACTTTTAGGGATGAGACCCCTTAGAAGGAACACAGAGGAGGGAGGTGACCAGGGAACCACCCAGGTCCTTCATCACCCTAGGGCTGCTGGGCTCTAGGACTAGGACTAGGACTGGAACAGGTGGATGTAATCACTATGGACCCACAGTTGGAGGTGGATGGGAGGCCCAGAACCCACGTGTGCCCCTTGGGGCAACACCAGGGACCCTCTTGGCCCCCTTCCAGCCCTGCCCTGGCACGAGTGGGGTCTTACCATTGACAGTTAGGGTCACCTCTCGCTCCCCGGCCCCTACCCGGGGCACCACAGCTCGGCACACGTACTTCCCCGCGTCCTCCTGGCGGACGGTTTTGAGGGTCAGGGTCTTCTCATTGCTCAGGACCTAGGAGGAGTGGGGAGGGTCAGACCCCGAGGGCAGGGGCCACACTCTCTGTCTCAGAACCAGAAAGGCTGAGAGGCAGGCCGGGTGGCAGGGTACACAGTCTCCAGCATCTCGGCAACAACAGGGGGTGGGGTGGGAGCCAGAAGTCTTCTTACACAGTGTGCCCGGCGGGCTGTCGGGTGCGGGAGCCCATGGCACAGAGCACCCCGTGAGGCTGAAGATGCTACGCCCCAGCGGCAGCCCTGAAGGGTGGGAATGCAAAGGGGTGGGGTGAGAGAGAAGGAGGGGGCCTCCCTGGCTGGGGCCCCCAGGGCTTCCTCATCCAGGGGGTCTGTCGACCAGCCTGCACCAGGCTGGCCAGGGGTGGAGCTATCCTGCGCTGAGCATCTTTGAGGGTCCCAGATCTGTTTTTCCTGAGTCATTTGCAATATCCCTTTGGGATGAGGTTTGGCGTGATGAAAAGAAAACAGGCTTTGGCAACAGCTGCTCTGAGTGGGAATTCCGGCTTCAGCGGTGCCTACTTGTGTGGCTTTGGGTGTTAATTATCTTCTCGGAGGCTCTTTCCTGATCCCTGTAATGGGGGCAGTGACACTCAGAGGGCAGCGCAGTGTTTGGCACACAGAAGTCACTTTTCTGCTGCTTCTCCCCCTGCTTCCCTGCCCAAGGCTCTCACTGGTCCTCCTGGGAGGAGGGATGTCTGAAACTCCTAGGCACACTAAAGAACACATACACTTTAAAAGAGGAACACAGGAAGAAAGCAAGGCTTAACCCCAAAGTTAAAGGGTAACAACTATTTGGGGCAAGCTAAAAAGCCTTTCTAGGGACTTTTCGCCCCAGCATCTTGGTGACCACCCGCTTTTCTTATAAGGCTCAGGATAAAGCAGAACTGCACTGGCTGAATGTGTTTAGACCCACGGTGGGTACGTGTGGGTACCTGGGGTTCCCCCTCCTCCTTCTGGGGCCTTCCTTCCTTCAGTTTACATGGGAGGCTAACGTCCCCAACCTAAGAGTGAGAGGGCCCATGGGAGGCAGTTCCCTCCGGGACTGTGGACCCCGCACCCCTCCAGGGCCCTCCAGGGTCTGAGCTGCGGACTCACCACGCCAGAGCCCCGCTTCATCCAGACGATGGTCAGCGACGGGTTGCCTGTCCAGGCGCAGCTGAAGACGGCGTCGGAGCCCAGATCCACAAGCAGGGATTGGGGTTCCGTGGTCATTCTGGGCCCGACTGCGATGGGAGGAAGGAGGAGACAGGGCTCTCGTGGGCTGGGAGCTCTGGGGACCCTCCTTGCTGCTGCCTCCCCTCCCCCATTCTGGTTGGGGGAGGGGGAACCACTGGTGCCACGTCCCTCCACTCCGGCCTATTCCCTTCCGTTCCGTGTCAGTCCTCTACCGGTCTGGGCCCGGGTCTGGGCAGTAAGGAGGAGACCCCTCTCCCCCAGCCCAGCCTCCCTCGGGCCCACCATGGGGGTAGGCAACACCAGCCCCGAAAAGCGGCTCTGGTCCCATTTCTGCCTGGACTTGCCCCCACGGGCTCTCCCATAACGTTCCCTCTGTCCTGGTCCCAGGAAGCCCCCCGGACCCCAGTGTGGGGGCAGAGGGTCCTTCCCCACCCCAGAATCTCTCTGTGTCTGCCTTCAAGTCAACTGGCCACCTCCTGCAGGCCTCAGCCTCGTGACCGGGAGTCAAGGTACCCGTGCGTCTGGCCCAGCTCCCTGGGCCCACCCAGGGCCCCGCAGGGCCACTGCAGGGCTCTGAGATAAGGAGTGGGGAGGCCAGGCCTCCTGGAGGTGCCCCCCCGCACTGGCCGCCCTCCCAGGTTACTCTCTAGTCCAGCCCCGCCCCACCTCCTTTTCAATCCACGAAGCAGGTGGCCTTTGGCTCTGTTGCCCTACACCCGCCCTAACCCGAGTGCCCTGCAGACCAAGCCTTGCTTCCCAGAGTGGGTGCAGCCCTGGGATTTCAGGGGTGGTGACGGGAGGGTGTGCAGACAGCTGTTTTCAGGGAGTGGAAGGTGTGAAATCAGGGTCAGGAGACCCAGATGAGTCCCTTGGTGCAAAAAGGGAGTCATAGCACTTTCTGCTGAGGCCCGGACAGGCGAGGGGGCGGTCAGGCATAAAGTTTGCAAAAGTGCTTCTAAATCTGTAAAGGGCAGTGGATGAGCTGATGCTTAACGCTGTGAACACAGCTGTGGGCTGTTTCCCCGAGGGTCCCTTCCTGGCCACTGGGGAAGAGGGGGAGCCCCTGATGAGAGGCGGACCCTTTTCAGTCCTCATTCTGCCACTTACTCGCTGCGTGACCTTGGGCCTCCATCCCCTCATCTGGGTACTGGGAATAAGAAGTCCAGCCTCCCTGGGTGATTTTTTTTTTTTTTAATAGTTTTTTTTTTTGGCCACGCCGCCTGGCTTGTGGGATCTTAGTTCTCTGACCAGGGATTGAACCCGCGCCCTTGGCAGTGAACGTGCAGGGTCCTAACCACTGGACCGCCAGGGAAGTCCCCTCCCTCGGTGACTATGAGGGTCGAGATAAACATGAGGGAAGCTTTTCGTAAAGCGCACGGATTACGAGCCTCTGAGGCACTCTTATGTCACGTGCAACGAGGCCACGGCGGTTCCCCCTGCCGCGAGCAGCGCCCAGCCAGTGCCTGTGTGCCCGGGAAGCCCCTAAACAGCCACTCACAATAGACGTCGACATTGCGGCTGATGTTGGTGCTGCCTAGGGCATTGGTCGCCTCACAGGAGATGGGCTCTGAGAAGTACGTGTAGTCCACGGTGGTCCGGTACACCTCCCCGGAGGCTTCCTTGATGATCTGGCCCCGCTTGGCCCACCTGCAACGCAGGCCCCCGGGCTGATGTGGACCTCCGGTGGCGAGGGCGTCCTTCCCACCCGGGGGGCTCTTCTCTCTGGGAGCCAGACGCATCCATCCCGCAGAAAAACGAGGCCCAGGGAGGGGTGGCGTGGGGCAGGCCCCCGAGCGGTCCCTCAGGGGAACCCTCTGCAAAGGGGTTACTCCCAGGGCTAGGGGTGTGGGGTTGGTGACGGGGGCAGTGGTTTCTGGTCCATGGGTCACCAGGCAGCCGGCAGCACTCGACTAGTGGGTTATTCTGGAGGGAGGTGGGTTGACTATTCAGTGGGTCAGCGCACCTGGCTGGCCAGGTGATGGCTAACCCAGCTGTCAGTCCCCAAACCGCTTGGCCCTCTTGCTGCTCTGAGCTCTCTCAGGGGTGGCGGGGGACCGTCCTGGGCCACATTGGAAAAGAAGGAAGCCAAATCTATGACCGAAGGGGCCCAGGTCTAATGGTGTGTGCCCATACACGCGTGCATTCCTGCGCGCACGCACACGCACACGTGTGTACACACGCGTGGGGCTCAGGAAGCTTGATTTCCAGATGAGGCGAGAAGCTGATGGAGAGGTGTGAGCAGTGGTCCTGACTGCTCCCTCCCCAACTCGGTCAGCTCTCTCCGTCCCCCCTGTCCTGACTCCTGTCCCTGCGGGGGGCGGTCCCCTCATGGTGTCTCTCTCTCTCTGAAAAGCCCTTTCAGCCTCCCCCATGGCACTTGCTCTTCTTCCTGCCCAGCCTCTGCCTCCCACCCAGGCTCCGCCCCGCAGAGGCCTGGGCTCCATCTGCGCTGGTTTGATGGGGGCGGGGGAGGGGGGATGGGAAGACAGCTGTGCTGACTTCTTTGCTGGGCCAATTGGCTGATCTGTGTCTCGGACCCGGCTCAGGGGCGGTGATCACTGCGTTGGACCGGTAGCTGGGCGGCCTGCTACCCGTGGGGCAGTGCGGCCAGGGGGGTGTGTGCCTGTGTGCCTGCGGCTGGGGTTTCCTTACAGATGCCTTAGGAGAGAGAGTTCAGAGCTTCCCCTGCTTTACTCCTGTTGTGGATAAGACTTCTTAAAACTCACAGAACTTCGGGCCAGGCTCTTCCTACTGTGGCTCAGGCCTGTTTTGGGGTGCATGTCTTTACCAGAGCTGGGCAGGTACCTTGGCCCTGTAGTCGTTACCCTGGGGCCACAGAGGCTCCTGCCCTTCCTGCCCTTCCCTCCACCGGCCCCCACTCAGCCTGCCCGTCTGGCCGGAGGCTACGCGTCTCCCGGCACAGCAGGGAGCATCGGGCTGGCACTATGTGGTCATTATCGCAAATTAACATCGGGTCGTTATTAAGAAGACAATTAATAATAACAATTATGGTTTAACAACAGAGCAAAGCATAGCTCCCCGAGAGCCGAAGGAGCTTCCCGGCAAACTATTATGAATTATTCATGAATCATTTCAATCTCTAACTTTAATTTAATGACCAGACTTAATAGTCAGGTACAGCTCCCGCCTGGGGTGGCTGAGTTCAGTCCCAGACACACGGTCGGGGGTCGGTGTCCAGCCCCTACTCCATCTACCCTGCTGCAGTGAAGGTTTAGGCGGTGGGATGCTGGGGGGTGGGGCAGGCAGCTGGCTGGGCTGGGGGGAGGCGGTGAGCCCCTCCTGCCCCGCCCGGACCCCTGCTCTCGCCTGCCCACAGCTCCAGGTGCTGCGACAGGGGTGGGCTTGGCCCCAGCGAGCAGGCTCTGCTGGGCAGTCCTCTTCCATTATTGGGGGGTTCCTGGGGCAAAGGGGGCTTTCTCCCCACCTGTCTGGGGCCTCTCATAGTGTAAGAAGGGTGAAAGCTCCACCACTGGGGCCCTGAGGATCTCAGAGCTGCTGGGGCATCCTCGGGCCCGGAGCCCAGTGATCCAGGCCACACGGGTCTCCTCTTCCCCAGAGCAGGCTGGCCTGCCCTCTCAGAGCCAAAGAAGGGAGACTTCAGGGATGCCGGATGGCTGTGTGGCTGCGGCTCTCAGCCCCCAGGGCCCGTCTCCACCTTGGAGGTGAAGCGGGGGCAGAAGGAAGTCCTAGGCCGTCTTCTCCCAGGGCCACAGGAGGCCAGCTGTGGGGCTGAGCCTTGCGGGGCGCCCCACAGTGCCCTGCTCACATCCCACTCAGCCAGTCTTTCTCTTCCCCATGTTTATTCCCCTCCCGCACCAGAAAGTCCCTCGTAGGCATCCCTTCCAGAAGCTCAAACCACTCACTGAAGCAGCTGGTCACACGACCAGGGGTGAGCCGGGATGCAAGTCCCGCCCGCTCCCATCTCGCCTCCCATCTCTCTTCTGTTTTCCAGCTTCACTTCCTCCTTCTCCTCTTTCCTCCTGTCCCTTCCCTCTCCCACCACCCACCTACGCCCCTGCTGCCACTGCTGCTGTCACCACCTCGAAACAGGCGTCAGATTAAACCTTTCCCAATCGATGTCTAATTTGGCAAGAGCGAATGTAAGAGGGTTAATTATTTATATCACACAATCGGGAGGCTGGTGTGTCAAGGCTGACAGGCAGTTCTCAATAGCCCTGCCTTTCACTCTGGGCGGTGGGACCCACCCTGTCACCTGCCCGGGTGGGGTGGCCCTGAAAGCCTCAGAGGGGAGCAGAGAGGCGGGGAGAGATGTGCTTCAGGTGTGTGTGGGCCTGTTCTGCTCGCCCCGGGGCCGCTGGTCCAGTGGGGCAGCCGAAGTGACTGCTGAGCCCAGCTGGATGGGCTCCCCTGCCCCCCCCCCACCCTCCCAGGGCCCCTTGCTGGGTGCTGGGGTGGACGAGGGCATATCTCTAATTTCCAAGATTACAGCCTCTTATGCGGAACAGGAGGAAGCAGTCAAGACCAAAGGAAGTTAAGAAAAAAAGACCCCTTAGTCTTGCCAAAGTCAGCTGGGAAAAATCGATGTGCTTACGTGCCAAGATTTGCTCAAGGCTTTTCCTCTTGGATCCCAACACCACGTCTAGAAGGACCATCTGCCTGCTGGGTGAGCCCTTCCTGAGGCCAAGGGGGTGAGCCCTTCCTGAGGCCAAGGGGCTGAGCCAGTTGGGGGTGGGCACAGACATCTGCCTCCGCTTGCCATGGCCCCTGCACCCCCTTCCTCCCGGGCCACCCCAGCTCTCCCACATTTTTCTGGAGCCCAGAAGGGCTCCCTGAGAGCCTCTGGAGTCCTGGAGGGAGCCTGATTTGCACCAAAGCCTTTTTGGGGCCTGTGGCTAATCGGAAGCTCAGGAGGAAAGGTGGCAAGTAAGGACAGGTGTGTATCTGCAGGGGGCCTGCCTGAACCTCTGGCTCCTCCTCTGTGTGGGATGAGCTGACCCAGGCTCCGAGATGCAGGGAAGGATGCGGATGGAGGGGAACCACAGGTGCCCAGAGCCTGGGGAAACCTGCACGTCCCGGCTCATTCACTTTTTAGTTAGGAAGCTAAATATGACTTTGTAGTTATAGAAAAGTCACCAGAATGGCCCAAGTACCTGCCATATTCCCTTCACCTAGATCCACCAGTTGTTAGTATCTTGCCACGTTTGCTTTCTGATGACCTCTCCATACGGAGATTTATACCTTATTATTGTCAACGACGTGAGGGTGAATGTGGGTGTGCCTGCCCGGGGGGTCAGTGGGAGAGAAGGGCTGCCCAGGGAAGCTGGCATTAGAGGTCTTTTCTGGGCAGATGGTGCCTGGTGTTTAGTGCTTGTGAGCAGAGAGCAGACAACAGAGAGAAGCCCACCTGTCGATGGAGCCCAGGTCTTGCAGGTACAGGGTGGAAGCTCAGAAAAAAAACAGAGACTCTTTGGGCATCTCCTTCTGCACCTTTGTCACTTGTCCCAGTCAAACCAGACCTGCCCCCTGGACCTAAGGGGCTCTAGGACGCCAGGGAACCTGAAGGTCGTCTGCTCTTTCTCCTGCCTCTAGCCGGGTGACTGGTTAGATCGACAGGACAGATGGGTTTTCATCCTACTTAAAAATATTCTCAAGGATAAAGACTCTGAGCCTTTCCTGGGTTTGCGGTTCCAGCGTTAATTATCTGCACTGCAGGGGGCACCACCTATGTCCAGCCTGAATCTCTGGCTGCCTTTTTGGCCCACTTCCTCGAGTTCTGCCCTCTGGGGCCGCACTGCCTCTCGTCTCCCCTGTCCTCCACTCCCACTGGCAGGCTTGTTTCCTAGTCTGGGACCATCAGCATTCCTGGCACTGGCTCATGCTGGGGCTTCATAGCCCATCTCGACAGTGGAGGCGACACCAGCCTCTTCCATCAGGTGTGGGCTGGGGGAAGGGACGGGGCAGAGTGAGGGCTATGGTGAGTTGCACTGATGCCTCAAGGAGGGGAGTGTCTGAGTCAGCCCCTGGAGCACCTCTGAGGCCACTCTGTGTCTGGAAGTCTTGGGTGGTGATGGTACCCGGGCAGGAGGGTGCCCAGAGGGGCTGCCCTACGTGTTTACGGAGTCTGCGAGCTAATGTCCTGGAGCGCCGAGTGCCTGCCACACAAGTGCTCCACTGAGAGCTGTTAGGTGGCCAAACTGCGGGCCCGCCTTCAAGAAGCTCAGTCAACAGGGAAAGACAGGCATGCACAAAGAAGGGATGCTTTCATCAGTGTGGTGAGCAAGGGCTGCACAGGGGCGGTGGGTATGACGGATTCCGGGTGCCCGCCGCTCAGGGCTGGCTGCCCCGGGGACCCAACGCCCCCAGGAGAACGATTTGGTGAGCACAGGACTAGAATCCAGATGCTGATTGATCACGCTCGTCCTCATGGCGGTTTCAGCTTTCCTTCCCTGAGCCTCTTTCCCTCCTTTCAGAAATAAGGGGTAAACAAGCTGTTCAAACAGAAGGAGTGAAATCTTCTGCCTCAGAGGAGGGGAGTGTGTGCTCATGAAGGAAAGGAGAAGTCCACCTGGCCAGGGGTGAACGGGTGTGCTGAGAACACCCACAGTGGACCAGGCACCGTGCCGGATGCCCAGGACCACAGGTGATGCCCCTGTGACAAGGAGGGGTGTGCAGGGCGCCACGGTGTGGGCCTCCCCAGCGGGGCTCTTACCTGTACTGGGTGACGGCAGGGTTGGCCTTTGCAGAGCAGTGAAACGTGACCACGTTGTCCTCCAGCACTGGCTGTGGCTCCACCGACAGGTTGACAAGTGGGGGGTCTGCAGAGAGAAGAGGTGTCCTTGCAGATGGGGAGCTGCATTCACAGTTTGGGGGCTGAATCCCCAGGAGAACATGAGGGTAAAGGCCAGTGATTCCACCACCCGGGACCCTCAGAGCAGCCACTCCCCTGGGGGTCCCCAGAAAGTTGGGGGCCTTGGCAGGGGGCTCCCTCCCTCCCTGGAAGTGCCGGATTTCAGACCGTCTGGCGGTGGGGTCAGGGCTCCGGCTGTGGATTCAAGGCCGGTGTTTAAACGAACGGTCAGCCGGGAAGCAGGGCTGCCTGGGCCTCAGAGCGTACTGTCCACCTTCCAGCTTTGGGAGAACAAACCACTGCAGAAAGGAGAGGTGGGAAGAGGGGGTGCAGAGGCCAGAGGGGGATGTGGACACTAAGCCCCTTTAAATACCAACTTTCTGTCTCTGAAGTATCTGTTTCGTGTCTCTTTGTGTAAGGTTCTGGTGCATCTGTTGCCTTGAAAGTGGCATTTACACCCTTCCATCCACCTAATCATCTCTGCTGAGTGCTGACTCGTGTCACCCAGCCCTCAGCTCCCCAGGCTGGTCTCGTCTTTCTCACTCAACATGACGAGAAGCCCAGCTCTGAAGTGCGAAATGGTCGGAGGTAGAGGAGACAGAAGTCAGAGAGGGGGAGAGAGACAGGGAGACACAGGGACACAAAGATCCGTGCCGAAGGGGGGTGGGGGGACAGGCAGAGAGATGCCTACATAGGAGAGACATGGAGATGAGGGAGGGAGAGAGAGAGACATAGAGAGAGAGAGACACAGAGAGAGGGAGAGAGAGAGAAAGTGCAGAGGCAGACTAAGAAAAAGAGGCAGAAACCCAGAGAAGCAGAGAGCAGAGATGGACAGGTTCAGAGAGAGACTGACATGTACACAGAGACACACAATCAGCCAAAAAATTTAGACTTAAGGCAAAAAGACCAAGGGAGACTAAACAGATGGAGACAGAAAATGATAGGGTGCTGGGGAGAAAGACCAAACAAAATAATGAGAAACTGAGAAAAGAGGGAGAAACAGACACGGAGTGACCTAGAGATGGGAACAAGAGGAGGAGGGATCGACAGCAGAGATCAGAGGCGGGGAATCAGTCCAGAGAGAGGCGTCAAGGCAGCCTGGCCCTCCTGAGCTCCAGGGAAGCAGCCTCGGGACCTGCTCTAAAAGCTGGGCATCCTCGAGCTCCTGGGCACACGCCCAGGCCCCAGCACCCCAGGCATCTGCGCTTCAGGGGAGGGGCGATGACAGCCGGTGCCCGCCCTTCTTCCGTGTCGGGTCCTGGAGGTCCGGCTGGAGTTCGGCTCCAGGCGAGGGCAGCTTGGTCCCTGCGTCCTAGCCAGGCCCCGGGGCCACGTCTTCTAGCCCGACCTCACCAGTAAGCACGGCAATGTGCTGGAAGGGCATGAGAACTTTCCAGGGGTTCAGCCCATTTTCAGAAAAAGAAGTGAGGAAGTCGGTTTCTCAGAGACCATCGAGAAAACGCTGACCCCTCTGCGTGCATGTGAAGGGCACCACCGGGGGGGCAAGACCCCAGCCGCCTGGCCCAGCTCCTGGCTGAGACGACAGGGTGGTCCCCGAGCCCCTCAGAGAGTCGTCTGTGCAGAGGCCCAGCAGTGGACGGAGCCTCACCGCCCCCCGGAGTTGGGATCCTTTGGCCACTTGGCTTCCCTGTGCCCTGCTGGTGCTCGAGCCGCCAGTGCTGGGGCACCGGGGCAGGGAGATGACCCACAGGGGCTGGGCTGGGGTCTGCAGACAGCTTAAGGTACGGGAGAGAATGCTGGCTCCTGAGCAGCAGGTGGAGACTGAGCTGGGGCTGTTCTCCCCACATTATCCCCGGGTTCTGGTTGGGGACCACGAGCTTCTGCTACTGGAACAGCTGGCTTGTCTGCCTTTTTCTGGAGAGTTAATTACTGGGGAAGTACTTCAGTGATCTCAATCTTGGTTTCTAAAGCGTAATTCCAGTGGTCCCAAAGATGTGTGGCCAGGACTCTCCGTGAGAGCTCTCCCCACACCTCCCAGGAGAGCTGCACCCCCAGAACCCTGCAGCCTCTTCCCGGCTTCTGCCCGTCACCCTGGTGCCGGCCCACCCAGCCGAGGACCACCTGCTTCCAGGGCTAGTTCAATGGCCTCTAGAAACCCGCCACAGAACCTGCGGGGTAGTTGCAGGAGGTCTGCCCCCACCTGGATGTGCTTTATAAAGCGATGAGGCTTTGGTGGCAGGGAGATGGGGCACACACCTGATGGAGGACCCCCTCCGGGCTGCCTGCTCCCCTCCTCCACCACAGAGCTGCCCTTCTCAGTTTATCCTGTGGGCACCACTCTCCTGCAGCTTCCCTACCTCTTCGCAACATGCTCGGTACCCAAGCGAACAGGCCCTGGGAAGCTTCCGCACTTGCCAGTCTCACCTGTGCTACCAGGCTCCAGAGGTATAAATAGTTTATGTCATATCCAACTATTAAACGTGATTGTAATCCCATTTGTGATGTCAGCTGAATAACTTGCAGGGGGGCAGCTTTGGTGTAGCTGGTGGAACTGAGATCACATTGAACAGATGTCACAGCTGAGAGTCTGTTAGTGTTTCCATCAGCGACCTGCCCGTGTGTGTGTGTGTGTGTGTGTGTGTGTGTGTGTGTGTGTGTGGTGTTTTCAGGGGAAGTATTACATTGAGGAGGGGGTGAGAAAAGAGAAACTCCATGATTCAGTGATTTTTATAGCACATCCATTTGAAACTTGGCAGCTGTATGCAGAGTCCAGATGTAGCAAGGCTTTGGGGGTGTTAAGCTTTCTCTCCCATTACTCAATCTGGGGGCTTTGTCTTCCGTTGGGTAACATCTAAAGACCAAGGGAAACAAACAACAAATGTGTTTTTGCTGAGTTTGGTTGCTGCTTGGTTGACTGAGAAAATGAGCAGGTTTGGAAAGGCAGCTCTGATCCAGCCCGTGGTGTCCACAGTGAACAGCTGGATGCTTACTGAAAAGGGATACACGGGGCAGGCGGAGAGCAGGAGGGAGGGCGTGGCGGGAGCGTGCTCTCTTGCTCGGCAGGCGCACGCAGACACCTTCAGGAGATGCAAATGGATGCAGACCTCCCCCCGTTGGGGCTGGGGGCATCGGGGAGGGGCAGCTGCACCCCCGTGACTGTGCACGGCAACTGCAGCTGACAGGCGCCGGGCGCTGTGCTAGGGTCGCCACCTGAATGGTTTAATGTAATCCTCGCAGCCAGCGGGTGAGCCAAGCGCTGCTACCTCCACACACAGATGAGGAAACCGAGGCACAGGGAGGTTAAACGACCAGGTCGGCATCACTCAGTAAGTGGCAGAGCCAGAATTCAAACCAGGAAGGATGCTATGGGTTTAAGCACGACGCTAGACTGCCTTGGACGGGGCCCACCTAGGAAACCGGGCACCTGGGTTCTCAACCTCAGCCCGACCTCATTCCCGATGCCTCCCCCCTCAGGTGGCTGAGTTGTCCCTGGAAAGAAGGCCAGCAAAGTCCAGAGACCTGGCAAGGCCGGCGACCTCCTCCTGTGCAGACTGTCATCTGTGTGCCCCGGCAAATTGATCATCTCATTAGAGTGTGTTTAGAGGAATGTGTTTTAGTAGTTGGTGGGCTGTTGTCATGATGATGACTTTCTTGTTGACAGAAGAGGTTCTGCTGTGTGACGGATAGCGGACTGGAGGAAGCAGGAACACCCCTCGCCCTGGGTCTCTCCTGCCAGGGCCCAGGAGCCGCCCAGGTGGTTCTTTTGTGAGGGTTCCGTGGCTGGCATAGGTCTCCTGTCCAGCTGGGGGGTTGGTGGGCGAAGGAGGGAGGCACTGCACAGTGACCACGACTGGCAGCCCGTTATAGGAGGCTTGGATGTCTGTGTCTCCCACCCTCCTTCCTCCCAGATTTGGCTTGTATCTGGAGAGAGCTCTGATTCACGGTCAATCTCAGGGCAAAAAGAGAACTCGGATGTCATTCGATCAGATCAGACAAGGAACTGGCATGTCTGCGGTGAGGTGTCCAGCTTAGGCCCGCATGGCTCGTGGGTGGTGGAGCCTCTCTGGATGTGGACCACTCCGTCCTCCAGCATCTTGCTTCCTTTCCGTAGCTGGGCCTGCTGCTTGATGCCACGCCTGCTGCATGGAGGAAGCAGGCGACTGTGGACAGCCAAGGCCTGGACTGGGGTTGGGGAGGGAGGCATCCCTCTCAGCGTGACCCTGAACTTACATGACCCTCAGAGCGAGGGCCTCCCTCCCATCGCCCTGGTCCTAGACCTAGTCAGAGTCCTCTGCCTGGTACAGGTGGGGGTGGGGGGCTGTTAACAGCTGGTGAAGATGGCAAATACAAAACCTTCTCCAAGGCCTCAGCTGTTGTGTCTAGGTGTCCGGAGCAAGCCCGTTTGAGGGTTTCAACAGTTTCTTCTGCCCTCTGGAACCTAAAGGTCACCTGCCAGGATTCCAGACACTGGGAGAAGTCTGCTCTCTGGCTCCCAAGACGGGCTCTGGAAGCCCTAGGACATGGCCCCTGCAGACCCCAGATCCCTGGAGAGCCACATGGAGCACAGAATGCAGACACTTAGATGAGCCAGGGCTGTTGGGAGGTGTTTCTAGGTGGATTTGAATTAAAATGAGTAAAATGACAAGGAAGAAACAGATGCCGACCTACAGCTCTGGCCTTGTCCTTCAGAGACTCCAACCAAAGCCACCAGCTCGTGGTGGCCTCATGCTCTGTGGCAGGGAGGGGGTGTTTAAGAGAAGAAGAGTCGACTTCCGGGGGCTGACACTTCCAGTATGGAGAGTCAGTCCAGTATGGAGAGCAAAGCTGCTGGGGCCCTGTGCTGAGCCCACCTTTGTTGGCGGAGGCCGACGGGTACCTTAGAGAGATTTTAGACCTTCAGGAGTCTCCTTTAGGGACTTCGGGAATGCAATGCTGGAGGAGCTTTAAAGTGTCACTGTTCATGCTCGTCGTAATAACTGACCCTGGCTGAGGGCTCCTGGTGTGCATGCCTACAAGAAGAGTTCCCAGCGGGGGCTCTGGAGAGCTGGCTGCCCACCTCAGAAACCCGTGTGGACTGGGGGCCCTCGGTTTCCCAGATAGGGACCGCAGTCATACCCTGGTCTGGGAAGATCCCGCATGCCGCGGAGCAACTAAGCCCGTGAGCCACGACTACTGAGCCTGCGCTCTAGAGCCCGTGAGCCACAACTACTGAGCCCGCGAGCCACAACTACTGAACCCGCGAGCCACAACTACTGAGCCCACGAGCCACAACTACTGAGGCCCGCACGCCTAGAGCCCGTGCTCCGCGACAAGAGAAGTCACTGCAATGAGAAGCCCGCACACCACAACGAAGAGTAGCCCCCACTTGCTGCAACTAGAGAAAGCCGGTATGCGGCAACGAAGACCCAACGCAGCCAAAAAAAATAAATAAAAAGATTACATGAGATGATACGGGCAAAGTACGAGCTGACTGAGTGGTGATTCCTCTTCCTCTTCCTCTTCTCTCCCTGACCGACGCTGCCAGGACAGGGCCTGGTGCCGTGCCTCCACTCTGGAGCCCTGGGTGCCCCTTCTGCTCCCAGCACCTCTGCTCTGGCTTCCTCTCCAAGGGAGGGTGTGAGGCCGCCTGGCTGGGCGGCACTGCCACGGCTGACCACCCTATTTGTCGGTGTGGAAGTTCTACCTTATACAGGTATGGAAATGGGGCTTCAACTTGTCGTTTGTAAAGGACCCTCATCGGTGATGTTTTCTTTTGTTTGTTTGTTTGTTTTTTGGCCGCGCTGCGTGGCAGGCGGAATCTTAGTTTCCTGACCAGGGATCGATCCCGTACCCCCTGCAGTGGAAGCGCAGAGTCTTAATCACTGGGCCGCCAGCAAAGTCCCCAGTGATGTTTTTAAGAAGATTGTCACCCTCATCTCTGACAGTAAGAAGGAC
Source organism: Neophocaena asiaeorientalis asiaeorientalis (assembly GCF_003031525.2). NCBI lineage: Eukaryota > Metazoa > Chordata > Mammalia > Artiodactyla > Phocoenidae > Neophocaena > Neophocaena asiaeorientalis. The sequence goes on from NW_020172768.1 coordinate 2,984,245, forward strand.
AAGATGGTCCTTTGGGTGCCCATACAAATCCGCTAGTCCCCAGGGTTGACTGACCCAGGTCCTGTCTCCAGCCCTCCTGCAGGGGTATGGCTCTGGCCTGGCTACATCCCCCCACCCGTGCTCCGGGCAGGGGGTGCCGGGTGGTCCCTACCCTGGGCTGGGTCAGTACTCACGCTGGATGTCGATGGTGACCGAGGTCTCCTTCCCTCCGGGGATGGCTTTGTTGGTGGCCCGGCACACAATGCTCTGCCCGTTCTCCACATCGCCGGGGGAGATGAAGAGGGTACTCACAATGCTCTCACGCTTGCCGTCGCGAAGCAGGGTCTGCAGGGGGGAGAGAAGGCCCTTGTCACTTGTCACTCAGCTGGGATGGCCTGGGTGCGTCACGTGCCAGTCTTGGAGAGGAGGAGGGAGCCCTGTGGATGGAGGTGTGTCAGCTCAACCCACCCAGGGGAGCCCGTCTCCATGCAGAGCCAGGGGTTACCGTTGGCTCCCTGGCCCAGATGAGTGCTGGGCTTCGGCTGGAAAAAGGAACTGGCAAGTTTTCCAGCATGTCAGCCTGGACTTGCCCACCCTGACACATAATAGAAACCAGGCTGGGCCTTACGGAAACCAGGTTCTATGTAGAAATGAACTTGTAACTATTCTGCCTCTGGTCTGGGGGTGTCTCTGGGTCTGCAGGAAGCTCTGAGATGGGGGGCTACATGCAGGTGCTGTGGCCCCTGGGGATGACGCAGGCTGTAGAAGGGGGTGCAGATTGGGGGGTGGGGGTAAGGGTGGGGCTGGGAGGGATGTGGGCAGAATCAATGCACACTGACCATTTCATTACTTTACCTGTACAAACCCTTTCAACTTTTCAATCGTTTCACTTCCTGACCTCATTAGAGCTCGGACCAAGCCACAGGCGGGACAGATGCCATCGTCTTTCATTTGACAGGTGAGAAAACAGGTGTGATCAAGAGAGGCTATGGAGCTTAATCAAACTCACTTCAAGTTGGTGATAATATAAGTAAGAGGGTCTTGGAGTGAGTTGAATAGTATCCCCCCAATTCATGTTCACCCAGAACCTCAGACTGTGACCTTATTTGGAAATAGGGCCTTCACAACTTAGTTAAGTAACTAGTAATTAGTTAAGGATCTTGGACAAGATCAACCTGGATGTAGAGTGGGCCCTAAATCGAGTGACTGGTGTCCTTGTAAGAGGAGGAAAAGACACAGGGAGAAACAAGGAAGGGGGCCATGGCAAGAAGGAGGCAGAGATTGGAATGATGCTGTCACAAGCCAAGGAAAGCCAGGAGCCCCCAGGAACTGCAAGAGGCAGGAAGATTCTCCCTCTGGGGCCTTTGGAGGAAGCACAGCCCTGCCCACACCTTGATTTTTCGCCTCTACAAGTGTGAGACAACACATTTTGGTTGTTTGAAGAACCAAGTTGTGGTACTTGGTTACAGTGGCCCTAGAAACTAACGCAAGCCTAAAGGTCTCCTGTCTTCCCCAGGACCACGAGGTCATTCCTCACAGCTGCTGCTCCCCATCATTGCCGCTACCTCCTCCCTCCTCTGAGTCCCCTTCCAGCTACTTCCCCAGCCGCTTACTGCCCCGCACCCTGAGTTCCCTGGTGGCCCACGAAGGTGGGTGCATACTGGGGAGGTGCAGTGTGCAGGAGGGTCACTTCAGGGGACAAGGTGGGGAGGCTGGACTTGCTCAGTACACCCCAGGAAGGAACTTGATCCTGCAGCAGGGGGTGCTGGATGCAGTCTTACTTTGCCATGACTGGAGCCAAGGGATAGATGGACAGACTCTACTTCCTCAAAACCTCCCTGAAAATAACCATGACATCCTCTCTAATCCTCACAGGACCTTGGAAGGAAGGGAGCCTTGTCTCCTAAACAACGGAAGAGAAAACTGAGTTCAAAGTGACTCAGGAACTTGCTGGGCAGGGCTGGGATTTGCACTTGAGAATGGTGAGCCCTGAGCCCATGACCCTCCCACTGCAGCTTCCTGAGGACCTGGAAGCCGGGTGGTGTGATCCCCACTTAAAGGTGGGAACAGTTAGATGATTAAGTAGCTTCCGAGTTTAGCAGTGACATGCAGGCGGCTGGACCCTGCCTCTAGGTCCTCAGTTCAGTACCCTCCAACACTAGGAGAACAGGACGGGAGCTTCGGTCCAGAACGGCGCGTCCTGCTGTAGACAAAGCCAGACTCAGATGCCGGAGAGATCCGCAGAGCAGGGCAGTAGTCCCGGCCTGTTTCTCCTCTGCCGTAGAACGGCCTGGGCGCAGGCCTGTTCCCGTCCATATTCTCTCCTGGGACGTGGGGTGATGGTCTCAGCCCTGGGCAGAGGGATCTTGGAGAGGGGCTGGGGGAGGGTGATACGGTCAGTCCCAGGAGCCGGTGGGGTAAGGGCCATGGGCTCAGCCTCAGGGCCAGGGCGCTAACCTGGAGGCCGGCCCCCGGGGGTAGGGCTTGGCGCGCGGGCGGTGTAGCCCCGCCTAGCCGGAGCAGGGAGCTGCGGCCGCACCTTCGTTGCCTGCTGGCTCCGGCTCTGCTGACCTCCCGCGTCTATAAATAGCCAAGCGATAATCAACGATTTCCTGGATGAAAAAAAGACCTCGGGGCTGGGGTTGAGGAGGGAGGGAGATCGTACTGTTCTTCCCCCTCTCTTTTTCTTTACTTTTCCGTGGTGCTAACGAGGGGCATTTACATAAATTTTACTCTGCCGGCACCCCTCAGATTGATCTACTTGAGGGGTGCAGGGCCGGTGGGAGGGGAGCCGGGGGCCGAGCTCCTAATTAGGCCCCTGACTGCTGCCCGCTCCCCGCACCCAGGGCGCTCCGCGCCCAGAATGGTGATTAATGACATATTTACTGTGTCCGGGCGTGTGCTTTTCTGGGAAATAAAAATTCTGGTTCAAGTTGTTTGTTCCGCCTAATTAGAGAAGGGGAGATGTGTTCATTAAACCGGGGGAGAGCACAGCGCCCGCTTCCCACGCCGCTCGGGGGTGTGAAGGCGAGGCCACAGCGCGTTCCTGGGGAGGGAGCCGAGCGCAGGGCGAAGAGGGGGCCTTGGTCTTTTCACCCTGGTTTTCCTCCTTCCCTTGTTCGTTCCTTCCGCATCTCCTCACCTCTCCTTTCTTTCTCTTTTCTTTTCCATCATTCCTATCTTATAAACCTCCACTGTTCTCACATGCAAATGAAACCCTGGGACTTTGTGGCCTCCAGGTCCAGCCCAGGTGGACACTCTCTCATTTGCTGATTCTTGTCACTTCCCCGTCCTCCCTGCCCCTTGCCTCCCCTGAACCTGGCTCTGGAGACGCACCTCCAGGCCGCCACCTTCTGCTTGAGAAACCTTCAGAAGCACACACTCAGCTTCAGGAGGGTAAGTGGGTTACTAGTGGTGAATCACTGTTTCTGGGGCCACCACCTCCAAGGCCTGGGGCAGCGTTCCCTCCAGCTTGGTGGGCACTAGTGTGACCCTGATGGCCTCTCCTGCGGGTGCCACCTGTGTGTGCAGATATGGACCAGGAGCGGGGCCTATATACCTCACCTGCACAGGGGTGAACATGCCAGGGCCTGTGTGCGTGTCCACCGGCCTCTGGTCCACTAACTGCTTCCAAACAGTCTTCCTGACTGTCCCAGTGTCTGTGGGAGGCTTAGGGCTCATCTCTGGACCCTGCCTGTGCTGTGCTGCTTCCTGTCTGTGCATCCAGGCCCCCTGTCCCACCCCTGAGGGCAGGCACTTGGCATTCAGTTGGCAGCGGTAGTGGGGGAGCTGGGCTGGCCAGGGGCAGACTGCACCCTGTGTGAGGTTATCCAGTGTGGGCAGCTGCCACCACTCTGCTCTTTCCAAAGCCCCTGGAGCCTCAGCTGGGCAGTGGAGAGCCAGGCTGAGCCCCAAGAGCTGGGAGGCCTCGTGACCACAGTTGAGGGAGGATGGAGGTTTGGAGGGAATGCATTGGGTGGGTGGCCCAAACCTGGTGCTGAATATAGGATGTTCATTGATATGCAAACAGCCTGGAAAGGGCTTGAGCCTGCCTGATTGCCTGGCAACAAGGCCTCCTCTCTTCTCCCTCCTCACTCACCTCGCCCACCTGCCATGTCCCTCAAGTTTTTTTAATCATCTCTTTGCCTCCCCTTCTTATAGCTGCCTGGGGACTCCATTGGTGCCTGTTATGTGGTTTGAATGAGGGCCGTCAGGGAAGGTGGAGGTTTGCACGGTGCCTTTTGCCCCAGACCCTGTGTCTTCAGGGACCAACCCCCAGTTTTGTTCCCTGGGGCCAGGAAGGATGCTCTTCACAAAGAAGGCCAGGATGAGTGGCAGCTGCGCACCGAGTAGAGACTCTCGGGCCCTAAGATGGACAGATGAGATGGGGAGTACTGGGGTGACTGGAGGGGAGAGATTGCAGAGCTGGGCTCCAGTGAGGGCCCAGCGTGGAACCTAATGAGGCTCATTGGTCCTGGGGGTCTGGGGGTGGCCCCTTGGGCAGGCAGCAGTCTGAAGCTGGAGGAAGCAGTGGGGTAGGGCTGGAGGGTAAGGGGCTTCAAGGTAGAGATGTACACGACTGTACATCCTAAGACCAAGCGACCCTCCCCCTGTTGTGCGCATCCGGGTCAAGGCCTCATCCCCCAATGTGGCAGCTGCTGGGGTAGTAGCAGATGGAGCAGGGATCTGGCCCCCAGGGAAGACTTCTCTCTGGCCTCAGCCCAGACTGTCTCCTCTCCTCTTCCACAACCTGTCCTGCGTCCCCTGGTCTGCCTTCCCGATGAATGCCAGGTGGCTTCAGTTCTGGTGCCAGGCCCGGAGAAGATGGCCTGAGGCTGGGTGTCCAGGAAGAGAGGACTTGGAGAGAGGCCCCGCCATCCTCTCCCCTGCTTCTGCAGCCAGACGCCTGCTGGGAGCTGCGGGCCCTCACCCAAGCACCCGGGCCGCGAGGGCTCTGGCGGCCGTGGGTCCAGGGAGAGGCACCACAGCCTGTGCTGGTGCATCCCCTTCCCGAGGATTCTCCCAGGGCGAGGGACCCAGCCATCATCTGTGATGCCATCCTCAGTCCCACCAGCCCATCCTTCCCCTGCTGGCCGCATGGTGGAAGAGCGAAATGAACACCCCACGAAAGCTGGGCTGCTGTGTGACCTCTGGGGAGGGATAACAGGGTGAGCCAGACGGGGATCTGGGAGGAAGGGCAGGAAGGGCCCAGTAATACCAGCGAACATTTTACGAAGCCCTGACTCTACGCCAGGCACTTTACCCAGTGCTTTCAACGCATTATTCTGTCTACATCTCAAAGGAATCCTAACAGGGGTCCGCAGTTATCATCCTCCCGTTTTGCAGATGGGGAAGCTGAGGCGGAGAGCTGAAGTTACCATAATATGCGATGGGGCTCAGGTTTGAACCAAGTTGGTAGGATCGTGGGGCCTGCTCTACTATGACACTGTCACACTCGCCCAGGAAATATGGATGGCAGGGTGCACCGTGGGGACCTTGCGGATCAAGTGAGGGAAGGCAGTGATCCTAACAGCCTTGCTTCCCTCTGCCCGGCACTCTGCTCATTCAAGCCTCGCGACCAGCCTTTGAGGCAGGTGCCGTGGCTCCTGTGGTAGAGATGGGGACTCTCAGGCACAGCAAGGCTAGGGAGCTTGCCCGTGGTCACAGAGCTAGAAGGAGGCAGAGCCTGGATTCAGGCTTCCCAGCCCCCTGGGCCCACGGGCTTAACCACCCACCATGTGATAAATACTGAGGCTTCAGCTATGAGGGCTTTCAGGGCCGCCCTGTGGGATTTTTTTTCTGTAGACGGTGGACCCTCCTTGACTTTGTGTACTCGTGGGTCCTCTCAACCTCTCTCTCTCCCTGTCTCTCTGTCTCTGTCTCTGTCTCAGATGCTCATGTCCCTGGCCCCTTCTCTTGCATAGCCTGTCTGGGGCTGCTCTGCCTTTGGGACTTCAGAAGTTCCTAGGTCAAGGGCACTTGCAGTCCTGGGGAAAGAGGGGGCAGCAGAGGGCTGGGCTCTGACAGCCCCCGGAGCAGATGCCATATGAGTATGGCTGGAGGATCCAGCCTTCTCCGTGTGCCCCGAGTCACAGGTTTAAAGCTTGTCAGACCCGGCAGGTCCCTGCTGTATGTGAATTGTGTCCTCCCCCACCCCCAAACTCATATGGTGAAGCTCTGACCGCCAATGGCACATATTTGGACATAGGGCCTTACCCCAGGAAAGAGAGAAAGTGGAGGAGAGACAGAAAAGGTCAGATAAATAGAGGCAGAGCACGAGAGAGAAAAAGAAAAAGTGACAGTGTGCGCACGAGAGAAAAGACAGAGAGAGAGAGAGACGAAGAGCCAGGAACAAAAGGTGACAGAAAATCATACAGGCAGAGCAAGAGCTGCAGAGAGATGGGGAGAGCCGGCCCCTCCGGCAGCCCCTCCCCTCCTTCCACCGCGCCTCACCTTGGAGTAGGTGGCTCCATTGATCACCTCTCCCTTCCTCAGCCAGATGATGGAGGCTGCAGGCTTGGCGTTGTCTGCATGGCAGGTGAGGTTGAGGGGGTCCCCGGCCCGCAGGCTGATGACAGGCCCCCCCAGGATGACGGGGTCGTCAGGTGGCACTGCGGGGAGAGGAGGGGAGAGGTCAGGCTGAGGGCGCCCCTCCCCTCGGGCAGGGCTGGGTGGACTTTATGACCAACAGTAATTATCATTCTTTAAGAAAATGTATAATCCCCTTGTTGGATAGCAATAACAGCAACAACAGCAGTAATCCTGACACAGGCATCGCGTGTTTATTTGCAGAGGACTCTCATGTCATCATTTCACCCCGCGTGCGGCAGCCCGTGAGGGGACAGGGCAGGCGTCATTAGCTGTGATTTGCAGATCGGGAAGCACGGCACGGCTTCTTGGATTGCTTTTTTTTTTTTTTTTTTGCGGTACGCGGGCCTCTCACTGTTGTGGCCTCTCCCGTTGCAGAGCACAGGCTCCGGACGCGCAGGCCCAGCGGCCATGGCTCACGGGCCCAGCCGCTCTGCGGCATGTGGGATCTTCCCAGACCGGGGCACGAACCCGTGTCCCCTGCATCGGCAGGCGGACTCTCAGCCACTGCGCCACCAGGGAAGCCCAGATCATTCTTTTTAACTTCTCTCTCCCTCTTTTAAAACAAAGCAGTGTCATATCTGTCGTCTGATTTAATCCTCACAACCATCTTGCAAGGTAAACATTATTATCCCAATTACACAGATCTGGAAACCGAGGCTCAGCAAGACCAAGTGACTTGCTCAAGGTCACACAGTGCACGAGTGGCAGAGCCAGGGCTGGAAGCAGGTCCCCTGACACTTGGAGCACCAGGCTGGTTGCTTCCCTTGCAGGGGACAGGTGACAGGCGACCTTTCGAGACTGAGACAGTGTTTCAGAGGGCTGGGCGTCTCCTTAGCACTTTATTCTCCCTCATCCCAGGGTCAGAATGAATCTCTCTTGCCTGGTCCTTCCACCCCATTTCATAGCAGCGTGGTCCCCGCCACGAGACGGGGACTGCCAGGGGGAGAGTGACGCCTCCCGTAGCGCCCGGCACAGGGCCCGGTGCCTGGTGGAGGCTCCATACACGTTTGCTAACTCCAGTGCAGTCATGCCTTTGATCCCCATGATGACCATGGGATGCGGGATGGGCAGTTATGATGATGGATGACCATTATTGGGAGAAGAGGCCCAGAGAAGTTAAGTGACTGGCCTAAGGTCACAGAGCCTCTTCTGAGATTTGTGCTTGTGGACGCACGAGGGTCTCAGGCCTCTGCTTTCCCTGTCTCTCCTCCCTGGACAAACCAGAAGGGGCAGGGCTCCTTGGAGACCACCTGAGGAATCCCTGGCCTTCTTCCCCAAGGCGGGGCTGGTCAGGAGGGCTGAGCTGCGTGTTTCCTCAGTGAATGGGTCATTAGGTGAGAGTTGGGGTCCTCACGCAAAGGGCCTTCTTTGCTCAGTAGCCAGAGAAAGTCCATCCTTCCAGCCAGGCCCTGTGCGACCTTCTGGGCCCGTGGGCAGGAAGGCAGCCTCTCCAGGCAGTGGAGGCACGTCCAGACCCAGCAGCTCTGCCTTCCAGCCCCTCCCCACCCAGGGCACCCCCAGCAGCCTGCTGGCTTCCCTCGGCTCCCCAGGGCCCATCCCTGCCCTGGCACCTGCCAGGCTCCTCAGGAAACTCCAGGAGACCCTGGGGCCAGGTAAGTACTTGAAGCAGCCTGCCTCCAGCTAGTGGCTCTGCCCCCTCCCTTTCCGGCCTCCAGGACGCCTGGTTCAGAACTACAGCCCTGGCGAGTGCCATCCCCCAAGTTTCTATTTCCTAAGGGAAAAAAACCCTCCCGGCTTCCAAGTTGCTCTCATCAGCCCCAGGACTCCACTGCGATCCTGGCCCAGGGAGAAAGTCGGCCTCGTTCAGCCCTGCCCAGCCTCCTAGGGGGACCTGGGTACAGGCAGATGGTGGGTGTGGGCCGGACAGTAAAGACAGCCTCCTCCCCCGCCCTCCCTTTACCCCCGCATTAGTGCCAGAGGCCTCCTTGGTGCTGTGGGCCAGAGAGCCACAGGGAGGCTAATGAGGGCCTTATCGTGCTGGGGAGGGGATTTTAGCTCCTTGCTTCGGGCGGGCCCTGCCAGCAGGGAGGGCTGCGCTGGGCTCCGGGCCCCTCCCTCCGAGGTGGTGGCTTTCTGCCCGAGAGCTGTTCGATGGATGTGCTCAGGCAGAGCTTGCTGAAGGCCAGGGATACTGGAAAGAAGCTTCCGGAACAGAATCAACACCTGGCCATCCTGTGTCCGCGGCCAAGGGGGCGAGATTGTGGAAGTGCCCTAAATCAGAGGCCGAAGCGGGAAGGCAGTCCCTTGCCCAGTTTTATTTCCTCAGATATAACATGTGAAAGTACAACAGGGGATCTGGAACGTTCCTCCAGCACTGACATTTGTTGGGCCCGAGACAGTGGTTCTCGTTGCAGTTTACAATATTCTGGGGGAGGTTTTAAACGTCCCGTCGCCAGGCCACACCCTGACCAGCTGAATCCCCTTTTCAGGGGGTAGACCAGAGCATCAGGGCATTTTAAAGCTCGCAGAGGATTCTGCTGTGTGACCAGGTTTGAGAACATAGTGTCTCTGGGCCTTTGCTCAGTGTAACCGCCTGTGATCACGGCTAGTGCCGCGTTTGGAATGTCGGGTTAGAGGAGGGGAGAGGGGAGTGGGACTGTGCTGTGTGACGCTTAGGCGCACGCGTGCGCGCACACATCTTCCCAAATAAGTGGTCATCACGCCAGTTGTTCACGTAACCATGCATTATGGATCGGCCTTCGCCTCGGTGCACACCAGATGGGGTAGGAGGGGGTGTGGATGGGGGCTGGGGTGGGTGAGGGGGGGAGGGGGAGGGGGGGGGAAACAGTCGCTCCCTCCTGGCAGCTGTGGTCCTGACAGGAGGGGGGTGACTCATTACCTCTCCATTCAGACCTGGGCCCGGAGCTGGGGGGCCAGGAGGGGAGAAAGTCTCGAGCAGCCCGAGCCTGGAGATGCATTATTCATCCACCCCCCTCCCAGGATTCGTTATTATCCTGAACCACTACAGAGCTTGGTCTCCTAATTTTTTAATCACAGGGAAGGTGGAAGCGTTAGCCTTTTGTGATTAATCCAGAGATAAAAATAGTTGACGGTTTTGGTGTTGAGCTTGTTGTCGGTCAGGAAAAGTGCATTAGCTGTTGGGTGACTGAGACCTGGGAGGACTTGAGCCCGGGCAGAGTGGGTGCCGGGAGCTGGAAGGCAGCCCAGGGGTCACACCCTCCCTGGGACAGGGGCTGGCTCTGGGGCGCTGCTTTTGAAAGGGGCACATCATGCGAATTAGGGTTCTACAGTCGCGGGGGGCGCCTGGCTCTTTGCCATTTACCCTCCTGTCATCCGGGCTTTGGGCAGGCGGCTGGGGGCCTTCCTCCTTGCTCTGCCCATCTCTGGCCATCAGCCGTGTAGACAGTGCCACGTGCGTGGGTGTACAGTGTAGAGGACCCGTGCTCCCTGTGTGGGAGGGAGCCCCTGAGGAATTTCTCCCAGCTCTGCTGCCCAGAGCAAGCGGGCCTCAGTGGAGCGGCGGGCAGGGAGGCACAGGGGAGGTGTATGAGGCCAGAGAGCACAGTGGCTGCCCAGAGTCACAGGGAGCGAGGGTAAGAGAGGATGGGGAAGTGCAGCCTGGCTCCACCTGGGCGGTAAAGCTTTCAACTGTTTTATGTACTAGGGTTCTTTATACCATTTTACAGCAACAAGAGATTCTGTGGCTAAAAGTTGTATGGGACCGATCCGCAGCCCCACAGCTATCTCTAAGACGTGCTCCTATGATCAGAAGGCCTCCTGCACTAGAGCATGTGCTAGGGGTGACCATCTGACTCTCCTTCCTGCAGGACATCGGCTGGACAGAGAGTAGAGTGGAACTGGGTTCAGAGGGCTTCCGCCTCATTCTGGAACTGCTCACTGACTCTGTGCCCAGCTCATTTGACTCCTTGGTCTTGGTCTGCCCGGTTGGTCAACTTTGCCCGAACAGGCTGGGAAAATTCTCTTGGTGCCAGGCCATGGGCAGCGCTGTGGGGTCTCCTCCAAAGTCCAGTTGGTCACCTAAGTGGCCCCCTCCAGCCCGCTGGGCTTCCAGTGTTCCCCAGATGCTCCGTCAGTCCAGATGGTTGGTCCCCAGAGATGGGGGATGGGACACATCTGCCAGCAGAGGCCAGCAGCCCGGACACGGAGCTTATGTTGCCAGGGGCAGATGTGGGGCGGTCAGCGGGCCATCCCCCCACCCCCATCAGTACCGGGAGCACCTCATAGACGCTAAGCTTTCTGGAGGGCAGGCCTGGGTCCTGTTCAACTCATGTGCAGTGCCTTCTCCACAAGTGGGCTGTTCAAACACAGTCTGGTTGGGTCGCTGCTCTGCTCCAAGCTCTCTGGGGCCTCTGCACTGTCCCTGGAACATAATTTGAAATCCTCTCTGTTGTCTATAAGCACCTGCACCCCTGGTCCTGGCCTGCCTCTGGGACCTGGCTTCCTTCCACTCAGCCACTCAGCCCTCACCACGCCCCGCCCTGGGGCCTTTCCGTCTGGAATGTTCTTTTCTGTGTCCTTGTCTTGCTGGCTTCTCCTCGTCAGTGATGGTGCAGCTTAGATGCCACGTCCTCTGCGAGGCCCGGCCACCCTGTGTAACAGCCCCTCGTGACTCTCTGTCACGCCAGTCCCCTTGCTTCTTTACCACCGGGTTCATTTGTAGCTCCTCTTATGGAAAGGAGGCTCCCTGACAGCAAAGAAAGACCTTGTCTCTCTTGGTCACTAGATCAGTGCCTGGCACACAGTAGGTGCTCAGTAAATGTTTGTTGAATGAATAAATGAAAGATCCCTGGGTGAGGGGTCTGGCATGGGCGTTTGCTTCCGAGGCCAGCAGTTTCTATGCTGTGTGTGTACGGCGGTGGGTAGGGTTGGGGTGGCGGGCAAAGAGGAGGTGCCTCCCACACCTCGCGGGGACAGGAACTCCCTATGGTGGGACCTTGGGGAGTGGTTGCTTCCTGCCGTTTCTGGAAAGGAGGAGCCCAGGCAGGTGGGCTTGGGGTGGTGGAGTTCTCGGCTTGTTTTCTCGGTAGCACCAGACCCCTCGGTCGAGGAGGGACCCCTGTCTGATTTCTCTGGATCATAGGCTAGGGAGAGGTCTGCTGCAAGCAGGGTGGCAGCTTCCCTCCAAGGGAAGACGAGGTGTGCCTTCCATGGTGCTTTTCTCTGCTTTTAGGGGTCAGTGTTCAGCCCCAGGCCCCGGGGAGTCAGGAAAGGAGCAGACTGAGTTTGTGCTGGGAGTGGGGGAGCTGACTGGAGGGGAGGGAGGACCCCCAGGGGCCTCTGAGCTCATCCTAACCAGCACCTCCCACACTCCAGAACCTTCTTTCCTCCCAGTGTCCCGGCTGCATGGCCAGCGTTCCTTCCTTCCCTCCTGAAATTGATGTTTCCACGTCTTTCTTTCAGCCTCTTTCACGCCCCAATCTGAGCCCATAGTGGTTGAGTAAAGCCAGACCCAGCCTGCCCTCTTGAGCTGGTAGGGTGAACTTCGTTACTCAAAGCGTGTTCCCGGGATGGAGTTGCAGCCTCCACATCACCCGGGAGCTTGTTAGAAATGCAGGCTTTTGCTTCACCTCAAGAGCTCCTGAATCTGGATCTGCGCTTAAAAACGACCCAGATAACTGGTATGTACGTTAAAGTCTGAGGAACACTGCTCTGGAGGGATCCTAGGATGATTACAAACCGATAAGTGCTTTGAAGAAAAGGCTCACTGGACAGTGAGAACACATGGGGGGACCTCCGTGCTGGTTGGTGCCTTTCCCTCCATGACTTCCTGGGGGTAGTGTCCTGCTCACTAGACACTAGATTTAGAGGTGGACCCCAGTATGGATGTGTTTCATTACAGGTCCCTTTGGGACTTCCCTGGTGGCGCAGTGGTTAAGAATCCGCCTGCCAATGCAGGGGACACGGGTTCGAGCCCTGGTGTGGGAAGATCCCACGTGCTGTGGAGCAACTAAGCCCGTGAGCCACATACTGAGCCCGCGCTCTAGAGCCTGCGAGCCACAACTACTGAGCCTGAGCGCCACAACTACTGAAGCCCGTGCGCCTAGGGCCTGTGCTCTGCAACAAGAGAAGCCACCGCAATGAGAAGCCCTTACGCCTCTGAGAGGAGTAGCCCCTGCTCGCCACAACTAGAGAAAAAGCCCATGTGCAGCAACAAAGACCCAACACATCGAAAAAATAAAAGTAACAGGTTCTTTTGCTCGGGCAGTTCTTTAACTTGGAATGCTGGGGTCCTTCTTCTCCTGGATCATTCTTACCCAGCCTTCCAGATATAGCTAAGGGGGGCTGCTCAGTCCATGAGGTCTTTCTGGATCTCCAAGTTGGACCAAGTGGCTTTTGTCTACGATCCCGTAGCATCCTGGGCATCCTTCTGTCTCAGTATCTCACCTCGTCTATGGAAATGATCTGAGTGTGTTTGTCTTTCCCTAGACTGCAGCCTCACCCGTCCTGTCCTCGTCACCTGGCAGAGCACCTGACGCTCCAGGGTTATCCCTTGTATGTTTGCTGAGCTGAACCTGGCTCGAGTCCATCCCTTTACAAGCTGTATTACATATGTAATCTGACAATGTTTGCCCTCTTGTCTGGGAAGTGGGGTGATAAAGATACCTGCAGGCTGTTTTGAGGATTACCTTTATGATATGAAGAATGAGGCGGGAGCTTTGTAAACGGCTAGACAAATATTGATTATCAGGCCCAATTTTTTTTTTTTTTCTTTTTTTTGGTATGCGGACCTCTCACTGTTGTGGCCTCTCCCGTTGCGGAACACAGGCTCCGGACGCGCAGGCTCAGCGGCCATGGCTCACGGGCCCAGCCTCTCCGCGGCATGTGGGATCCTCCCGGACCGGGTCACGAACCCGTGTCCCCTGCATCGGCAGGCGGACTCTCAACCACTGCGCCACCAGGGAAGCCCTATCAGGTCCAATTTTTAAGAATGACATTTAGTTTTGTTTATGTGGACGGCACTGGGCCAAGGGCCCCCTTGTTTCATTCTGTTTTCCTCGAAACGGGTGCTCTTAGGACCTCCATTTTATAGACTAGGAAACGGGGGCTCAGGGAGGGCAAATTAACACAGCAGGTAAGGGGTAGGGTTGGGATTGAGACCCAGGTTTGTTTTCCCCTGTGATCTGTTCTGCCAGCATCAGAGCAGCACCCAGAGCCGCCCGTGAAGCTGGGGCTGTGCCTCACAGCCCGTCCCGTCAACCCTCCTGCCCCAGTCCTGACTCTTCATCCCTATGCCTTCAGACCCCGCATTCCCGTCCCCCAACCTGATTTCCGACGGCTCGATGACGCACGAGCCTGACTTGCAGTTTGTGTTGGAGAGAGATGTCTGCTAAGGGAGAGGAGGAATGATTTCTGCCGTTCAGATCCACGCTTTGCTCACTTTTGTCGTTCTGCCCTGTTGTCAGGTTCTGGGCCCCATGCGATCCCAGCCTGCAGCTTCCTCGCTCACTTTGATGCGCCGCCTAATGGCCAAAGTGCAGAACCGCAGTCTGTAAAGACACGGCCGGGATGTGCCTGCTTTTAAGGGGTGGCTTCTCAGGCCCAGCTCACTAGACATGTATTCAGAAAATCCATGTTGAGTATTTACTATGGGCCAGGCCCTGCTCAAATCAGCGGGGACGCAAAACTCCTGCCCTGGTGGAGTTTATATTCCAGTGGGAGAGACAGACAATAAACGGGTAAATACATAATACAATGTTGGTTGGTAGTAAGTACTAAGGAAAAAAAAGACCAAGTGGGGGAATAGAGAAATCCTAAACTGGCCTCTAGGATTCTCTTCTGGTTTTCTCCCATCCTCTCTGGATGCTACTTTCTGTCTTCTTCCCACCCGTAACTGGTGTTCTTCCCCAGGGATTCTCAGGCCTGTGTACGTCCTGTGCACTAGCCGTGGAGAAGCACATGGCTTTCCTGTGGACTCGGCCAACATCTGCACGTTGATAAATCCCAAATAGGCATAACTTCTATTTGGGGGAATGGCACCACCAATGACTGAAGCTAGAAATCTGCACGTCTTTCTGAATTCCACTCTCCTGCATCCGGCATTACGAACCATCCTGGTTAATTCTCTGAAATATCTCTCAGATTCGTCTCTCCCTTTCCATCCCCAGCAGTCTTCCTGTCTCAGGCCCTCATCATTTCTTACTTGGGTTACAATACCTAACACCCCCTGCTCTACCTTCCACACTGTTCCAGAGTGATCTTTGCAAAGGTTTGATTTTCACCCATCCACTCATCCATTCACTCACCATTTGCTGCATTTCTAGCAGTCCTCTGTTTACAATTTTCCAAAGGTCCCCCACTGCCATCTGGATAAAGTCTGAACTTCGTGGCTCTCGCCAATCCCTTCTGCTTCATTTTCCATCGCTTCTAATTTGTTCTTATGGATAAGAATCGCCTGCAACTCCTGGAATAAGTCACTCTTCCCCAGTTGTCACTTTCCCTTTCCTTGGCTAACTCGAAAGTCAGCCAGCTTGGGCTCACATGCTGAGCCCTAC
This sequence comes from Neophocaena asiaeorientalis asiaeorientalis, assembly GCF_003031525.2. Lineage (NCBI taxonomy): Eukaryota > Metazoa > Chordata > Mammalia > Artiodactyla > Phocoenidae > Neophocaena > Neophocaena asiaeorientalis. Next base: position 2,999,310 of record NW_020172768.1, read on the forward strand.
TTACTAGCTTGCGGCCATGGCCAACTTTCTTAGCCTCTCTGTGCCTCAGTTTCCTCATTTGTAGAACAGACTATACAATAAAACCAGATTTGCTGTGTAGCTCCCAGGATCAAGTGAGATGCAGTGTGGGAAAACACTTTATCAATGGTCCAGTGTTGTAGAGAGGTTATTTGTTCTTCAAGCAGACTGGGCTCATTCCCTTGAAAGATGGTGGGCAGAGTTCCTAGGGCTTGTGAGTCTGGTGCTCTGTTTCCTTGGGGAAGCAGAGGTCTCTCTCCGCTTTCCCTGCCCTGTCCTCACCAGACACGGGGTGAAGACCCTGCTGCTCCCCAGGGGTGATCTGCTGCCCTGCCTGCTTGGCCCCCCTCCCTCTCCGGTCTCCCCACATCCTGTGCCCATGAGAGTGAGGCCGTTATGCTAGACGGCCGCAAAGGCGTGCGTGCGCCGCTGACCCCGTGTGGAGTCGAGGTGAGCGTCTCCTCTGGGCTCGGCCAAATCGCTGGCTTACAGAATCATTAAGTTTGCAACAGCTAACCGATGCACTCAGTAGTAACCTACTGTCCGGTTTGCTCCTGAAAGATGGCTCGGAGCTCTGGGCTCCTGTAGTAGTCCCAGCACTGGGCCCATGGCCGCGACCCTCTCCGCTCCGCTCCAACCCTTTCCACCTCCGTGACGGTCGGGGACTGTCCCACAGGCTCCATCTCTGCTGCTCACATTGTCCATCACTCCCTGCTGCTCCGGGATAAGACCCAGTTCATCCGCACGGAGCGCGTCCAAGGCCCTCTCCAGCTAGGCCTTCTTTCTCCAGCTCTTTCTCGTGTGCTTTCCTTGGACGGGTCTGCTCACCTCTCTGCAAGGATTGCCTGACCTTTACAACCACATGCTTAGGTTTGCGAAGTTCCCTCTGCCGAGAATGTCCTCATCCCGACTCTTAACAGGCTGGAATACCATCCTCTCTCCAAGCAGCTCAAAGGCCACCTTTGCCTTGTTAACTCTTGGTCATTCTTTACTGTCACCTCTTCCAGGAAGCCCTCTCTCAATCTCAGCCCTTGCCCTAAGACCATGTGCCACCTCCATGAGCTCGTGTGGCCCTTGGTGCCATTGCCGTCGGCTGCCCGACCGCTGTGAGCTCCTTGAGGGCTGGCCCTTGCCGGCTTCTTCTTTCTATCCCAGTACTTAGTACCGTGTGCAGCTCAGGGTGACCCTCAATAAATCTTGGTTAGCTGGTGCCTTGTCTGATCCCGCTGAGCTGGAAGCAAACATCCCCTGCTCCCTTAGCACTAGCCTTTCATGCTGGCACCCACCGTGGTCCATGTTACTTGATCTGTGGACCTGTTTCAGGTTCCCTACAGCTCCAGGAGGAGTCTTAATACATCTTGGCATCTTTACCACCTCCTAGCATATTACCTTGGGTGTAGTAATAAGAATACAACAACAACAAATAATAATAATACGGTTAACAGCCCGAACTCCAGAGCTCTTCCAGTGCCATAAAAGTAGTCATTTAATTCTCACAACAACGCTATACACGTAGACGTGGTCATGCGTATTTTAGAGACAAGGAAATGGAGGCACAAAGCAGTTAAGTTTCTTGCCCAGTGTCACGCAGTTAGTAAGCAGCGGAGTTGGGAGATGTGCAGGGTTTGCCAGATTTAGTAAATAAAAGTACAGAACGCCCAGATAAATTAGAATTTCAGATAAACTGCAAATAATTTTTAGTATGTTTATCTGAAATTCAAATGTAACTGGCATCCTGCATTTTATCTGGCAATGCTATACACGTATTAATTAGGTATATGTAATTTAATAAATGTAAGTGCCTTCCCCCCTCTTCAGACCGTCTCCACTCCCAGTCAGGTCTACCTAAAGAAGATTTGGGGTAAGATGCAAATAGGGTCTTTTTAAGATGTGTCATCCACGGATTCTGTGGCACCATTGCCCAGACACTTTTCCTGGGAGGTTGGGGGGCAGAAGGACAGGAGGAGAGAGGGCTGGAGGCTGCATTTCAGCTCTGGCCCTGCCCCCAGCCTGGGGGGCCCTGGACTAGCTGAGCTCAGGGGTCCCTGACTCCAGCGACTTGCAAAGGTCCGGACACTGGGAAGTCCGTGCTTCACCTGGAGCTCCTGTTATGCAGGGAAAAGATGGGCGGCAGGTGCCACGCTCCTGGCTCCTGGCTGCGTGACTGTGGGCAAGATAGCATGGATGGCATAGATATTACAGTATCTATCTCACAGGGCTGTGGGCTGATGAAATGGGTTAATACAAGTGCTTTGTCCCAGAGCTCAACACCACAGTAAGAGCTCAGCCCTCATTAGCTCCCGATATGATTACTGTCTGTTCAATAAGTGGACACGGAGAGCAGCAGTTACATGTGAAATTGCTCGTTTCAACCTCCCGCTCTGTTACCTCCTTGTGTTGCACCCTGGCCTCAGCCTCCCTAGGTGGCCTGGTCAGCACCTTGCCTCAAAGCACCGACAAAACCGTCACCATGGTGACGGTGACAGCAGGAGGTAAGAGGCCAGGATGGGCAGGCCCCCAGGGAGGAGAGATGCGGCAAGGGAGACAGATGCTGTAGGGGCAAAGTCAAACAAAGTCACTCGTTTCGCCCCTCAAATGAGGAAGGGTGTACACTCTGTTTATTTCCGATGAAAGCCTGAAAGGGTCTGAGCCATCTCATCAGTGAGGCGCTGTCTGTGCGGAGACCGATGCTTCCTTAATCCCGAGTACACAAATGAATCACAGGATGTGTGCAGAGCAGAGGGAAGGAGAGATAAGGGGGAGGGGGAGGGCGCAGATGGCGGGCTCCACGCAGGCAGAGGGCTGTGTGTATGTGTGTGTCTGTGTGTGTGTTCACGGCGCAGGTGGGTGATGTGTGATGGTGTGTGGAGAGCAGGTGTAGCACCCTTTGGTGGCCAGAGGGAGAAACCAGATGGGAAAGGGTGACCTGTGAGAAGAGCAGCAGCAAGGAGAACAGGGTGGGGTGGGAGAGCACGTGGAACCCTGGGGCAGGCGGGGGGCGGGAGGGCAGGCAGGGGAGGACATCCCTCCTGCCACGTGGGAGGTGGGTCATCCTGCGGAGGAAGGGACTTCTCCCTCTCCAGCTCGGCTGCCGTGCAGACGGCCACAGGGCGGGCTGAATGCCCTTCTCAGGTCAGTATCTGCTTTGCAGCACCTCCCAAAGCTCTCCGGCTCGTCCTGACCTTGACTCTGGGGTTCTGCTGTGCAACATGGCTGGGTCCGGGGGAGAAGTCTAGTGTGGTGGCGTGGGCTGCCGTTTACTGGTTTCAACCTCACGGTGACCTCATGCCTTATTCTACAGATGGGGAAACCGAGGCACAAAGCGGCAGATCCACTTGGAACAAGTGACACAACTCACGGTGAGGGGGCCCAGGAGTCTGGCTCAGGCCCCTGGGGGCCTGGCGGTGCTCTCCTAACCTCAGCGCTGTCTGGCTGCAACTGCGCAAGAAGCTGTCTCGGGGCCTTTGGCTTGTTAACAGCTTCAAGGAGGCCATCCTGACCCAGCAAAACACCGCGGGACTCGGGAGTGTCTGGGTCGGTCCCGTAAATAGAAAGCAGAACTGATATGGTCGGTTTTGCAACAGGCTCCCATCTGTCAAATCCGGGTCCTCAAGAGGCTCCGTGGCTTCACTCAGGAGGGAAGCGAGGCTGGTGGAACCTCCCCGACCAACACCTGGGGCCTCAGGAGTCTCGCAGAGAATGAGGGGCACGGGGAAAAGGTCGCCTCTTTAAGGGGCTTAAAAAATAAACACATGAAATCCTAATAACTGGCTTTTAACATGAGACGCTAGGAACACTGATTTTTGCATTATAAAAATGTGTGTTTGTTCCCTGTGGTAGCTGGTTGAGGAAGTGCAGGGAAGGATGGAGAAGTGACAGAGAGAGTTTAGGGAGTGGGACACGCAGGGTCAGACAGGCGGGACGAGAAGAGACAGAGCCGAGCGATGGGCAAGTCATCCACTCGGGAAAATGATAAACGGGAGCAGACAGAACACACTGTCCCTCGTCACGGGGAACTGTAAAGCAGCGTGCCAGGCAAGGAAAAAAGCAAAACGCTTTCTCTGGGCTTCTCGCCACAAAAATTCATTTCAGGGAATCCCAGAAAACCACTAAACGTACCTTTCAACTTTATGCAAATTTACCAAATCCAGTATCTGCCAGCATCCTTAAGAGGAGAAAGAAAGTCAAGGTTTTTTTTTTTTTTTTTCTGCTCTGAGCCTGTTTTTGGAAAAGCACAAGCCTCTAAATTTGAAAAAGGGCAATTCTTTTAGAATTCCTTGCAAAAAGCGCTTCACTGCTCCTCCGTACTTTAGCATTATAGATATTTTTAAAATCTCCCATCTTCCTCATTTTTCACAGAGAGAGAGCACATTCCTTCTCAGAAACTGGTGAGCACTGCATGGCATTTTCTACGGAGAGGGTACACTTTCTAGGTGAACATTCCCTCTTTACAATCTGCCAGGATGCTGCGATGTGGAACGTGACAAGGCTGAGGCCTCTTTGCAACCGGAGGGAAATCAGGCCATGCTCGTCCTGGGGAGGGTGCAGGAGGGGGCGGTGCAGACTGGGGTCCTGTAGGCCAAGCCCGAGATAGAGCCGTCAGGACGCTTAGTGGGGAGGCCTCTCTGGATCACCCTTGATGGGAACCGGGGAGGTGGCACTGGACAGAGGGGCCAGTCTGGACTGCGGTGGCGGCACCTTGAAGATCTCAGCGGACCCAACAGGAAGCTATGAAACCGGGAGGGCAGGCTGGCCTTTGTGCCCTGCAGGGCCCAGTCACTGGCAGTGGGCTTCCTCCCTTTGGGCCGCAGGTAATCCCCAGAGAGGACCCAGCAGAGAGCTGGCCACCCGACAGCCCAGCAGCTGAGGCAAGGAGTCCTTCTGTCCTGGAAGGGGGAAGGGAAGTGGAGGTGGCCATCACAGCGTGCACTGCAGGCGGTGTGCACAGGAGGGGGGCACGGCCTCTGCTCCCAGAGCGGCCCCCTCTTCCTCATTGAAATTGCGGTGGGGTGGGGTGGTTTTGGCCCCAGCGTGCTCTGTATCAGAATACCGCCCTTTTGGAGGAGAGCTGGGTAGTTGGCCAGGAGAAGATGTTGGCCCTGCTCCGTGCTCTGGGTTCGATTCACGGTGGGGCAGGGAAGGACTCCCCGTCTGCCTCTGGTCACACCCACAGCTTGTGTTTGCTGGTGTCGGTGGGCTGGGTTTGGGACCACCCAACCCCTGCCTCTCTGGCCCCAGGGAAGCAGTGTCAGGGTGAAGAGTGGGCACCGTCTTTGCTCACAGAGAGACCTGGGAACCTCCTTACGTGGTGACCTTGGGCAAGTTTCTAAATTTCCCGAGCTTCTGTTTCCTCATCTGTAAAGTGGAGCCAATATGGGCTTCTCGTGGTGCAGGACTGAACGAGGGACCACACGAACGGTGCGGGTTGTAGCAGGTCCTCGGCAGGGGTGGCCGTGAGCTGGGTCGGCTAAGGTTGAGGTCGGCTGCCCTCTCTCCTGATTTGTGGGGTGCTCCCTGGGGTTGAGGCAGGGTGCCAGCAAAGCTCAAGTGAGATATGTGGTTTGCAAAACGTTTTCGATATAGAGAAAGAAGATATATATATCTATGTAAAATGGGACACTATTCAGCCATGAGGAAGAAGGAGATTTTTTCCATTCGTGACAACGTGGATGAAACTTGAGAGCGTTATGCTAAGTGAAATAAGTTAGACAGAGAAAGACAAATACTGTATGATATCACGTATGTGGAATCTGAGAAAAGCTGAACTCTGAGAAACAGACAGTAGAGTGGTGGTTACGAAGGGCTGAGGGTGAGAAAAATGGGGAGCTGTTGGTCGAAGGGTACAAACTTCCAGTTATAAGGTGAACACGTTTTGGGGATCTAACGTACAGCATGGTGATTATAGCTAATTACACTGTATTATACATTTTAATATTGCCACCAGAGTAGATCATAAATGTCTCACCACTAAAAAGAATTGGTAATTATGTGATGGGATGGAGGTGTTAGCTAACGCAGTGGTGGTAATCACAGGCAATGTATGAATGTATCAAATCAATGCATTGTATACCTTGAACTCACATATTATTATAAGTCAATTATATCTCAATAAAGTTGGGGGGAAAAAGGTCAAGTAAAATGCTATGTGCAAGGTAAGGGAAGCAACGGGGAAAGAGCCCTGATGTCTCATGGTGACAATGGCCATGGACAAACTTATCAGATCTGCCCAGAAAGCCGTACGGGGCAGGTAAGTGTGACAAGGTGCAGAACTGGGTGGTGTTCTGGCCTGGGATGGAGAAGGCTGCTCCCCAGACATTCGTAACGTTTATACTAACTTTCTACCTTACAATGTCAATTATTACAAACCTACGAGGTGCAGCCTTAGTCACCCACTGGGTGACGTCCCTAAGAGGTGGGTGAGGGGTGCCGTTCCAGGGATGAGGGACCAGAGCTGGTGTCCAGGCCTCAGAGCTTTTTAGTGGAAGAAGGAGGATTTTAATCTCACCTTTCTGACCTCAAGTCTAGAGACCTTTCCACTTGGCAGCTCCTCAGCAGGGGCTGGGCAGCCTGGGGCAGTGTGAGGGCTCAGGTAACCTGGTCCCAGGATGGAGGGCCCCCCGCCCCCCGTGCTGGGTGGTAGCCTCCTAGGCCAGCTGTCTCCCAGCCCTGATTCTGATGCACTCCTGGGTCTCCTTCCAGCCTGGACCCCACAGGCTCCCACTCTCCTCGACCCCCCGGAGTCCACTCAGACCCCTTCCACCCTTTGGGGAAGGTGATCCTGATGGAACCCTCAGGATGAAAAAATCCCACTCACTGGTATGTGCCCGGACCTCAGCTGGAAGATAGATTCTCTTTATTCCGAGTCTGAGTGATGTTTTCCTCCCCGTCTCCTTTGGCCCCCCTCACCCCTGCTGGCCCTGGGGAGGGGCCCTCCTCTGGGGTGTGTGAGTCCTTCTCCATCACTGCCCCGACACCTCCGAGGTGCAGCCACTGCGCTGGGTTCCCTGCCTGCAGGTACCCCATTGCGTGGTCATCCTCACGTCCCTAGGGGGCGGGTGGGCTAGGAGGGGCGGCTCTCTCTTCCCGGAACACCCATCCTTCTTTTCTGACTTGTGGGCACCTATGTGACCTGCAAGCTTTGCTGAAGTGCCTCCCATGTGACCCCCACTACACTGTGGCTGGGTACTGGTGGGGGCAGGGGACAGGCTCATCCCTGTGTGACCCGGTGCCTCTGCCGGTGCCGTGGGGCTGAGCTGGCTGAGAGCCTCCCCTTCGCTCCTGCAGAGCTCCTGCACCTCGCAGGTGGCTGAGTCCAGGAGCCTGGCTGGGGGTGACTTCCTGAGCAGCCCTGTCGTCTTCCTCCTTGTCTCTCCGGCCCCAGCTGAGAGCTTACACAGAGCCGGTGCTCAAGAGGTGAGCGCAGAGTAAACGAGTGAAGGGTAGGAAGAGATGCGCGTGAAGGGGGGTTGGGTAGAAAAAACAAAGCCTCCGGACGGGGATGCTTAGAGAGGAGCAGATCTAGAAACATTAATAAACACTAAGATGTATCGAGGACCTACTTTGTTCCAGAAGGTCCCCTTTGGCCCTATTGGCACTCCACGTGGGACTCACTGGCCAGTCTTAGGGCATTGCTAGTTTGGAGATGGCTACAGGGATTTGAGTCACCAAATGGGACCCAGGACAGCTGGTGTCCCCTGGATTTCTTGAGACCTCGGACAAGTCTTTTGACTTCTGTGTTCCCCACTCTCCACCTTCAACCACCCTTCTCTCTGGGACCTGTTAGCTACGCCTAGCTACCCTTGGATCCTTCTTTTCACTGGGTCCCTTCTAAGGCTTCCCCTTTCCTTTGATTAGCAATTGACTCACTGTGGAAAGGGTTCTGAGCACGGTGTATACTCTATAAAAAGAGACGGGACAGCACCGAGTTGCTGGGAGCGTCCTGGGATCAGAATGTATGTGTTTCAGCTCAGATCTACATCACTGTTACTGTGAAGGAATCTGGGGTGTCAGTGCTGCTGGGGAACAGCCCATCAGCTGCTCAGAGGAGCGGTTGGGGTGAGGTGTTCAGTGATGATTTGGGGTGAAATGTATTGGATGTGTCTTAAAGCCACAGTCGGCTTCTGTGATGGCCACTAACATTCGTGGCCAGAGGCACGGATAGTCCAAATTTGGTATATAATTGAAAGTATCACTTGCATTTGACTTTGGAACACACTGTGCGTGTGTGTGTGTGTGTGTGTGTGTGTGTGTGTGTAGGGGAGGAAGGCGGCTTTCCTTTTTGACCATGTTTACTTTAGACTCCTGTTAGAGTTAATTTGCATTCACTGGACGCAGTCCCGGGAGAGGTGGGCAGGGCTTTCCCTGCACGAAGCAGCCCTCAGCCTGGACTTGTTCACGAGGTGGGGCATGGGATTCACAGGCGCTCAGAACTCCTGGGGGCTAAGACACTGCCTCCGTGGATGGGCCACTGGGCCAGGGAGGCAGGGCTGTTTTTGGAGTTGGACCTGGCATTAAATTGTGGTCTTGGTTACTAGCACCCATCTCTCTGGGTGCCCTGCAGCGCAGATGTGGTTTTTTTTTGGAAAGGGTGATTTCAGAATCCGGACTTTTTATTTTCTTAGTTGCCTTAAATGAGCCCAGTGGCTCCCATCCTTGCTTGACTCAGTTTCCTGGGGCTTATCATATATGAGGATAACTTACAATGGACCTTCAGTAACAGAGAGGTCATCGATACATAGAGGATGGCCTGTATATGTTCTCCATCTGCACTTAAAGGGAAGAGGGGCTCAAGTGCAGGCTGAGGGAGTGAGGTTAGACATGAGGAAGCCCTGAACTAGGGAGGGGAGAGGGGGCTTCTCTCTCTTTCTCCAGAGACTTTTTTTTTTTTATACATAAAAAACATTTTTTTGAATTTTATATTGGAGCATAGTTGATTTAAAAATGTTGTGTTAGTTTCAGGTGTACAGCAAAGTGATTCAGTTATACACATACATGTATCTATCCTTTTTCAAATTCTTTTCCCATTTAGGTTATTACAAAGTATTGAGCAGAGTTCCCTGTGCTCTACAGTAGGTCCTTGTCGGTTATCTATTTTAAATATAGCAGTGTGTACATGCCAATCCTCAACTCCCAATCTGTCCTTCCCCCTGACCCTTCCACCCCGGGTAACCATAAGTTCATTCTCTAAGTCTGTGAGTCTGTTTCTGTTTTGTAAATAAGTTCATTTGTATCATTTTCTTTAGATTCCGCCTATAAGTGATATCATATGGTATTTGTCTTTCTCTGTCTGACTTACTTCACTTAGCAGGATCGTCTCTAGGTCCATCCATGTTGCTGCAAATGGCATGATTTCATTCTTTTTAATGGCCGGAGACTGTTTTTTGTTTTTGGTCTTCCCTTGTCTGGGATGAGTTGCATACGTGTGGCGACATGGCCCCGAGGCAGATGGTGGACCTGATGGCTTCCCGAAGCCCCTGTGGGCTGTGTCCGCTCCCAGCCTTGCTCATTAGTTTGCCCACAGCCAGGGGAGTTTCTTCCCTGCCCCCAATTAGCCTCTGCCCCTCCGGTTCTCTGACGAAGGGAGCGGAGAGCAGGGGCCGAGGGCTGGGGAGGGCCAGGGTCTGGAGGGGGGACAGCAGCCAGGCAATGTTTACAGCTTCCTATCAAACTTTGATAAATTGACTCTGAAAGGGCCTTTCCTTCAAGAGATTTATGCCTCACAGCTGTTCACGGTGTGAAGTATCTAGGTGCTGAAGGCGGCTGTGAGGCGGTCTGTGCAGGGGAGACTCTGGCCTCTTACTGCTCTGAGCCCCCAGGACCCCCTCTCTGATGCTCAGGAGAGGGGTATTCAGGTGGCCGCATCGGAGCCCCAGCTGGGAGCCAATGGCTGCAGAACTGAATAAGGAGCTCTAGGCTGGTCTTCCAGAAGAGATGGACCAGGGAGGGAGGGTGGAGGAATTAAGTCAGACGTGAAGCAGAACTTTCTGACACTGCTGAGTGACCAGAGAGGCTGTGGAATAGCCTCGGGTGCCCTGGCTGCCCAGCACGGGGCGATCATTAGTATTGCTTACCTTGAACCTCACCATGACCCAGAGAGGTGGACAGACAGGGCAGGTCTCAACAGCCCTCTGGGACTCAGGAGCAAAGAGCCCAGCAGGGATCAGAGAGTTGCCCAACATCACGCAGCGGGAATCTGAGCTGGAAACTGAACTTCAGGTCCAGGAAGATTTCCCTGCGGCACCTCACCCTGCAGCCGCCCAAAATTTGCACTCACCATCCCTAGCTGGCCTCGCCTGGACAGATGCACGGTGACTGCTGGCTGCCCCAGAACTGGCCTATTCCTAGTGCCCCCTCCCCCAGCCCCGGGTCCTGGAACCCTTTTCTGGTTCAGGCTGGGGGCAGGTGGTCCAATACCTCTGCTCTAACTCAAGGCCGGGCGTGAAGATTATGGGTGTGCCTAGAACCTCAGAAATGGAGATAAATTATAATTGAATGAAAATTAAAAAAAAAAAATTACCAAGACAAATGCAAAAGTATTCATGATGAACAAACTATCACGTTTTTAAATAAAGACAGGATCGTGAAGCTGAAATTAATTTAAAATGACTGAAGATGATCACTTGGTCATGAGAAATGATCAAACATGGCCATTTTTTTTTCAACTGAAAAATGAGAGAAGCAAAGGGAAATAGATTATTATCATTATTGATGTATTTGCTTCCATCAAAGCCAAATAAACTCTGTTTCTACTGTAAATAAAATAACGTTGTGAGTTTAAATACATCTACTTTTAAATGTTTCAATATTTTTTCAAGTACTTTAATGTTCTGAAAAGAAAATTAACTATTTAAAAATACAGGGAATCATGGAGTTAGGGGCGCACGTTGTTTCCTTCTGCCTCAGGCTCCAGTATGTCTTGGCGTGGTGTTGCTACTGTTTCCTGTCTTTATTCAATATTTTGATACTTTTTTCAGAAATTAATTTTTTTGCATTAACTTCGATTTTTTAAAGTATTGCCTTAAAATACCATCTGGATTACTGAGTTTTTGGATGCCCCTTACATTCTGTGCATCGCCCCAACCTTGGACCTGTTTTGATGCTCTGCAGGGAGCGAAGTTGCCCTTCTTTCCTGTCCCTGGTGGGAACAAGACACAGCCCAACCCCTCGGGCTCTTGGGACCCACCTAGGCCTGGAATAGTCCCCGGGAAGGTGAGCACTGGGGCGGGAACAGGCTGCCAAGGGAAGATGGATGGGCTCTGAGGCTCTACAGACAGAGACGAGCATCCATTCCCGGGGCCATCCATCAAGTTCCCAGTGCAGTGACACTCACCCTAGTCAGGCCAGGAGGCCCCAGGTTTCAGGAACAGGGAGGAAGGAAGAAGCCAAGTGGGCAGAGGGCTCCTGCAGGCTCTGAGCTGGTGCCTGGAAGGGGTGAGGTCCAGGCAGGGCGGCCGGGCTGGGCACTGACCGGTTCCAAGGGATGCTGTGTACTTGGTCCGGCTCCTCTTACCGCCCATCTTGCAGGCAGGCCTCCGCCCTGCTGCTCAGACCCCGGCAGGGCTGGGGGCTGGGAGGGAGTGTGGGGAGAGAGCGGGGGAAGTGGACGCGTGTGGAGGCAGACAGCTTAGCGGTGGCCTGCACATCCTCCTCTCCCTGCTCAGACCTCCGGGGGGCCCCCCGCCTGCAGAATGGGGCTGAATGAGCAGCCCCACCTGCTCCTGCCCTCCGAGCCACCAAAGGTCCTCCACATGAACCCCCTCTCTGCTGCCCACCTGCAGGACCCTCCACCCTCTCCGGCTGACCCCGCAATGGTTCCTCCTCCAGACCCAAGTTCTGCGCCCTCTCCGAAGCCTTCCCTGACTGTCCGCACTGTCCCACTGGTTCTTGCCGGCCTCGTTTCTGCGTGGAGCCATCTCACGGGTGCATAAGTCGCCTCCCCCAGCAGACTCTGAATTTTCTGAGGGCCTGGACGATGGCTTATACCCGGGGTCCTTTCTCAGAGCCTCGCGCGTGCCGGCAGCAATGTCTGGGGGTGGGACGACCCTGTGAATGCTCTCGGGCCCGTGGCTCTCAAATTGTGCAGAGGGTACAGGCAGGGGTGGCTGCTGAGGGAGGGCTCCATCAGGGTCCCGGTCAGGCTGTGGAGCTCTGGTCCCTCTGTGAGCCTGTGTGGGATCCCCCGCCCCTCTCGGGGTTCTCCTGACAGAAGACGTTGCTGCCTGAGGCGCAGGACACTGGATTCTCCTCCCAGTGTCTCAGCAAATGGCAACTGCCCCCTACCAGCAGCTCAGGCCAGACACCTTTGTGTGCCCTTGACTTTGCTCTGTGTCTCACATTCCAACTGCTGTGGCTCCACCATCGAAATATACACAGATCTCATCCCTTCTCACACCTGCACTACTGCTATCCCAGTCAGGTCACCAGGACAGGACACCTGGACCACACAGTGGCTTCTTCGTGGGTTTTCTGCATTCATTCTTGCTTCCTCCCCACCCCCAGTCCCCCATGATCTCTTCTCAAAATAGCAGCCAGGACGATCCTCTTTGCATTATGTCTCCCCTCTACTCGAAGCTTCTGGTGGTTTCTCCCTTAAGCAGAGTAAACTCTGAGATCGTTACTGCGATCTACAAGATCCCACAAGACCTGGCTCCCTCTGACCCCATCTCCATGGCTCTCTCCTTTATTCACTCTGAGTCAGCCATGCAGGCCTCCTCGCTGTTCCTGGAAGATGACAAGAACGCTCCCGCCTCAGGGCCTTTGCTGTACCCACCTCTGCCCTCCCCAGGTCTGGAATGCTTTTTCTCCAAATGTCTTCTTGGCTAGCTCCCTCGCTTTCTCCAGGCCTTCGGTTATATGCTACTCCCTCAAATAGGCCCTCCTTGGTTCTCCATATAAAATTGCACCTCTGCTCCACCCCTCTCCTCTTCTTCCTCCTGTTTCGTTTTGCTTTAGGACACTTAGGACGTTACAGTATTTGTTTGTCTGTCTGTCTCCTTACCCTGGTGGAAACTCCAGGAGAAGAGTGACTTTTTCTGTTTTGTCACTGTTGTATCTTTAGTGCTCAGAAAAGCAATGGCACACAGTAGGTGCTTATCCGAACGGCTTACCGCCTACTAGCTGCATATGATGGGGGATAAAGTTCTCCCATCTGCAGATGGGTGGGTGGACTTGCATCCCATCAGGCCACGTCCAGCTCTCATGCTCTGCTGGAAGGCCCCCTCTGCACCCATGGTCCTACTTTGCATTAGGTTGGCACTTTATACTTTTCCAATGGCTTTCAACACAGGATCTCATTTCATCTTCTTGCCCATCCCTGGAGGTTCAAGTGGTAAGGTGAGGCGTCTGAGGTCACCTATGAGTGAGGGGTAGACCCTGGGTCAGAGGCATGCCCCCTGGGGCTCAGCCTCATCATCCCAGCCCTCTGGGGTGGCCTATGGCCTGAATCATGAGTGATCTCTGGGGCCCATGTCCAGGCCAGTCCCTGGGGAGGCTGCTGGGCAAATCCCCAGCCTCTCCAGTACGGGCCTGGTTCCCAGTGTGAGTCACAGCTCTGTCACTGCTCTTGCCTGTTTTATGATGAAGGGTGATTATACTAAGGGACATTAATTACAGGAAATAATGGCTCACTCCTGGAGCTTCTCCAGCCTGGTTTTGCTGAAGAGCCCAGTGTGCTTCCATTCATTTCAAATAGCCTCTTTGAATAGTGAGCACAGACAAGAATACTTGTTCCTACTTTACAGATTAAGACAGGGGAGGGGCCAGGGCAACGGCATGCTGTAAACCCTGCTCTCCAAACACTACATAACACACCAAACAAACCCTGATTGTAATGTTTGGCAATTTCTAGGGTATAAGCCCTCCCATTATGGCCAGTTACAAGCTGCCGACGTGTCGTCACTGGATGCAGAGCTGGGAAGAGACGTCCGCCAACCCCTCTTCTGGGCAGCATGCACTGTGCCAGGGTGAGAGCCCTGAGCTTCTCTTCAGACCTTCACAGTTCATGCTCACGTTTAGTAGTACTCGTCTGATCTTCATAACAACCTTTTAGATGGGCAGCTATTCTTATCAGATGAGAAAACGGGCTCAGAGATGAACTGATTTGTTCAAGGTGGGAGGGGAGTGCTACGTGTCCCTGCTGGGAATGCCGGCCGAGCCGAGGCAGGGCAGCCGGGAGGGAAAGGAGCGGAGGGCACCCTGCCTGGTTTAGTCCTCTGGCCGCTCCTCCCTCAGTCTGAGCTGACCTGGACAGTTGCAGCGGAAGGTAAACTCCCTTAGCTAATAGGTGACCTTTGTGGTCATCCATCTGTTCTGCGGACTCTACTGACAGCTGTCATGTGCTGGGTCTGGGCTCGGTGCTGGGAGCAGAGGGTAGGGAGACCAGGCCCTGACCACTGGAGACACGCAGTCCAGGTGGGAAGACATCCACACAGCACAGGACTGTGTGGTGAGGGCTGTCACGGGGAGCGTAGGACGCGTGGGAACCTAGAAGGGACCCTAAATCAGAGGCCGGGGAAGGCCGAGGCCTGGAGGGGCCTGGGTGGCACGTGGGGTGGAGAAGAGCAAGGAGAGGCGTCTTCCGCACAGAGGGAGAGAGAGAATCGTGTGATTAACGCTTGGGAGAGGATGAGTGAGGGGTACCCTGCAGTGGGGAGAGGCAGGTCCTCAGCCGGACACTCCTGGTCCCCAGTGCCTTGGCAGCTCTGTCGCTCCGTGGCTGTGTCCCCTGAGTGTGCTCAGGCTCTGTGAGTTTGCTATGAGAATCTGGAGCAGCACGAGGTAGATGCCAGCCTGGTCAGCCCGTCAAAGCCGTATTTGGATTTGGGATCCTGAGAAACTGACCTCCTATTTGCCGGTCTTAAATCCCGGCTCCCTGTAACCCACTGGAGGCAGAAAAGGTGTCTGTTGCCCTGCCCTCCCTGCCCCCAGCCCCAGAGCAACTCCCCGCAGAGGGCAGGGCTGGTGTGTGGTCGGCAGGTGCCCACACATGGCTTCTGGTCACAGGATGCCGTGGCTGGTGGGAGCCCGCGGGGCAGGCTGTGTGTCAGGGAGACGGGCTCCCCATGCAGATGGCTGACCAAGGACCGGGTGGCTGAGACCCCACCCTGCTCTGGGTGCCCCAGGGCAACAGGGCACTCCTGGTGCATTTGCTACTGGGGGTGGGACATGTGCTTTGGAGCCCTAAGCAGCTGTGTAAGAACTTCACTGCCCTGAGGCCACTGTGCTGGAGAGACCACGTGGAGAGACCACACAGAGATGGAGAGAGGGGCCAAGGAGCTGGCATTCCAGCCCCCTGACGCTCACATATCCCCAGCCCAGGCACCAGACATGCAAATCGAGAAGACTTTGAGATGACCCAGCCCCACTGGGCTCTGTGGCCATGACACAGCCGGAGCCAGAACAGACCGGCCGAGCTGGGTTTAGCTTCTTGACCTGCAGAAACTACGAGAATCTAACTGATGCCTGCTGTTTTAAGCCCCTGGGTTTGGGGATGACTTGTTATGCAGCCGTAGAGAACTGGCAGAGACTTTGCAGGGAGGCACTGAGCTGCTCGTCACGTGCTTGTCTATACACAGTCACCTTCCCCTCTGTGATAACCCAGAAGGCTGGTAGGGCAGGTACTCTTAATCCTCATTTTATAGATGAGAAACCGAGGGTCAGAGAGTCCGAGCGATGCGGACAAGGGCAGGCGGTACTAGGGCTTAGGGATCTGATAATAAGTCCATGCTTTCTCTACCACTCATGGCTCCGTTCCAACTCACTGCTCACCACGTGGGAACCCAAGTCTTTGGCCAAGCTCGGAGTGAGGGTGGGTGTGATGGAGGCAGCAGGAAGGAAGGACTCTGGGGAGGTCGGGTGAAGGGGGGACGTTCCTGGAAAAGGAGGTTAAATCCAGGGTGGATATCAAGGGCCCGAGGGCTAGCCTTGGACTCCCATGTCCTCCAAGTCAGCACCCTGAAAGGGAGCCCTTAGAAAAGTTGGGGGTGGTAGGCATGGGTGTCCAGGCTGCAGAAGCAGGGCTCAGCCAAGGGGGACAGAAACAGATCCAAAGTCCAGGAAACTCTGTCTGGACCCCCCGGGAGCGGGGGTTGCCCTCACCCGAGTGCCACGATCAACCACAACTCCTTGGGGGCCCGAGAGGGTGGAGGGGTCCTGCTGGTGAGGAACCGAGGGAGGAGGGAGCAGAGGGCCCACTCTTGGGGCTGGGGTGACGGCAGAGGAAAGCACTCCTGGATTCCCCTGAGAATCCGTTCAGGTAGCAAGTCGAATACTTAGCCAGAGTAGCTGCATAAACTAGTATACTTTACATGGGGCAGGGCTGAGCTCTGCAGGTACCTGAGCTTAGGGCCTGTTTGGCTGTGTGTGTGCTCGTGTGTGTGCGTGTACGAGTGTCCCCCTCTCGCCGAAACAGCAAGAGGGGCTGTTTTCTGTGGGCCGGGCGCCTCTGCCGTCTCTCACCTGCATAGAGCAGGTCGAGGGTGGACCCGCCTGGTAATTCGGGAGGTTCAAAAAAAATCATTCGGGTCTCCCCAGGGCACCAGCCCACGCCACCAGATTGATAGTGTAATGGCCACACCACACTCTTCCAGGGCTGTTAGAGCGTCTCTCTGCTCAGGGAGCCTAGAAGACTCTTCTTGGATGAAGATACTCAAGCCCAGATTTCCTCTCTTCACGGTGAACCACTCGAAGAAGGTGCCACTTTATTAAGCAGGTGAAGGAAGCGGCCGAGCGCACGGGTGAGAGTGTCCAGCAGCGCGTCACCCTGTCTCCGCTGGCCTTTCTTCTCCTGGCGGTGCCTGCCGCTCTTGGGGGGTGACGCCCCCGCCATGGGTCCTGGATAGGACTTTAGTGTGGCTCCTCCTTCAGTGACCAGCACGTTCTGTGAGCCAAGCCTGGGGCTGAGCCTGGAGATTCCCAGATGATTAAGCCGTGGTCTCTGGCTCACAGTGAGCCCCCAGCCCCAGAGCCCTGCAGGTAACAGCAGGTGTCTGGCTCAGAGACAAGCGTTGTCCCCGTTTCACAGATGAGGAAGCCGAGGCTCAGGGAGTTCAGGTGATTTTCCCAAAGTCACACACTAGTGTCTTTTGATCATGTCCGCTGCGTCACTCTGGGCAGTGGGGGTGGCCTTTGAAACCCGAAAACCTGAGATGGGGGAAAGAAGGGGAGCACAGCAGGGAGTTCAGCTTCTTCCTCCAAATGATGTCATCAGCTGAGACGCAAAGGAGATGGTTGAGGGAAAAAATGTGCATTTCTGCACTCCGACTTTCCCCCCGCATTAATTCTAATCTAATTTGATCGTGACATTCCTCGGTAAAGAGCAGCCTCCCTCTAACAAGCCAGGCTCTTCCCCTCGACCCCCGCAATTGTGTTCCTAATCAGCCAGTGTATCAGGAAAGCCTCGCCGCTAATTCTCACTATGCCCAGTCCTACCTTATGTGGCAGGTAAGGGATGGCAGCAAGAGGTAATCATAATCAGATCTAATTAGTAATTATAACAGTTCCTGACTAGAAATTGTTTTCAGTTAAATATTCCCAGGGAGGTGCTAATAGCCCCCGGGGCTGCTGAGAGCCACAGACACAGGGGAAGGGGCTTGTGAGGAGTGGGCGACCTCACATCCGTGGTTTTCATCCTCTGAGCTTCCATTGAGTAAAGAGACTCAGAGGAACTCGTGGCTCAGAGGCCAGGAGGTGGGTGGACCCATGGGGACAGAGCCCGACTGGCATCCGGGTCACCTGGCACCTGTGGTGGCACTTTTCCTCACACATCGGAGACCGAGGTCTCTCACCCCACAGGGCTGCCCTCAGCAGCAAATGCCAATTAGTAAGTGGCTCAGGAGCCCGAGGCATGGAAACTTCTGGATCATTAAAGAAACTGTACATGGCTTAGGCATCACGGGATATTTACTGTTAAAATCATAGTTGAATTGAATGGATTGAAAGGCTTTCAAAGGAGTTCCCTGGCTAACGAACATCGAGGGGGGTGACTCTCACCCCCACTTCGGTACCCCCTCTCTGGGCACTTCTTTCTTTTTTGTCTCTAGTGACGGCTTTGGCAAAGTCTTGGCTGTCCTACCTTCTGTTGACCAGGATCTAAGCAGCCAGTGCCTCCCTGCCAGATCCATGCCCCATACACCATGTGGTTCTCTTCCTTGGGGCCATGAAATTCGGTGATGAACTTCCTCAAGCGCCTGCGATGGCTCCCCGCTTAAGATTATTTCTTTTAAACATCACTCTTTCTAGTTTCCCAGTCTCAGCAGATGTTCTCAAGTTGGCATGTCTTTTTATTTATTTATTTATTTGTCTATGGCCACACCACGTGGCCTGCGGGATCTCACTTCCCCGACCAGGGACTGAGCCTGCGTCCTCGGCAGTGAAAGTGCGGTGTCCTAACCACTGGACCACCAGGGAATTCCCTGATTATTTTTAAATAATCTACCAAGTAATTTAAATAATTAGTCTACTAAAATTCTACTCATTCTTCCAAGGGAGAGTTCAATAGTCACTTCCTCACAAAGGCCTCCCAGACTTTCTCAGTTGAAACGAACTTTCTCCGTATTTTGTTTACACACGCAAACACTTCTTTCCTTCTGCTGTGTATGATTGCTAGATCGCTTGTATGTTTTCTCTTTCCCATGGTGATAAACTCCTTGAGGGCATAGACGATGTTTTATACCTCCCCTTTGCATCTACGTGATGCTTTCACACATAGTAGGAATTTAATAAAGACTTGGTGAGTAAAGCAGTGAGTGAATTAATGAGAAGCTTCCACTCACTGGCTGCATTATGACATCGATGCAAATGGTGATGGGAAGCTGACCTCTACGCCCCCAGGTCCAAGTCTTTGAACCTGTGTCTGCTGTTGGATGCTGTGGGGTTTTGGGGGCAGGATTAGGTGGCCTTTGGCCGGGAACGCCTGAATCCTGTTTAAACGAGCCTTCCCAGAGCCCCCATGTGGCTATTGGGCACTTGAAGTGGGTCTAGTGCCACTGAGGAGCTGTAGTTTTAGTTAATTTTAATTAATTGGAAATTAAAAATAAATAGCCACTTGTGGCTGGTGGTGGCCATATTGGACAGCAAGATCTAGAGGCTCCACTGGGAGTCCTCAGAGACCCATCGTCCAGGGCAGCACGAAAGGCCTGGAACCAAAGCCCATTTGGTATCAAACGAGGTTGCTCACAAGTTGTTCTGGTGGCTCACATTCATTCAATTGAAAATGGGATCGATTTTTAATGCATTCTTACTTTTTCGGTGCTGATGTGGGTATGATGTTGGTGATAACTCTGTTAACTGGAATGCAAGCTTAACCGGGGAAGAGCCTCTCCTTGGCCATGTTGAGGAGCATGAGTCATTTTGCTAAGTTCACTGCCTGCGGAGCAGACCCCGCTCCAGCGCATCCTGGGTCCTATTTCTGAGCCCCACCCTATACGGGGCATTTCCATACCAGGCAGTGAGGGGCAAAGAGAGTTCAGCTCCAAGCTCTGGGCTCTTTACAAGAGATCCTCTGCTAGCAGGGAAGGAATAGGCTTCTACTCTTCTAGGCCAAGCTGATTGAATTGTCCAAACTCTTCTCACACTTGAAATCTCACCTAAAACGGGTCCAACCCTGCCCTTGGTGACTCCCCTGGCACGACTGGGTGCGGCTGGCCTTCTGCCTTGCTTCCTCTCCTTTCCCGTTCCTGTTTCTCCTTTAACCTTCGATTCTCCCTGTGAGCTCCCTGAAGGCAGGTCTGGGATTGGCAGGATCAGGGGCGGCAGATTCAGTGCAGGTAACGGCATGCTGGGAGCGCCCCAGGTGGGCGGGGGCTGGCAGCTGCACCGCCCCAAAGGGAGCAGCCATCCCACATGTTGCCAAGCAGGCGAATGGGCCTGATGTTGCCAGGTCTTTGCAAGAAAAGACAGGATCTGTATTTTTAATACATAACCCTTCAGAACCTGAAATGTTGGCGATGAATTTAAGAAACTCTGAAGATGCTTTGGGAGCCAACCAGATGCGGCTGTGTGCTGGATCTGGCCTGCCAGCTGCCACTCTGAGCCTGGGCTCAGCGAGTCTTAGGGTCCCTCCCCACTGTGATATCTCTCATTCTTTGGCCTACGCCATGCCGCCTCACACAGAGGAGGCATCTGACACATCTTGCTGGACAGAGTTCCAGACTCCTCACGTGTGCGAGGCCCAGGGGCACTGTCCTGGGAATGCTGCCCACAGCACCCAGCCCACTCCCTGAGGCAAGATAAGATGTGGCAGCTCCTCTGTCCGGTGGCCATTAGAAGAATCCATCCCCTCTGGTAGGGCACACCTCGGAGGGAAAGCGATTCAATTAAGCACCGTTCACAGTGGCGAGTGCTAACATCCTCCCTCCAGAGAACCATCTCCTGCTATGGATTTTTAGGACCAGGGGCTGGAAAATCACTCTCCTTTTTTTTTTCCTTTTGGTGCTGTATCTCTGGTCAGTAAATAAGTGGGAAATAAAGGATTCACAAGAAAATAGAATGCAGTCAGAAGGTAAATTGTGAGCTTAAAAGCCCCTAAGAGTCTGGCACAGACTTGGAAATGTTTCCTGGTTTGACACGCTCGTCTGTAAGCCCAGCTTTCTGCGCTCCGATTTGCATCTCGGAAACGTAATCTTGAAAAGTGATTTCCCTCGGCTGCATTTCATTGGTGTAGAAACTGAACAGACTGTTGTATTACAGTAATAACATCAAAAATGAACCTCCCTTCGCCTTAATTATTTTTCTGTCTTTCCAATGGAACCCTTTTAATAAGATTTATAGGTGGTGGGTGAGTGGCTCAGATAATGGGCCAAGCTGATTTCCCCTCATTGGGTGTCACAGGTATAAAAACATGAACTAAAAGCATCACAGCACTTAAGTAATAATAATGTCAACAATTCACCTGCCTCCCCCTTAATTCTTCTTCTCTCTCACTCTTGCCATCTGAACCCATTCAGGTAAGATTCCTGCACAGATAAAAACCAAGGGCTCTCATTCTCTTAGGCAGATAAGCTGCTGCTTTTCTGCGATTCTGTGTGGAAAGGGAGCTGGGAGTGGCAGAAAGGCTTTCTCTCATATCTTCCTGGGGGGCGGTTTCTGAGCCTGCGGATCCTGGACGGACCAATGGCTGTGGGCAAGGAGGGCAGGTGACTGTGAAGGCAGACGTGGGCACTGGGAAGTGCACCCTGGCCTGGGAGGCAGGCGGGCACCAGGAGCTGGGCGCAGAGAAGGGGCCGTTTCTGCACTCCTGCTCTCTCCCATAGGTGCCCCTAGGCAGGAGTGAATGGGTCTCATTGGACTGGTGGGGAGAGGTTCTGATTACACATACCACTAGGTAAACTCCCGAGGTGGTGGGCAAGGCAGCTGGGATAGCCCTAGCTTTACTGCTAGTTTGCTGAGTGGCCTTGGGGAAATAACCCAACCGCTCTGAGCCATAGTTTCCTAAAAATGAAGATCTTGGTCTAGATTAGCCATTCTTAAATTTTGGGGAGCTCCTTTTGACTGACTCCTTTGAACATGTGAAACCTCTCCCTGGAGATGCACATCTTCATTCAGGAATTTGCATCCAGTTGTAGAAGGATAAAAGACTTCACTCCCAAATCCTTGGCATCGCCCCTGGTTCCTGCTGTTCTCTTCTACTGCGGTCCACTGCTTCCACTGCTACCATCCTGGTCCGAGTCCCCTCATCTCTCATCTGTATCACTGCAAGAGTCTCTCACAGGTCTCCTTCCCTGGTCCTCTTACAGTCTGGTCTCAATCCAGCAGCCAGGGTGGGGCTTTTAAAATGTAAGTCAGATCATGTCGTTCTTCTCTTTAGAATCCTTCAATGACTCTGCTTTTTCACTTCAAGTAGAGATTTCCCCCCAAGGTTCACAGCTAAATTCTTCACCTCTCAAGTCTGTTCAGAAGCCACCTTCTACAGAGAAAATCTGAATAGAACTATGTCAAGTAAAAAGATTGAATTAACAATGAAAAATCTTCCCACAGAGAAAACCCCAGGCCCAGACAACTTCACTGGTGAATTCTACCAAATATTTAAAGAATAAATATTATCAATCCTTCACAAAATCTTCCAGAAAGTAGAGGAGGAAGGAACACTTCTTGACTCATTCTAGAAGTCCACTGTTACTCTGATACTAAAGCCAGACAAAGACATCACAAAAGAACTACGGACCATCGTCCATTGTGAATATAGATCAAAGCCCTTGACCCAAAATTAGCAAACTGAATGCAGCAACATAAAAAAGATTATACACCATGACCAAATGGGATTTTCCCCAGGAATTCAAGGTTGGTTCGACATTTGAAAATCAATTAATATAATCCATATTAATAGAATAAAGAACAAAAACCACATGACCATCTCAACTGATACAGTGAAAGCATTTCACAAAACCCAATACCATTCATGGTAAAAGCTCTTAACAAGGTAAGAACAGATGGAAACTTCCTCAACCTGATAAAGGGCATCTATGAAAAAAGTAGAGCTAACATTATACTTTATGGTGAAAGACTGCATGCTTTCTTCTAAGACTGGGAGTAAAGCCAGGATGTCTGCTCTCACCACTTCTATTCAACTTTGTACTGGAAGTTCTAGCCAGTCCAATAATTTAAAAAAGGCATCAGATTGGAAAAGAAAAAGTAAATCTATTTTTATTCTTAGACAAAATGATACTGCCTGCAGAAAATCTTAAGAAATTCACAAAAATTATTAAAACCTAAAAAATGAGTCCAGCAAGGTTACAGGATCCAAGATCCGTATACAAAAATCAATCACGTTTCTATATATTGGCAATGAAAAATCTGAAAGTAAAATTAAGAAAACAATTCCATTCAGAATAGCATCAAAAAGAATAAAATACTTAGGAATACATTTACCAGAAGAAATATAAGACATACACTGGAAACCATAAAATGTTGCTGGGAAAAACTAGAGAACTAATTAGATGGAGACGTAGTCTATGTTCATGGATTGGAAGACTCAGTATTGTTAAGGTGACAATTTTCCTCAAATTGGTCTGTAGCTTTAGCACAATTTCCATAAAAATTCCAGCAACCGTTTTGCAGAAATTGACAAGTTGATCCTAAAACTTATGTGGAAATACAAGGAACTCAAAATAGCTAATATCATTTTTCAAAAGAACAAAATTGGAGGACCTTCCTTTCCTGGGTTCAAAATTTAATATAAAGCTATTAGTAATTAAGACAGTGTGGGACTCACATAAGAATAGACATGTAGATCGATGTATCATAATTGAGACTTGAGAAATAAACCCTTACTTTTTGGTCAATTGATTTTTTTAAAAAAATTTCTTAATATTTTATTTATTTATTTATTTACTTATTTTTGGCTGCATCGGGTCCTTGTTGCTGTGCGCCGGCTTTCTCTAGTTGCGGCGAGCAGGGGCTACTCTTTGCTGTGGTGCACAGGCTTCTCACTGCAGTGGCTTCTCTTGTTGCGGAGCGCGGGCTCTAGGCACGCGGGCTCCAGTAACTGTGGCATGTGGGCTCAGTAGTTGTGGCGCACGGGCTTAGTTGCTCTGTGGCATGTGGGATCTTCCGGGATCAGGGCTCGAACCCCTGTTCCCTGCATTGGCAGGCGGATTCTTAACCACCGCACCACCAGGGAAGTCCCGGTCAGTTGATTTTTGACAAAGGCAATTTGGTGGGGGAAAGCGTAGTGTTTTTCAACAAACAATGCTGGAACAACTGGATAGCTCTATGCAAAAATGATGAATTTAGTTCCTTACCTCACAAATTACCTAGAAATTAACTTAAAATGAATCATAGACTGGATGTAAGAGCTAAAACTGTAAAACTTGTAAAGAAAATATAGCAGTAAATTTTGTGACCTGGGGTTAGACAGAGTTCTTAGACAGAATATCAAAAGCACCATCCATAAAAGAAAAAAAATACTAAATTGGGCTTAACATTAAAAGCTTTTGTGCTTCAAAAGATACCATTAAGAAGATGAAGGAACAAGCCACAAACTGAGAGAAAATATTCACAAATTATATATCTGATAAAGGACTTGTATCCAGAGTGTGTAAAGAACTCTTACAACACAATAATAATAAGACAGCAAAAGATTTGTATAAACACAGCAAAGAAAATTAAAAATGGATAATTATCAGATCCAAAGATGCTTAACACATGAGTCATTCGGCGAATGCAAATTAAAAGCATAGTGGAACACCACTTTGACCCACTAGATGGGTTATAACAGAAAAGCCAAACAACACCCGGTGTTGATAAGGTTGTAGAAAAACTGGAACTCTCATACACTGCTGGTGGGAACAGAGTAAAATGATGCAGTCACTTTGGAAACTTTGAAAGCCCTCAACCTCAAATTAGCAAACTGAATGCAGCGACATAAATAAAGATTATACACCATGACCCAATGGGATTTTCCCCAGGAATTCAAGGTTGGTGCCACTTTGGCACTTTTTAGAAAAAGTTAATTATAAACTTTCCACACGGCCTAGCTAGTCCACTTCCTAGGAATCTACCCATGAAAACTGAAAACACGTACATACACTTGGACTTGTATGTGAGTGCTCACAAGCAGCACGATTCGTAACAGCCTCAAACTGGAAACAATCCAAATGTCCATCATGTGATGAAGGAATAAACAAAATGTGTCAGACCATACAATGGGATACTAAAAAGAAAGGAACTATGGACACTTGCTACAACACAGATGAATCTCAAAAACATGATGCTAACTGAAGGAGCCGGACACAAAGGCCACATATTTTGAGTCTATTTATATGAAATATCCAGAAAAGGCAAACCTATGAAGACACAAAACTGATCAGTGGTTGCTGGGTCTGGAGGTGGGAGCAGAGATGGACAAGGGATCGTCCTAGGAAATGGCCTAACACTGGATTACGGTGACGGTTGCATAACTCTATCTACTAAAAATCACTGAGTTGTGCACTTAAAATGGGTGGATTTAATTGTATATAAATTATACCTCAATAAAGCTCTTAAAAAATAAAGGGGAAGATAAAAAAGGACGCTTCCTCTGGGAAGTCTACCCTGAGTGCTCAACCTGCTCTTTTCCCCAGGAAACCCCACTCCTTATACTCTGCTCTACATTTTTTGATAGCACTTACCACCTTCTAATAAACGATAACATTTTCTTCTTGTATTTATTTTTGATTGATGAACTTTTTGCTAGAATAGAAGTTCCACGGAGTCAGGAGATTTTAGTCTGTTTTGATTACTGATGTATATTCCCCATGCCTAGGACAGTGCCAGGTGTGCAGAAGGTACACAGATGTATGTTGAAAAACGTAATGAGGGAAGAAGGCTTGATTGGCAGGTTCCTTCTGAAACGGAGAAGGACCCTGTGGTCCTTCCCCACCATGTCCTCCGCCTGCCCTTTGTCTGTAGATAAACTTTAGCCCAAGAAGAAGAAGTTTAATCAGAGAAGTGAGAAAATGCGGAAGCAAAGGGAAACAGCCAAACAGGACAAAATAATAATAGTTTAGTCACTAAGCAAAGTTAAGGACCTTTAGTTCCTCCTCAAAGGCTATAGATAATGTTCTGAGACATATTCTGTGAGGTGTCTGGTCGATACTGAAACCTCCACCAGGTGGAAGAAGTTAACTGCATGGTGACCGGACTGTAGCCATGACATAAGCTGCCACAATTCTGAGAACTGGCCTCAAAGAAATGGGAACAAACCGACCCTGGAACTGAAGACTAATTGCGCTTAAGACAGTCAAGATGACACTGACCAGATGACCGCATGACCACTTTCAAGGTGAGTGTCAGAGCTGACTGTGCTGTTTCTACATGTTGCCCCCTCCCTCTGCCTATAAATGCTGGAAACTCCCCTTTAGAAGCTCTTGCCCACTGATTGACAGGGGGGAGTCGACCTTTGGACAAGAGTCTGCCCTCTCCCCCAGTTGCCGGCCTCTGGAATAGAGCAAACTTTCCTTTCCACCAGTCTTGCCTCTTGAGTATTAGCTTTCGAACAGCGAGCAGCTAGACACCGCTTTTGGTAACACTTATAGCTCTAATATTCTCTAATCAAGGTTTGGTTTTGGGGGAGCTTCTCTTGGTCCTTAGTAGAACTGTTGCCCAGGTCAAGTTGGTATTTGAGGCTGGGGCTGGAGGAGGGACAGGGCAGTCCCAGGTGACCCTTGCTCAAAGCCCGCCATTCTCAGTCTTGCAGAGTCAGAAAGGACTAGTTTTCTCTTCCCAGGCATCGTGCAGCCTCCAGTTTATTTCTTTTTTTTGACCTCAGTCGACCCATCTGCAAAACAAGTTTTCCTGATCACCTTATTGAACGTGTGTCTTTCTCTGTGTGTAGACAGAGGGGAAGCGAGTAGAGGGCGTGTTTGCGGCCAGAGCATGGCCAGCTCTTCTGGGAGGATGGCTGTGGGACCACTAACCCGCTCCCCTGTTTCTTCCCTTCCACCCAGGAGGCTGCAGTGGTGTTCCTGGCACTGGGTGATTTCTCAGCTGCTGACACCTTTCCTGACATATTTACATATGGAAAGTTCTCCCTTCCTACAAACATTTACAAACACCTTGACGGACTTGAGAAAATGTGAAACTCTTTTGGAAGCCAGCCTTCGTGGGCTGTAGGGCTCAGCTATTGATTTTTGTGAGACAGAGGCAGCTGTGTGGGCTTCTGGGTGCCTACGAACCTCCCACTTAGGCAAACCTCCTCCACAGGCACAGAATAATTTAGAGGCCCAGGGCGACAGGGAAAGAAGCAGCGAGCAGTCCCCTGATGATGAGACTTATTGGGATGGAAAATGGATGCTGCGGGTCCAGGGGCCCTGGCTCCCATGGCACATCTGGAGAACAGGGCTGCCGGGACAGGTTTTCTGGAGCCTGTTGTTGTGCAGGCTCCCTCTCTGCCTCTGGGGGCCTGGGCAGCGAGAGGGCTCAGACAGGGCTCCTGGAGCTCCCTGGGGCTGGAAGGAGACTTGTGGTCCTAAGGGGAGGAGTCAGGCAGCAGTAACTGTGAACAGAGTTTTGGGAAAGGGGCGGGGCATGACAGCAGAAAGAGCAAGGGTTTTCGAGCCAGAAAGACCCGAGTTCAGGTTCTAGCTCTTTTTCTTTGTTGTAGTGTGACCCGGGGCAAGTGAATGGGCCTCTTGGGTGTCATCTGGAAAAGGAGACCTCAGGCCTGCCTGCCAGAGATGGTGAGAATTTTAAAAAAGGTCCCTGTGTGGATGACCGAGCGGGTGAAGATTGCCGAAATGTTCCTCTCTAGCTGGATCTACAACAGAGAGCTCATCCCAATACAGCGGCAAAATAACAAAGCTCTGGCCGTTCCCAGTCCCAAGGTGGCTCTGGGCATCTCCTTCCTCTGCAGAAAACTGCCTGCAGGGAGAGACTGGCTCCCGGCTTCTGCTGGCCGGCATCGCATCCTGTCACTGTGGGCTCCTCTGCTGGCCCGGGATGCGGGTTCTCTTGGCAGCGCCCCCGTGAGTCTGCCTTGGGTCGTGTGACCTCACCTCTAACCTCCCTTGCCCATTGGCTGCTGGGGGAAGGCTTCCACTTAGTGGCATTTTCTTTCTCATTTCATGCTGTAATGGAGATTCATTGCTAGTCTTAAATCCATAATTGGCCATGAAACCCCGGGCCTGGGCTGAGGTCGGAGAGGAGAAAAGGTGGCTCTTCTTACCCTTACCCTCTTCCACCCCAGCCTCTCGGGCTTTCCCCAGGGCTGGCCTCGGGCAGAGTCCTGGGGGTGACACCCATACTGCCCCACAGGTTGGAGCCAGGAGAAGGCCCTTCGCTCCTGGGGGACTGGCTGGGTTCGCCCCTCTCAGTCGGCTGTGACTCTTCCCTCTGCTTCGTTCCTCATTAGGGGGAATCAGGGGGGAAGTGGGCCTCCTGCTGAGGGTGTCATGCTTCGCCTACTCCATTCTTTTCTGGGCCTGACAAGGAGCGGGGTCACCGAGATTTGTCTATTTCCCCACAGTTACTATTGTCTTGATTGAGGGTTCTTGTGTCTTTTCACCTGGAGGCACTGATGAATCTGCCAAGGTCTGAACTGTGTGTGTGTGTGTGTGTGTGTGT
This sequence comes from Neophocaena asiaeorientalis asiaeorientalis, assembly GCF_003031525.2. NCBI lineage: Eukaryota > Metazoa > Chordata > Mammalia > Artiodactyla > Phocoenidae > Neophocaena > Neophocaena asiaeorientalis. The sequence continues at coordinate 3,027,363 of NW_020172768.1, forward strand.
GTGTGTGTGTGTGTGTGTGTGTACGCGCGTACACCAGTGCATTTGTCCTTGATGCACGGTGTCATTGTGTGTCTGGATGCATAAACAGGGAGCCTGGTAAACGGCCAGTGGCCAGCTGGACTTCCTGACCGAAGACCCAGGGGGGCACCCGGAGACAGGTGGGCTCTTGCTTGTGCTTTTTCAGGTGGGAGGGATGTTGGAGGCCACGCCCAGGCCAGAGGAGGCAGCCCTGTGATGGCAGAACTGGTGAGGGCCTCCTCAAGGCAGCTGCATTCCGAAAGTTACAGGGAAGTGACTGGAATTTCATGCGTAGCCATGGAGCGGGTGGTTCCATGCTAAAGGGCTGACACCAGAGGATCAAGGTCCTGACTTTCGCAAATCTCCATGGTCTGAGCCCACGCTCCCCTTTGCTGAGCGTTGGAGCTTGTTCAGCGTCTCCCAGGGTCATGCTTGGTTACAGCAGCTGAAGGACATATTATCCTTGCTCCAGTGTATTTGTTTTTTTGACCTCAGTCAAAAAAATGTCATTGTTCCCTGAGTCCTTCTTCCCTTGCTCACCAGAAGAGCAAGGGAAGAAGGACTCAGGGAACAATGATCCCTAAACCATGACGGAATGAGGGAGAAGCACAAACTGTGGAGTGGATCTGCATGCCATCCTTCCAGCTCCTGCTTTTCCCAAGGAAGAGGAAAGTGGGTCCCGAGAGGTTAAGCAGCGTGGTCCCAGGTCTCACGGCTGCTCCGTGGCAGGACTGGGGCAACGATGCTCGTTTCCTGACTTCCGGGCCAGAGCCCTTGTCTGGCTTGGACCTGGAGAAATGGCGGTGCCCTGGACATGGTGGAGGCACCCTCAGGACTGCAGGGCTGCCCTGGACAGCCTAAGTCACTTAATGATGGTGGGGGACTTGAGGGGAGGGTCAGCAGAACTAGAAATGGAGTGGTGGCGGGCCAGGAGCAGGGGGCTGAGAGACTTGCATACAGCAGACCCGGGGCTCCTGCAAACCTCCCTGCCTTCCCTCGTGCTGCTGTTGAAAGCAAGAGATGCTGGAACAGGGAGGGGAGGGGCTGGCCCTGGGGTGGTCGTGTGGGTGCTTTGAGCGGTGAGCACTTCCCAAGGTCGTGTCGGGCATCTGGGCCACCTCGGCAAGGCCACTTACTTGGACCACTTAGCTCTCCTATCATTGGCTGAGTCTGTTCCAACTGCCCTTGGTGATGGCGGTGGGGTGAGGTGGGGGATGTTCATCCTTGTATCAGGTCTCCTCCTTCTTGGGGAGGCCCTTGCCTACCCCCTGCCACCTACATTCAGGCCAGGAGGGGAAGTGCTGAGCTCGCCTCCATCCCTGATGGATCCCCATCCCCTCTGGAGCCTTGGGAGTCGCCCAGCATCTGTGAGTCTCCTTCTACCCCGCACTTGCCACCATGATGGATGGGCCCTGGCTAGGGAGCAGCGGCCTCTCCTGACATCCTACTGAGGCTGACATGAAGAACAGGGAGATGGGGGTGGGCAGAGAGGCCATTCCTCTCCACACAACATGGCCGATTAGAGGAACAGGGAGACTGTCGGTGGTGCGGTGGGGACGGTGTGAGCTCACAGCAGGAGGGAGGGTCCATCGTGACGCAGCTCCGAAGTCAATGCACCTCCACCCAATGGCTACAGGGAGCTCCAGGAATATCCTCCATCTCCCCCGATCCCCCATCAACAATGGCTATGGGCAGCCACGCGGGGGCCATATGGCATTGAACCCAAGTGTGGACCTCAGAGACCAGCACCCCACCCTCAGGGAGCTTATAATATAATTTGGAAGAGAGGGACCATTTGTCAGCTCCAGGTAACTCAGTGACTCCAAGCCACGCCCACCACGTAAGCTACGCGAGCAGGTGGGCACAGAGTTAAACCAAGAAATCAAAGAGGGGCGGGCACTGACCAAAAAGAGGGGGAGGGGTGGAATCCGCTTCTGGCCCAGGGGACCTTGGGGGTGGCCTGGGTCCCTGAGAGGGCAGAGGAGCAGGAAGGGAGAGGAAAAAGCCGGCGGCAGGGGCAGGTGTGCATGGGGTGAGGTGCACAGCGGCTCAGGCACATCTCCTGTCTGGAAATCTGGGAGATAAGGATGCTTTTTTTTTTGTTATTCTCTCCCATCTCTGGCTTGTTTGCTGCCCCAATTTGCGGGTGATCGCAGGGTAATGAATGTGGCAGGAAACAGGCACACAGCAGAAATGTGACACGGCACCTAAGACCAGGCTGGGCCCCAGGAAAAGCAGGCTTAATGAGGAGATAAGGAAATCAATTCTGCTTGTCTTCCCGGGCATGCGAGCTGTGAGAGGCCTGCAGGATTCGTGGATTTCTGCCTTTGTATTGGATGGAAAAGCTTCTCTAGAAAACGGAACCTGATCCCCCAGGAAGGAGGAGTTGCTTGTTGGTGTCTCTTAACGTTGCAGGAATAATAGTAACAACAACAACGAGAGGGATGATAACAACAGCCAACACGTGCATGCCTTGCTGCATACCAGGCACTGTTGTGAGAAATGCCTTACATGTATTATTTTATGAAATCTTCTCTATACCGCTAAGGGGGCAGGTACAACGATTCCCCCATTTTACACACGAGGAAACTGAGGCACAGAGTGGCTGAATAACTGTCCAAGGTCACGCCACAGGTTTCAAGTGCAGGCAAGCTGGCTATCGGAGTCTGGGCTCTTAACCATGAAGCCGTGTTGCTTCTGTAAACACAGCACAGCACAACACAACTCTCCCATGTATCGAGGGCGTACTGTCTGCCAGGTACGGTTCTTTGTGTAATCCCCCTAGTCAGCCCCACCCCTATCACTACAGTCCCCCGATGGACACTTACTGAACCCCTGGTATGTGTCTGAGCTGTGCTGGCGTGAGGGCTGCTCACTGCCTCCTAGACACTCAGTGGGGGAGACAGACGTGTGAACAGTGACTTTCAATGTAATGTGCCGAGCGTTGTGATTGAGGTGGGGATGGACGGCTAAGGAGTGCAGAGCGGGATGGCCGGGCCACATGGGGTTCAGGGAGGGCTTCCTGGAGGAGGTGGTATCTAAGATGAATCCTGTTAGGTGAGCAAGAGTTAGCTAAGGGAAGAAAGGTGGGAAGTGCACTCTAGGCAGAAGCACATGTAAGTGGAGGAGAGGAGTGTGGTGAGTGGAGGCCGCTGTGAGCTGGTCATTATCCTGGAGCAGGGGCTGGAGAGCAAGCCGATGGGAGGCCTCAGAGGGCCTGCGTGCCACGGAGGGAGCTTGGGCTTTGTTCTGTGGAGATGCTTCCTCACCCGTGAAGAGCCACTCAGACTATCCCCTACTGAAAGTGTGACCGGGTGGCTTTCTCACCACCAACTTCTGGAAGAATGAATTTAGAAGCCAGGGCTCTTGGGCTCTGTTTCAGCTCTGCCTTCCCTTGCTGCAGGACCTGAGTTATGTACCATCTCTCTCTGCGCCCATCTACCCAGAAGGTTAGGGGATTGGGAATTGGGGGATGCTGCCAGCAGTGTGGACTTAGAGACCTTGCCCTGCAGCTCCCCTGCTGAAAGAGTTGCAGACAGCACTTGTGGCTTTGAAAAATGCACAAAGTGAAGACACATTTGGACCTTATTCGTTTGCCCCAAAGTATTTGGGGTTTGACATCATTTTAAAGATGGCTTCTTCATTTAAACTGACTTACTCTCCATCAGAGTTAAATAATTCATGTTGATTTAGGAAGCTTTCTTTCTTTTTTTTTTTTTAGATTCCATGTATACGTGTTAGCATACGGTATTTATTTTTCTCTTTCTGACTTACTTCACTCTGTATGACAGACTCTAGGTCCATGCACCTCACTACAAATAACCCAATTTCATTTCTTTTTATGGCTGAGTAATATTCCATTGTATATATGTGCCACATCTTCTTTATCCATTCATCTGTCGATGGACACTTAGGTTGTAAGAAGCTTTATTTCTAATGGGAGCCACAAGACAGCTGAGTTAATATTAGAACGGACCAGGAAGAAGAGGGAAATAGGATAGGAATACTGGGAAAATCCCCTTTTTAATAATTAATCTGACATCCACTATCCTTCCCCCCCCCACTTCCAATCCCCCTCACTCTGCTCTGCTTTCTCATTTTCATAGCACTTGTTACCATCTGATATCCTACACAGCTACACAATGTACTTGCTTAATGTTTATTACGTATCGACTGTCTCTCTCTCTCTGCTAGAACACGAGCTCCACCGGGGCAGGGGTGCTTTTCTCTCTCATTTACTAATGAATCTCGAGTGCGTGGCACATAATATGTGTCGATCAAATCCTTGGTTCTCGTGTCTTCCTGCTCTGGGTCCCCCAAATCCCTGCCTTCCGGGTTTTCAGGAAGTTAGAAGGATCACATCATGCAATATCGCCCTTACAGCTCTGGCCCTGGAACCGTTGTGGTATTTTTCAACTCAGGGGTTCCGGCAGGTGGGAGAAGCAGCAGCGTGCATGGGTGTGTAACTTGAAAGTGCATGCCACTTAGTGGCATGTGTGTTAGTTTCATGCTTGCAACAATTCTCGGAGATTGGTGTTTTTATTATCCCCATTTTATAGATGAAGAACCAGAAACTCCAACCATTCATTCAATCACTCATTCGTTCATTCACTCATTCCTTAAAAATCCCCAACGTTACTGAGTATCTACCCTGTACTAAGTACTGGTTATAGAGTTGAACCAGAGGCCCAGAGGGAACTCGGAGGACCTTGCCCAAGGTCACACAGTGAGTAAGCGGCAGGCAGGTATTCTGGTTCTCGACGCAGCCTCTACCCCTTGCACCACAGCTCTGCACACACGCTGGGGGTCCTGGGCAGCGTCCCTGCAGAGCTGGCTGGGTGTGCATGGAGGCTGGATGTGGAGGTGGGCTCTGGGGCTAAGGTGTACAGCCAGAATCCCAGCGCTGGGCAGGACTTTGAAAGGTCCTTTCTATAGCCTCAAAGTGGGATGTTGCCTAAAATACCCTCATCAGTTACTGTCTATGACTCAGGCACCACATGAATTCGGGTTCCAGTGGGGGATTTTCCTAAAATAGCTGGTAGAGCAAGTTGGGCTCCTTGTTGTAGAAGTCGTTGCTTTCTGGGAGCTGGATGGTTCTTCATAGTAATAGGTCATCTTAGTTATCACCACCTTTATTTTACAGATGAGGACACTGGGACCCAGAGAGGCTGAGTAACAAGGTCACACAGCTGGTTAATGGCAGGACCATGACTGCTGCCTCCAAGCCTGTGGCTCTGCCCCTGACATCACGATTCCAGAGGTGTTCTGTGGGGTGGAAGGGCACCCAGTCCTTGCCTCGCTCAACTTCACAGGGTCTGCCCCTTCCCCTTTTGCCTCTCTGTCCCCTGGCTCCTTCCCTCTGTCTCCCTGAGGTAGCAAATGCTCAGCCCACAGTTGCTCCTTGCCTGATTGCATCTGAGAGCTGGGAACACAAGGCTAATTAATGTGTCTGTGACTCTCGGCTTGGCGGCCGGCCCGGGTCCCCGTGCCCTCCCTGGAGCAAGGCAGCCTCTGAGCTGGGCCCTCTGGCTCCTCTAAGCAGGCTACCGGCAGTTGCATATTTTAACAGTGTACATCTGTTGGCTACATAATCTCTCGTATTTGCCCTTCTCACTTGGTGCTTTGATGGAAGACCCCTGGGGGTCTCCCTCTGTTCCAGCCAAAGTGTTTGCTTTGCAATTTTGCTGGAATACCATCCGATTCTGCTCTTACAACTTCTGCAGGTTCTAATCAGGCTCTTACTTTATTTAATTAAACATCTATCTCAGGCCAAATACGGACTAAATTAAGAAAGCTCTCTCATTCCTGGAACATAGGGAAAGCAGCGCCCCCCTTGGGGATATGGCTGGGACATTTTTTCCAGGCTGAGATGTCACGGCCAAGCAGATGGGATCTTGGCTGGGAAGCTGGCTGCCCAGGGTAGAAACAGCCCTCTCTCTGCTGGGACAGGAGAAGCCCTGTCTATCCACCGCCATGAATAGACCAGGCTCCCTTTCCAGAAGGCTGGGTCAGCTTCTGCCTGTAGGGCCTCCCTCCAGGGCAGTAGGTGGGGCTGTATACCATGGAGAAACTCAGCTAGAGTCCTGCAGGGCCAGGCCAGGGCTGGGACCCACAGGACTACTCAGGGGTAGGGACTTAGGGTAGCCTTGAGGAGTCAGGGGGGAATGTAGCAGAGCCTGGGGAAGCTTGAGGAGTGGTTTTTGTGGAGACCTTACGAAAGGCTGATGGACAAATGCCAGCTCAGTCTCCCTTTCTGGCCTCAGGAATTCTACCCAGGCCATCCTGCTAGGGTCTCCTGGAAACTCTGCCTCCCCCCTCTTCAACTGATCTCCAGACTTGTGAAACATTTCCCACCCCAAACCGCCAGAAGCCTGTGCCAGGTCAGGCCTCTGGAGAGGGAGACGGGGGAGTGAATGCCTTTTAGATGTGACCCAAGACAAAATTAAGTCTGTTCAGATCAGAACCAGAGGCCCTGCTCTCAGAAGCCTGGCTCTTAACCGGCCAGACAAAGGCAATCCTCAGGGCATTTAGGGATGTGGAGACCGGGCAGAGAGCACCCTTTGCTTCTCTGAGCCTCAGACCATCATTTGGGGGCCACAATCCCCATCCCACAGGCTGGCATCGGAACAGGCGAGGTAACATAAGTGGTTTGGAGTTGGAAAATCTGGGGTCTATTTTGAGGGATAATTAAGCTGTGTGACCTCCCATGAGAGCCTTTGCCTCTCTGAGCCTCAACTTCCTTATCTGTAAAACATTTGGGATAATGTAGACTTTGTCACCTAACTGAGATAGTAGAGAGGAAAGGAGGCTGTGACTGGCTGGGTATGACCAGGTTGAAGCTCTGATACCAGGATGTGAACTTAAGAACCAGAGGAGTCCCCATCTGTTTTCCGTCCTGCGTGAAATCAGGAGTGGGCGCTGCTCAGGTTCCTCTCATTTTAGCATCTCTGGGACCCTCTAGAAGGGGCACAAGGGAAGGGGTGGTGCTAAATAACCTCTGGAGATGAAGATCCTACAATTCCACTTAGCAAATCTATATGGCCTTTTGCAATCCTTAAGGATCAGAAAATATATTAGGCACTAAATCCTCCTCTCTCCTCCCTCAATCCCCACAGCGATTACAGACCGGGTCCCATTTTAGCCACATCTCAGGAGAGATGAAGGTGGCAGCCTCTCCCTCTAACACAGGAGGCCCACTTCCTGGTCAATCCCAGACTTGCTGACCCTCCAGAGCAGGTTTATTTTTCTCATTCCTTCCATCGCAGGTGGGGGGAAACTGAGAGGTGGGAGGGGGTTTCTGAGGTTGGCCCCCAGTTCCTCCTTCCCGTCTCAAGAAGCCAAGCTCTGAGCTGGGTGAGTGGTCCTCCAGGGTCAGTCTGCTGCTGTGCTTGAGACAGTCTACCCCGTGTGCTGGCCGTGTAGATCTGAAGATAACCTGACACCCTCGTAAATATTTCATCTCTGAGCAGCCAGCGGCAAGGAGGCAGCGCCCCAGCTGCCGACCCTGTTGTCAAACTTCACAGCAGCTGCAGGAGGCGGGGGTGGGAGGGACTTCCCTCTTCTGGCTGCCTGTGTGCCATCCCCCATGCGTGTCCTTTGCTTCTCTGAGCTTCAGACCCTCCCCCGGGGGCCACAGTCCCCGTCCCGCAGGCTGGCGTCGGAACAGGCGCGGTAACATAAGTGGAGGTGCTGAGAGGCCTGCTGTGCAGCGCTATGCAAACGTGAGCTATTATTACTTATGTGCCGGCGTGGTTCCCAGAGGGCCTGCCTCCTGGCTAACACCTGGCCGGAGGAGGCAGTTGACAGGGGCTGAACTCTAAACTGGGACGACGCAGCTGGAGAGGTAGATGAGCCCGTTCCCTGGTCTCAGGCAGGCGTGCCCGAGTCAAGGAGTGGGGACCTCTTCAGGAGGATGTCCCAGGGATGCTGGGCTCCTGGGAAGCCAAGATGGAGAACGACCAAGGGGTAAAGGTGTGATTTAGCATAAGAACCTGAAATGACCCTTCCTGGGGATGACGTAGGCAGCCCGGTCCCCCACCGGACAGCCAGGATTCCCAGGGAGCAGCAAAGGTGGGAAGGAGCAGGGTCGGGGTGGTCCCCATGGATGCTGAAATCATGGAGAGAACTGAGCTCCATGCTGAGTCTGACAGGGGAGGGTTTTAGATGGGGCTTTGTCAGCACCAGGGGAGGGCAATTCAGAAAGAAGGGACTCGAGGATGTGTCCCCTTCTTCTCTGGATCTCCGTCACCGAGCACAGGACCTCACATGGATCACGTGTGCAGAACATGCTTCCTGATTCAATAAATAAGCACCCAGGAGCCCTTTTTAACTCCCTAAGTGGCAGTCAAACATGCTGGGGTTGGGCAAAGTCAGAGGTCAGCTGGTGCTGGCCTTCTGATGTCCAGGGCAGGAACTTTCATTTTCCCCCTTTGGGTGGGGAGGGACTGACACAGTGGGGCAGCGTGGTCAGAGCCCTGTAGGACAATGCCGGGGGGCTTTGTCCAGTGGGGAGGCCCCTCCAGTCTGGCCCCTGGCTTGTGGAGCCGAGCCCAGGGTGCTTCCCATAGCATCGTCAGCCCAGCGTGCGGACGGTTCTTACCTAGGACGGTGAGGCGTGCGGGGCGGGACCGGATGGCGGCCTGGATGGCCTGGCACTCGTACACAGCATCGTCTTGCAGCTCTGCCCGCAGGATCTTCAGGTGATGTTCCCCTGACAGGTGGTTCCCTACCACCAGGTACTGTGGGTAACCTGTGGAGACGGCAGGCATATCAGCATATCAGGAGGGCTGGGGCGGGGGCGGAGAGCCGGGCATGACAGACAGGCACAGCAGGGGACGGGGGGGACACCCGAGCCGGGGCTGGTCCTAGGGCCTGGCAGAGCAGGAGGTGACTGCATAGGGCCCTGACCTCAGTATAAGGAGCACAAAAGAGAGTTTCCCCAGGGGGCTGGGGCAGCGTGTGTGTGTGTGTGTGTGTGTGTGTGTGTGTGTGTGTGTGTGTGTGTGTGTATAAAAGGATACTGTAGGTTTTAAGTTTAGGAATGTTGGGGAAGCTATTATTGAGTGGGAAGGAGACAGCAGAGATAGGGGTGCTAAATGTGGACAGACACAGTGGGCTGTCACCCTGGAAAGCCGCGCACTGGGCACTGTGGTTTGCAAAGCAGGCATGCAACCTCCTAATAAGCAGACACACAGAGAGACAGAGAGACTCAGGCTGAGATGTGCAAACCGAGAAGACAGAGTCAGAAGGAGAGAGAAGAAGAAAAAAAAACTTGGAAAAGGATCAGGAGTCACTTTGGGGAAAACTTTAGTTTCAGGATGGACAGGAAGTAGAGACCGAGGCCCACACACCAGTTCCCAGGAAACTCTGGTCGCTTGGAACTGTAAGTGGCTCTTTTCTGGTCATTCCTACTACGACCCCCTGAACCCCAGGGCCTGATTAAACACTTAGGAGGTGCTCGGGATACTTAGAAATTTGGGGCCTCTTACACCATGGGCAATGAATAACAGATAAATAAAAGCTTGAGAATGATAAATCATTAAGCAGCTTTCCTGATGCTCTGTGGGTTGCATATAAATGCCAACACGAGTCGTGGCTGCCGGGACGGGCAGAGCCTCTCTCTCTCGGGTCTTGGACCCTCGACCTCCTTAGTTTCTCCCAGCAGGACCTGTTTTCCATCAGTCCTCTTCCCAGAGCTCTGCTTTCCCCCCACCAGTGCCTTACAGGGTCCTTCCTCCCCTCAGAGGCCCATCCAGCCTCCAGCAGCCCCAAACTGCTCCTCTTTCTGAAGGGCTTTCGCTAGGGCAGAGTGAGTTCTCAGAAACGTGCCATAGGAGGACGGAATTGGGCACATTCGGCCTTTTTTTTTTTTTTGGCGGTACGTGGGCCCCTCGCTGTTGTGGCCTCACCTGTTGCAGAGCACAGTCTCTGGACGTGCAGGCTCAGCGACCATGGCTCACGGGCCCAGCCGCTCCACAGCATTTGGGATCCTCCCGGACCGGGGCACGAACCCTTGTCCCCTGCATTGGCAGGCGGACTCTCAACCAGGGCGCCACCAGGGAAGCCCACATTTGGCCTTTTAAAGAGAAGACTAGTGCTCAAGAGACAGAAGCAGAGACAGAGGGATGTGCCATAGCTCTCTTCAAATATTTCCAAGTCTCTTAGTGGGGGTTAGATGTGTTCATGTAGCTCCCAAGGACGGCATTAGGACCAAGGGTCAGGATGAACATGGGGAAATACTTTAGACTATTGTTAACAATTTACTGGTGTCCAACAAAGATCTGGGCTGCCAGAGGTGGTAGTGAGGTCCCTGTCACTGGCTGTATTCAAGCATACATGGGATGGTTGCCTGTAAGGAACACTGCAGAGGAGATTTCTACCCTGGATGAAGTGTTGGTGCTCTTAGGCCCCTTTTACCCCCCCATAACCTAAGGGTCTTCCAGAGGTGGGGCAGGGCTCCCTGGGGGTGGGCTGTTAAGCAGCACCCATTTCTGGTCAGTGGAGGTAGCTGTGATCCTCCACCAGACTCCCCAGTATGCTTTTGAGGTGCATCCTGTGCTAGCATTGTCCCCACCATGCCATCAAGTGGTCTTGCCCTTCCACAGCTGTTCAGGCCTGGCTGGAGATGCTACAAGGCCAGCAGCTGTACCCACAAGAGCCCGGCCGCCCCCCTGCCCGCCCTGCCTGCCCTCTGCTGGGCTTTGGGAAGGAGCCCGGGTAAGTTAAGCTGGCTCTCCCTGGGGCCGGGTGAGGGGCTGGAAGTGGGTCCTCCTAGTCCAGCTCTCAGCGTGCTGCGGCTGTCCTCAACGTAGCTGGCTCACTGCCCCAGGCCCTCCAGCCCAGCCTCTGGATCCCACTGTCCTGTGATTAGCCCCTGGTCTCCTGCAGGCGTCTTGGCCGGAGCTTGTGTTTTTGTTGACTTGCAAGCTGTCAACAGCAGGCTTCCGCTCTCATAAGCTGCTGAAAACATCAGTGATGGGTTTGTTTGTATTTGCATAATTAGGCAGCGAGCCGTGATGCTATCCCAAAGACTGGCAGTATCTTCGCAAAGCACAGGCCCAGAAGCACAGATTCTGAGGGAGTTCTAGCTCCTTCCACAGCATCAATACTCTCTCTTGCTACTCCCAGGGGAGGCAAAGTTATTGGAAGTCTGGGTTCTACAGACAAATTGCCTGGGTTCCAATGTCAGCTCTGTCACTGCCTAGCTCTGTTGTCTTGGGTAAGTTACTTTAACTCCTTTGCCTTTCCATTTCCTTGTCAGTAAAGTAGGGACGGTGCTAGTACCTCACAGAGCTATGGTGAAGATCAGATAGGATAATCTAGGTAAAGTACCTGGCATTCAGTAAGTAGTCTATAAATGCTAGTTTAAATGAACATAACAATGACATAGGGTAGCCAGAGAGGTCCCTGTTTTGAGGAGGGTCTAAGGGCTTTTGGGGTTAGGAGCCAGGGTCCCATGCATTGGGATTGGGTGTTTGTTTGAATCAATTTCTTTCTCAGCTGTGATTTTATTTACCTGCCAAATAAAGGGGAAAAGCCTTCTTTTTCTACCCGTGGATGATTGTAGATTTATGAGATAATGTCTGAGAAATATTTGAGCCTCTTAGAAGAAAAATGTTCCATCAGTATGAGGGAGTGTATTTATAAATCACTTCCTTCGACTGTTTTTTTCCAGCTTTGGTGACCAGAAAGATAGTAAGGTCTTCAGTTAAGGCATCATTTCTGGTAGGCTGGATGGGGCTACACATTTAAAATAGAAGCGGGCAGAGCTGTGGCAGGCTGAAACCCCATAACACGGGCCCCAGTTCCCCCACAGTGTTAGGTGCTCGGCAAGTACTTCCTGAACTGAATTGAGATCTATTACACTCACTTTCTTATCAGGCAAGCAAACAGTGTTTACTGAGCATACATTTGTCATTATTGTCATGCTATTTTGGGACAAGGGATCAAATACAGAGAAAACACGTTACCAAGAGTTTGAGTTTATTGGCTCTGCAAGGAGAGGGCTGACCTTCTTTCTGTCAATGGAGTCAAGTTGGAGAGGAAACGGATCCCAGTTCATCAGATCCCATTGCCCTCCAGCACTTAGCAGGACCCACTGCCGGATCCCGGAAAGCCATTCATGGAAGTGGATGCCAGAGGGTCAGTTATCCATGCAGCGATGACCCCTCTATGAACCATCCATGGTGACCTGGGGCTTCCTCTTCACCGACCCAACAAGACCCCAGTCCCTGATGGAATCCGAAAGCCACTGACCGGGAACCCAGAGAGCTTCCTTAACCAGCAGCAGTGCTGGGCCAGCTCAGAGCCTCGTGGAGCGTGAAGGACTCGGTTTGGGGAGATCGTGTTACTCCCCCAGTTCCTCTGCGGTAAGGGGGTTCAGAGTCCCTGAAACTGGCTGGTTCCCACAATACTTAGATTTTATAGCAGCACAGTATATTTTGGAGATGTGATCGTGTATTTTATCCATGCTCAGCTGGGCGGCAGCACTCAAACCCCGTGATACTATTGACCGTCGCTATAATGTTTCAATACACATTTTTGGCAAGACATAACTCACATTTTAAAGTATTAGCTTCCCAGCCGTCACGTTCCCGAGTGCACTTCGATTTTTATTTTCCTGCAGCCGAACACCACGAGAGAGGCCAAGCCGCTCCTCAGTTGAACACATATTCTTCTCTCCTTCTCCACCCCCAGACACGCCCCAACCACAGGGATGCCCACATTCCTCGTTCTGCATTTTACAGTTTATGCTAAGTTAGCAAAGAGCCACACGGCTACCCTCCTCAGGGGAGAAGAATAGTGGCTGATGGGCGAGTGACCAGGAGGATGATTTCATTCTTTTTTCTCCCGGAGGAGAGGATGGATTGGAAAAACGTCTGTGTGGGCTTAAGGGTTGACATTTACAATAGTTAACAGGTGATGGGGCGTGGGCACCAATCAGACAGCACAGACGTCAGCCATCAACAGCCATGGGAGCCCACCAGCGCATCTTTGCTGAATACCAGCCTGCGTGGTGGGCTGAACGAGGCTTGGAATTTATTTTAAACACTGGTTTTCTTTTCTCCCCATCGCATGGTGACCCCTAAACTCAACCAGGTTTCTTCGCGTTTTCAATCTACTTGGCTCCCTTTAATGGTTGGAAGGAGGCAAGAACAACACTTAACTTGTGATTAAGTGGGGAACACATGTCGGACCAGGAGAAGGAACACTTACTTCTGGAAAGCTGACCTCATGTGAGTCAAGTTTGACTTTGCAATGGACCCTCCAGGGCAACACTGTGTTAGTTTAGGACGGACCGCCCGAATTGAGGGTTTACTCATAATTCATCACCAGGAGTCAGAGGGGCCCTCAAAGTCCCATGCATCCTGGACCCAGGGCCTGCCTCGCCTGCCTCTGCCTGTGGGATCTGCAATGAAAGCTGAGATTTGATCCCCAAATG
>NW_020172768.1:3040936-3067352 GCF_003031525.2 Neophocaena asiaeorientalis asiaeorientalis
GCCCAGAGCCAAGCCGTCTTTGATCCACAGAACGAAGCCATCGTATTCAGGGATGGCGCACAGCAGTGTCACCGGCTGCCCCGATACCACAGCCTGGTCCTGGGGCTGCTGGCTGAAGGAGTACACTTGACCTAGGAAGGAAACAAATGCAACGGTCAGTTACTTGCCGGAAGGGCTTCCCCTCGAGCAATGGAAGCAGAGCCCAGGCTGCCCTGGGGGACAAGGACCCCCAGAGCACCTCCCTACCTGCCTGGGGCCCAGCTGCGGCTTCTTCACTGCCCCCAGCTCCATCCCCTGCTTGCAGGAGCTGGCCCCGGCTGCAGGCTCCCTGCCCATCAATCCCCAGCGCACTCACGCTGTGGTCCAGCCATCCTCCAGCCCCCAAAACGGGCCACGTGCTACTGCGCTTGGTACGTGTTATTCCTCTTTCCCCTTAACGCCGCTTCCACAAGGGGGCAGAGGCAGGAGAGAGGCCCCCAGTTGGAAGCACTCTGGGGGGGCGGGGTGTGCTTCAAGAGGGCAACAGGCATAGGGCGTGGTGTGCTTTGGTTAAACCTGAGAACCCAAGAAATATCAATAATATCATAGTTTTAGTGGCTCCCAGGACGGGACTAGGGCCAAATTTGGCGGGATGAGGGGTGGTGTAGCGTGAGGGATGGTGGGGTTGAGTGAGCAGGTAATCGTCTCCTGTCCCTTTCTTTTCTGCAGCAGACCCTGTGCCAGCCTCTCTGTCACTGGGAGCAAATCATCAGTGTGAACCCACACCTGCCCATACACACCTCCCTGAACCATCTAAGGTAGGCAGTTCGTATTTTATTAAACAGAGACACCCACATTGGGTACAATATGCCAGGCATTGTTCCAAGCTTTACAAATATTAGCCTGTTAATATTTTCATCCTCATAACAACCTATGAGGCAGGTACTATTTTTATCCTCATTTTTCAGATGAGGAAATGAGGCCCAAGGAGGTAAAAAATTAGTAACAGGAGCTGCGCATGTTAATGACTCACCACGTGCCCTGTGGGCCTTCTCTGTGGCCGTCACATCCCCACAACACTTGTGTGGAGCCTTATTAACCCCTTTTCACAGGCACTCAGCACACTGAGCCTTAGAGGTTAACTAAATTGTCCAGGGAGCATCTAGTGGCAGGACCAGGGCAGCGAATCCAAGACTCTCTGGCTCTAAGGACCATGTTCTCATCTACTGCATGCAGGTCCCTATGTCTCATCCTAGAGGGATTGCTGAAGAAGGGGGGTGATGTGGCCCACGTTCCCTGGGAGGCCACAGCTGAATGGACAAACAGGACATGGGACGTTGACATCCACTGAGCTCCCGGCCCACAGTACCATCTGTGCTTCCCATGCTGTCCCTCCTGTAACTGTGTAATTATACTTTAGAGCAGGACTATTCCCATTTTATAGCAAAGACACCCAGATCAGAGAGGCAAAGTAACCTGCCCAAGGTCACACAGCTAATGAGTGGGGTCTGACCTGGGGCTCATGACGTCTAAGCCTGTATTCTTTCCTACCCCCTGCTCTGCAGATACACAGCCGAAGAAAACAGGACCTGGTGGGCAGGCTGCCCCTCCACCTGGAGAGAGTCAGAGGTGGCCACAGAGGTCCTGGACACCGGCTGCTGTCCAACTTGGGGACACAGAGCCCCAGGCTTTGACCATGGTTAGGGCCAAGCTCTCAGCAGCAGATGGCCCTAAGAAGGGAGCCACTGGCGTATGGCTCCAAGGGGAACTGAGGATGGCAGTGGAGGAGAGACAGAGGTCCACACTGGAGAGTTTGTGGCAGGCGGGAAGGTAGCTGAGTTTTCAACCTGAAGAGATCTTGGCTGGGTCTCTGAGGGATCTCATTAAAAATCAAATCGGCCCTGAATTGTGAGAGTAACACTTTTTATTCTGATTTGAGCTTTATAAATTAGAT
Source organism: Neophocaena asiaeorientalis asiaeorientalis (assembly GCF_003031525.2). Lineage (NCBI taxonomy): Eukaryota > Metazoa > Chordata > Mammalia > Artiodactyla > Phocoenidae > Neophocaena > Neophocaena asiaeorientalis. The sequence continues at coordinate 3,042,870 of NW_020172768.1, forward strand.
TTCATAGGACATTATCACCAGCTATGCGTGGTGGGGTGGGATTTTTTTTTTTTTCTTCCTTTCTGTCTCTTCAAGTTCCCTGTTGTAATTAGACTGTTTCTGGCACCAAAACAAGAGAGAGAAGGAAGGAAGAGATGAGAGGAGAAAGGGAGGGAGAGACCAGAGAAGGAGCGAGAGAGGGAGGGGAGTGAGGAGAGCAGGAGAGCAGGAGTGGAGAGGAAGAGAGAGATGGAGAGAAGGCAGAGGGAGAACAGGAGGAGAAAGAGGGGCGGGAGACGCTGGGATGCAGAGAGGATGAGTGAGCGGGAGACCGGTCCTCTCCCAACCTCCTTCTCCAGGCTCTAATGATGATTTCACAGCGCATTCTTCTATCTCAGCATCTTCCTTGCAAGGACAGTGTCAAGACAACAGCAATAGCTACCAAAGATTGTGTGATCAGAGAGAAGTGTCAGGTTGTCAGCTGAGAGCCGAGGGCTTGGGATCAGCTGGCTCTCAGCAGTGGAGCCTGAGCCCCCAGAATGCCCACGAATAGGGAGGCCTGCCGTGGGAACTGACCTGGTCTCCCCCCACCTCCAGCCCAGTCCTGCTTCCTCTTGGTGTTGGTGAGAGTGCCTGGAGAGCTGGAGTGCAGGAAGCATCCCCAGGCCAAGGTGCGGGCAGGGGTGAGGGTGAGAAGCCCAGGGGTGACGGGTGTGGCAGTGCCCCAGGGAGAAGAGGGGCTGTCACCATGGAAACCGGGCTCTGGAGGGGCTGGGAGGAGAGGTTGTCAGAAGCAGGCGTGCAGGTGGACACTAAGCGGTCACTATTTCACCTTGGAGGCTGCCTCAGAGCCAGGAGTTGGGGTGGGGGCCGATGGAAGGGAGCCTGGGGGGCAGGGAGGTAGGAGCCGGCCTCGAGGGGACTAGTCTCCCGACCCATCCTAGCAGGCTTCAGAGAGACTTTTCGGCTTTCACATTTTGCTCGTTTGCATCCCCTTGGCTTTTCTATGGAAAGAATGTTTCTGGAGGGAGACAGGTTCACTGGATAGTCTCATAAAGCTGCCCCAGAGGACATGGTTGGCAAATTATGTGGGGGCCGGGCGTAGTTAGTGCTCTGACGATTTTTTTTTTTTTTTTTTTTTTTTGGCCGCACCTGGCGGCATGCGGAATCTTAGCCCCCTGACGGGATTGATCCTATACCCCCTGCAGTGGAAGCATGGAGTCCTAACCACTGGACTGCCAGGGAAGTCCCCAGCATACTTTTAATTTTTGTGCATTAAATACAAGCCACTAAACACTTTTCTCTTTCGAGTCAATGAGATGCTTTCTCAAGCAGAACCTAAGTCAGGTGTCACTTCTAGAGGAGATGAAGGCTGCAGTGCAAGAGGATGGAGAGGAGGTAGAGCGATGGACCAGTGGGACAGGCCCTGAGGCCTCCTCTTTGGGCTCAGGAGCCCTTGGGGATGCGACGTACAACCACGGGGGCAGGCTCTTGTCCAGAGAATCTCCTCACCGGTTCCCTCACTTCCTGCTCAGAGAGGTGAAAGGCAATTTATCATTTTCTATAACCTCCTGGGCAGTACCTTGCGTAGATTCTCTCCAAACCTGTCCTGCTGCCGACTGCTCCCTGCCCGCTGCTTTCTGCTCAGCACCTCTCTCTGACTTCTCTAGACTGTTCTCCAAAGCGCCCCACCCCCCGATCTCTGCCTCGCCTCCTTCAGCCCACCAGGCTCTCCGAAGGGGCCGCACCTGACCGCCCAGCCCCTCGCCTCAGTCTTTTTCTGGGGACCCGCAGCACACCTTGGCATGGAGTGAACCGTCACCATCGGGCTCGGGGAGGTCCCCACTGTCTTCCAGGAAAACATTTAAAACGCTGAAGACCCCGTGAGGCTCTATGAGCTCACACACCCCTGGCCTCCGATCTGAGGTCCCCCCGCAATTCCCAGTTACTTCCTGGGGAGGGAAGAGGCGCTTTGCTGGCTGAGGTTATAAGGGCCAGATTACCCTGAGTGATGACTTTACAGCCGCGCTCCAGGGGCCTGGCTGCCATGGTGTATGCGTGTGTGTGTGTGTGTGTGTGTGTGTGTGTGTGTGTGTCTGTGGGGCTGAATGAATTGACTTGTAGGCCTCACCCCTTCTCCAGCCAGACCTTTTCTGCTTCTGTTCCTTGTCAACCACTTAAAATTTTGCTTGAACAAACTCTTCTTATTCTTTCAGAATCTTTGAAAGCCTCTGGTTTAGAATTCTGCGGCGGGGCGTGGTGGAATTTTTTCTGGGACTAAAATGTAGGCTGAGAAGGCCAAGGCCTCCCTCTGCTGTCAGGGTCACTGTAGAGACCCCTGGAAGGGACTGTGGTCTGGACAATCTTTAAGGCTTTAAGGTTCCAGGAGCTCGTGGTGCTGCGGCCTGACTCTGGCTGTGCCTGTGTGTGCGTGTGTGTGTGTGTGTGTGTGTGTAGAACAGGCAGAAAGAGGGCCCAGTGAGCCACACCCAAGGTGGCCGGGGTCCTCCCTGCCAGGCTCAGAGGGACCATGGCGCTCACCCATCCCTTCCTCCGATAACTGTCAACCCCAGATCTTCTGGGGACACATTCTGGTACTTCAGTGTTGTAAGTCTGTTGCCACACCTACAGGTATATGAGTCTGTGCCTCTCCCCAGTCACTGATCTGGTGGTCAGGTGGTCCCATGCTGGTATGAGAGGCAGCTCTCTGTGGGGTCCGCATGCACTAGTGCAGAGAGCAAGGGGTGTGGGGTTAGTTAGTGTAACAGGAGAGACAGCCTCGGGGCAAACTCTGCACTGAAGCCTGATGCGGGGAGCAGGGGTGCTGATGTCCCCGTAGCCCCTGCACCCCCCTCGGGAGACGGTGTGGAGTGTGCTCACCCTCTTCCTCCCGTCTCTCTGGGCACTTTGGCCAGGCCTTTGCTCCAGTAGCAGGTGGAGGGGAGGTGGCCACCGCCCTTAGCGTTAATCCCAGCCAGACCTGGGCAGGGATGTCAGGGCCGCCTGGTAAGCTTGCCTGGCTTCTATGGAGCCCAGTGCACAGCCACCCTCACTTGCTCCTTCAGCGGGGAGGGAACGGCAAGGAGGGCGAGGCTGAGTGATGCCCCGAGGATGCCCTGGGGTCCAGGAGAAGGTGGAGTGAGGACTCCTCTGATGCCCTGGGGGGCGTCACTGCCACCTCTGCTCCTGAATGCGGGGGCAGCCCGGCTGAAGTCCTGCTTGCTGCAACTCCCAGGACATTCAGCGAAACTTACTGAGAGTCTGTGCACGGCTGCACTTGACCCAAGTTGCTAGACCGTGAGGGAGAAGGTGATGGGTCTCCTAAAGGGGTCACGTAAAGTTCTTTGGGGCTTTAAGAAAGGTCTGCTGCAAGCGTAGGGGTGGGGAGAAGAAACAGAGGGGCTTCCTGGAGGAGGAATCAGGGTACGGGGATGTGATGGAAGAAAGATGTCCTTCTGTGGCAGGGAAACTACAAGCAAAGGTGTGAGTGACGGGTAACCTCAGGGACCCACTCTGAGTGCCTAACGGGTCACCTGCCAGGGTCTGGGTCCTGGACGGTGGAAAAAACACAGAACCAGGCAGGCCTGGGAAGGAACTCCAGCCCTGTCACTAGCAGTATGATGTGGGGCACATTCCTCACCCACTCTAAGCCTTAGTTTCCCCATTTATAAAATGGGGGTGACACACGTACTTTGCAAAGCTGCCGTGAGGCTGAGGGACCACATGTGTAAATGATCTGGGCACACACAAGGTGTTTCATAAAGGTTTGTTCTAATTTTCATCACTATTCGTGAGTCTTTCCTGAGCCCAGGACTATTAAAACCGGAGCCACGAGGGGTCCCAGGGATGGGAAAGGAGGCTTTGCAAATCTGAAGTTGGACCGATTAGAATCTGCTTCTTCCCATGAGTCATGCAGGTGAGAGAGGTGAGCATCTGAGCCTCCTGCAGCCCTGCCTTTACTGGTTTCAGCCTCCCAGAGCTACCTGGTCAACCATGCAGAAAAGGCGCAAATGTCACCGTCTGTTCTGCTATTAGTGACCAATTGGGGAAGGCTTAAGAATACTTGTACCGGGGATTATCTGTTGCCAGGTTTTTCCCAGCCCGGAGCACGCAAATTGCCTCTTATGAGATTAAGGGAAGCTGCACAGGGTCCAAGAAGCGAACAGATGGGTGGAAGGGAGGGGAGGCAGGAGCCAGCTCAGCGCTCAGCTGACACCAGCAGTGCCAGGCGGGTGGGAAAGGACCAGGGCAGGTGGCTCAGACCGTGCCTGGAGGCCCAAGTCTTGACTTCTGCTGCTATCCTGTGTCTCAGCACAGGCAGGACGATGAGTTTTGGGGAATTTCTGGAATGCCCTGTTGTGACCTACTCAGGGGAGCAGGACTGGGGGTTATGGGGTTATGTCCTAGCCCCCTGACTAATAATAAAACTGATCATTATGGGGTGTAATGGTACCAGTGATGTGCCATTGGCCACACACAGGGGCGGGTCCCACCCCATCGATCTCCAAGACCCCTGGCCAGGTGTGGGGATGCAGAGGAGGGACTGATGTATTTTGCACGACAAGGAGCTTAGTGTCTGGAGGCGAAAAATATGTGCACAGGGAACTAAAATAAAAGGTGCCGCAAGTGAGGTATAAAGTCCTAAGAATATCACAAACCGGAAACAGACTCACAGATACAGAGAACAAACTATTGGCTACCAGTAGGGAGAGCAACGGGGGGAGGGGCAAGAGAGGGATAGGGGATTAAGAGGTGCGAACTACTGTGGATAAGGTAAATAAGCTGCGAGGATGTATTCTACAACACAGAGGATAGAGTCAATATTCTTTAATAATTATAAATGGAGTATAACCTTTAAAAATTTTGACTCACTAGGGCTTCCCTGGTGGCGCAGTGGTTAAGAATCTGCCTGCCAAGGCAGGGGACACGGGTTCGAGCCCTGGTCCAGGAAGATCCCACATGCCTCGGAGCATCTAAGCCCCATGCGCCACAACTACTGAGCCTGCGCTCTAGGGCCTGTGAGCCACACTACTGAGCCCATGTGCTACAACTACTGAGACCTGCACGCCTAGAGTCCATGCTTCGCAATAAGAGAAGCCACTGCAATAAGCCCACGCAACGGAATGAAGAGCAGCCCCCACTCGCCGCAACTAGAGAGAGCCTGTGCACAGCAACGAAGACCCAGTGCAGCCAAAAATAAATAAATAAATAAACTAATAATAATAAAAAAATTGTGAATCACTATGTGTTTCCCTGAAACTTATATAATAATAATAAAAAAAGAAAGTCCCAAGGAAGAAAGATTTTTCCTTCTGGGAGAATGGGGAAAGGAGTTGCCGAAGGGCTGGCTTTGGAAATGGCCTGGAAGGGTAAGCAAGATGAGGGCAAGGAGGAAACGTTCCCTGGGATGGGGACGGCGTAAGGAAAGCGAGGAGGTCAGAACGCGTTCAGGGAATAAAAGCACGGACATCACACGGTCCAGGCGTGATCTCTGGCTGTGCTGTTACAACTGTGCGACCCTGGGCAAATTTCTTAGTTACTCTGAACCTCAGTTTCCCCATAGGATGGTAATCATGCTTGCTGGGTTGTTTGTGAGAATGAACAGGACGCTTTGAGGAAAGCGCACAGGGTCCTGCATGCCCTCTCACTGCGAGCCTGGTGTGATGGGCGCGTGGCCTCTGTGCATGTAGGATGTGTATCGAGAGAACGTGGTAGGTCCAGCTGCGTAGGCCCTGGAATGCACAGTAAGAAGTTTGCACTAATGAGAAATCATTACTCTTTTTTTTTTTTTTTTTTTTGCGGTACGCGGGCCTCTCACTGTTGTGGCCTCTCCCATTGCGGAGCACAGGCTCCGGACGCGCAGGCTCAGCGGCCATGGCTCATGGGCCCAGCCGCTCCACGGCATGTGGGATCTTCCCGGACCGGGGCACGAACCCGTGTCCTCTGCATCGGCAGGCGGACTCTCAACCACTGCACCACCAGGGAAGCCCCCATTCCTGGTTTTGACCCACAGGCTCAGGTCTGAGTTTGAGAATGATCACAGTGGCCACAGTGAGGAGGGTGGATGAGGAAGGATAAACTGAAGGCAGGAAGACTGATGAGGAGGACTTTGCTCCTAAGGGCTCAGGCTGAAGCGGCAGCCATGGAAAGAAGGAAATGGATTTAGGAACCAGCGGAGGTAGAGTTGATAGCACTTGATGTGGGACGTGGAGGATAGAGGGCTAAAGGCCCCCCTCTCCCTGGCCTGCAGAATGGGGTGAGTGGGTGACTGCTGGAACCACTGCTGTCTCAGGGGAAGAAGCAGGCTTGGGGGAGGGCAGTGAGCTCAGTTGTAAATAGGTTTGTGGAGAGGGGCCCGGAATCACTCAGAAGAAGAGAGAAGATGCCCTGGTTGTAGTTGGATCCTTGCGCCTGGCGGAAGAAGGTGGGATTCACTCACACTTACTGAGCATCACTATGGCTCAGGCAGTGGGAGAGAAGTGTTTTCGCTACGTGTCCTCTCATTGGGTGTTGACCTGAGAACTCATCTGCAAATCTGGAAAGTTACAGGTGTTGATGTGACTAAGAGGGACACGGTTGCTCCAGGCTGGGAGCATAGGGGGCAACTGCCTCGGGTGGCACGTCTAACTCCTGTCAAGGTCTGCACAGGCTTAGAGCCCTGTTGGGATGGAAGGAGGTCAATCTCCTTCCTTTGGACCAGGATTGGAAATACAGAGAAGCCAGAAGAATAGGCAGGGGTGGAAGACAAGCCTTCTCTCCGTTGTCTGTTTCTCCTGGACCTCTGCTGGGAGAGAGGCTGGGACACACTTTCAACCCCAGCATTGCCATTTGTAGCTGTTGGTAGCCTTGACTCCGAAACACAGGTGAGGGGAAGCTTGCCAATATCATGAACGTTCCAAAAATTGTGCTGAATTTTTATTGGGGCTTACACGGGAGAGAGTGACTACTCTTCCCAGGGCTGGATGAGGGGCAGAAGTACTGTGGGCATGTTCTCCCACTTCGTTCCTTGCCTGAGCTGGGGCAGCCAGGCAGCCTGTGATTCTCCCAACCTCACAAGGCTCTCCCTAGGACACGCAGTCTGCCAAGGTTATCCTGGACAGCGTGGGGCGCTAATGAAAAACAATGGGGCTGGCCGAGGCAGGGTGACTCCAAAGGCACTATAAATCCTTCGCCTCCTGATTTTCAGCCTGTAGCCCCAGCCCGAGCCTGCCCTGAGTTCATTAGTGGCTGGGAGAGGTGACCCTCTATCCATTCAACCAAGTTCTGGATGCCAAGAAGACACTGATGAGGGCTGCTGGAAATACTGGCGCGTCGGTGCCTGTGAAGCAGCCCATCCACCCCTGCCTGCGGTCATCCTGGAGTCTGACAGAGATGGGAGGAGCAGAGCAGTGTGAGCTTTGGTGGTGGCGATGGGGGAGGGTAGAGGTGGGAGACACTCGGGCAGCCTCTGAAGGCTAGGACGCTGGAGGTCATCTCAGGCCTCCTGCTGGCTGGCCAGGGGCCCAGGCCAAGCCCGCTTATTTCTCTGAGTCTCGGGCTCTTGTGTCTTTGGGATTGGAATATGTGCTCACTGAACCATTGTTGGGTTCAGGGAGTAGCATGAAATAAAGAAAGTGGGGCTGAAGAGCAGTGATGGTCATTCGCCTGAGAGGTAGCTGTGGGCATCAGTTACAGGCAGACAGAGGTCCTATGGTGCCCTCTTAGAGCACAGCAGCTTGGGAGCCACGGGCTTAGGCTGGAGGCGGGGCCACGGATCCTGCCCTAGGAAGTCCAGCGAGTCCCGTTCCCTTTTATAAGAGATGCTGTCCGGACATAGGAAGCTGTGAGCACCCAGGCCCAGAAGGTACCAGTTTGGTGCTGCGTCTGCCACCTCTTTGCTGTGTGCTCTTGGGCCTGACCCTTCCCATCTCTGAGACTCAACTCCCATCTGTAAATGCAGGGTTTAGACTGGAAGTCAATCCCTTAGGTTCCCCCTTTCAGCCCTACTCTTCTGTGTTCTGATTTATCCAAAGTCTTATTTTGTGTGTGTGTGTGTGGGGCGGGGGGGGGGGGTGGGTGCTGAGGCCCAAAAGAATAAAACTGAGGCACAAGGAAGTAAAAGCAAATCTCCTAAGACCATTTGGTCTATTTGGGGAATATCTATGTCCTAAATCACTTTTTAAAATTTATTTTTATTTTTATTTATTTTTGGCTGTGTTGGGTCTTTGTTGCTGCACGCTGGCTTCCTCTAGTTGCAGCGAGCGGGGGCTACTCTTCATTGCATTGCATGGGCTTCTCATTGCGGTGGTTTCTCTTGTTGCGGAGCATGGGCTCTAGGTGCACGGGCTCAGTAGGTGTAGCTCATGGCCTCTAGAGCGCAGGCTCAGTAGTTGTGGCACACTGGCTTAGTTGCTCCGTGGCATGTGGAATCTTCCCGGGCCAGGGCTCGAACCCGTGTCCCCTGCACTGGCAGGCGGATTCTTAACCACTGCACCACCAGGGAGGCCCCTAAATCATTTTTTAAAAAACAAACATCTTAAAAAAATCATTTGTATGCTGGTTGGTATAGGCCTTGCCAGTTGCGGGTTGTTCTAAAACTTCTGTATGCATGAGAATCACCTGGGGAACTTGCTAAAAATACAGTTTCCTGGGCATCAAGCCAGAAATTTCAAGATGGTGGGTCTGAGCTGGGCCAAGGAATCTGGATTTTCACAGCTTCCCAGGTGGTTTTTGGTCCACATCTGAGAAGCACTGTTGTAGGCAAACAGCCCAGGCTCAGAGGGACTGCATCCTTTCCCATCTTGGCTCTGTCCCTGTGTGGCCTTGGTCAAGCTGCTGTCTGTCTCTGAGCATCCCGTGGTTTTCTCAGCTGCACAGTGAAGATACTGGATGAGGTCAGTAGCTCCCACACTTTTTTTAGTGCACATACCCTTTTGTTGATGGAATCTTGTGTGGAACCTCAGTGTATAACGTGGATGGAGACAGAACTGGGGTGGAGATGGAAGGACAGAGTCCGGCCCCTTGGGCCCCTGCAGTAGACCCCAAGGTCCCTCTGTTAAATGCTCCCGGAATCAGAAGGACCTGGGCAGTTTTGCTGGTCTCCAGGTGTTCCAGGAAGGGTAACATCGCTGTGTCCCACTGACAGGTGCAAAGCAGGCCTGGGGATCCAGGGGACACTGTGGCTGAGGCAGCCTGGCCTTGAAGCATGGGTTACTTCTGGGTCACTCACTAAACGCTGCGTTAGCGACAACAGCTCAGACCTGGTGTTTATGGAAGAATCTTCTTGTGACTGCTGAAGACCTTCCTGATTGGAAGCAGATCATCTCAGTGCAATGTCCTGAATTTGCGCCCTCTTAGAGCCCAAATACAATCCACTCTTCTTGTTTTTTTAAACTGAAGTATAGTTGATTTACAATGTTGTGCTAATTTCTGCTGTCCAGCAGAGTGACTCAGTTATACACATATATACATTCTTTTTTATATTCTTTTCCATTATGGTTTATCCCAGGACAGTGTATATAGTTCCCTGTGCTATACAGTGGGACCTTCTTGTCCATCCATTCTATACGTAATAGTTTGCATCTACTAACCCCCAAGTCCCAGTCCATCCCTCCCCCAATCCCCCTGCCACCCACCTCGCCCTTGGCAACCACAAGTCTATTCTCTATGTCTATGAGTCTGTTGCTGCTTTGTAGATAGGTTCGTTTGTGTCATATTTTAGATTCCACAATAAGTGATATCATATTGTATTTGCCTTTCTCTTTCTGACTTCCTTCACTTAGTATGATAATCTCTAGTTGCATCCATGTTGCTGCAAATGGCATTATTTTGTTCCTTTTTTACGGCTGACTAGTATTCCATCGTGCATCTATACCATGTCTTCTTTATACATTCTTCTGTGGACGGACATTTAGGTTGTTTCCATGTCTTGACTCTTGTGAATAGCGCTGCTGTGAACATAGGGGCACGTGTATCTTTTTGCATTATAGTTTTGTCCAGATATGTGCCCGGGAGTGGGATGGTTGGATCATATGGTAATTCTAGTTTTAGTTTTCTGAGGAACCTCCGTATTGTTCTCCACAGTGGCTGTACCAACTTACATCCCCACCAACAGTGTAGGAGGGTTCCCTTTTCTCCACGCCCTCTCCAGCCTTTGTTATCTGTAGACTTTTTAAGGTTGGCCATTCTGACTCATGTGAGTTGGTACCTCATTGTAGATTTGACAATCCACTCTTCATGATCTTTGTTAATGGAGAGGAGCAAAGGTGTGAATAATCGAAAATGATGGACATTTCAAAATAATGAATAATCCTAAGTTACATTTATTTTCAACGTTGGAATGCATTTTGGTATTCATGTTTGAATATGGGTGTGTTTGATGTTCTGGGAATTTTTTTTTTTTTTTTCCTGCAGTACACGGGCCTCTCACCGCCGTGGCCTCTCCCGTTGCGGAGCACAGGCTCCGGACGCACAGGCTCAGCGGCCGTGGCTCACGGGCCCAGCCGCTCCACGGCATGTGGGATCTTCCCGGGCCGGGGCACGAACCCTTGTCCCCTGCATCGGCAGGGGGGGCGTCCACCACTGCGCCACCAGGGAAGCCCCAGGGAATTTTTAATACTATGGAAAGCCACAAAAACCCAGTGATGAAGCTCCCTCTGGCCTCCTGCTCAGCTGGGTGGAAAACATCACCCCTGGTACTCGTCCACTCACCCTCCCCAGCTTGCTGTCTTTATGGCTCACACTTTCTTCAGGAGGGGATGGAGATCTTAGCTGATTTTGCCTTTAAAGGACTTTCATTCCCTTTGGGCTGCATGCAAATAAGAAAAAAATAAGAAGCTGTGAAATGTTAACAGAGGACTTCATGAAGCATCTTCGTGAGAGCGTGTGCCTGGAATGGGGATATTTGCCAAAGATACCTGAGAGCTGACTATATATGTGTCTAATTAAAAAGGCGATTCTTCTCGCAGCCCTGGGATTCTGGGTCTTGTCTTCTGGCTGCTCTAGGATATTAACCACAACTAACTCTTGTATATGCTTTATACATCACAAAGCTCTTCACTTACATTATTTTACTTAACCTACTCCCCTGACACCCTGTCAAAAAGATTCTATCATCCGTCCTGATGTAGACACTTGAATGTTGAGGTTCAAAGTGATGACAAGCCAAGGTCCTAATGCAAGTGTATGCCCCATGCCAGCCCTCTTCTGTGTCACACGGCCTCTCCTGCCACCGCCTAACAGTGGCCCTGGGAAGGGCTCAGATTATTTGCTTCAACCCTGAGAATGCAGCAGCAAAGGAAACAAAATAAAACTAACTTGCAATTACTGCCCTGTCTTTGTTTTGATTGTTTGAAGTGGAGATGTTGGTAAAGGAGAAATTTTGTGCTTGGAAGCGCCTTGAGAGGAAGGCGAGGGAGTGTGCAAGCTGCTGGGGGTGCCAGATGGGCTGAGGGCTTGTCTTCCTTTCCAGGAGGCTGAGGCTGGGTCACTGAGCCCAGGCTTTGCTGAAGGATGGGGTGGGATGGGCTACTCCTTGGAAGCAGTAGCCTCAATTGCGGGCAAGCTATTTTCACATCAGTAATCCCGAGGGGTTGAGAGAATCAATCCCACTTTATGGATTAGGAAATGGAAGCGCAGAGAGGTTAAGAAACCCAGCCAAGGTCACCATGTGTGCTGGAGGCTGGACTCTGAACCATCTGACTCCAGTTATGGGCCTTCGTTTACTAGACAGTCCCCGGTAAGCCCTGAGAGTGTTTGAGCTGTGTGGTTTTCTCTTCAGAAAGCAGAGGCTGGCTACTGTGTCCTCCAGCTGCCCCCAGCTGTGCTCCCAAAACACAGGAAGCTGAAGGAACATCTGCTTCTCGCTGCTGGTCACGGGCCCTGTCCCACCTGCAGACCACAGTCAGCCAAGAAACCTCTGATCCTCCCGGGGAGCCCCTGGGCCTGAGATCAGCTCTGTAAATGACAGTTTAGGGCAAAAGTCATTCACACCCAGGCAGAGGCACGGGCCACCCTGCTGCATCCTTGTTCAGAAGCCCTTTGCATAGGCCGACCCCCTGAAATAGCTTTCTTAGCGCAATCCAGGGCCGTGTGAGGAATGACTTCCATTCCCTACAGGGCTGGAGCTTTGGGCCTTTGAAACAGCCGTTGTGATGTGGAGCGTCTTCTCTGTTGTAAAGGTGACCCAAGGAGGACCAGGTGGTGCCCGGCCTTCTACTGGGCACGGGATTGGGGGCAGCGAATGGGAGTCTTCCTGGGAGAAGGCTCTCCCAGGACGTCTCTGTTTCCAACCTGAAGTGCCCCTGGAGGGGCCGACTCCTCTGATAGGAGAGTTACTCATGGCTTCACTGGAGAGAACAGAGCAGCTTTCAAGCCTCCTCCCCGAAATGTAACAATGTCTGGTACCACTTGGTGTCTTGGGGAGAGAATTCATGTCCGTAATTCGTTACCGTATATCACCGTTAGTACTCTACTCAGGATTTAGTGGGCAAATACCGTCTAACTGCACAATAATGACAGGTCCTTGCTGCTTATTGGGTAATTTACTAAGCCTGGAGAATATGGGGCAGGAGGGACTCTGAATAGGAGGTGTTGTAACCCCTTGAATCAAACTTTATGAGTTTGGGTTTGGCAGGGAGGTGGCAGCTGGTAGCCAGCTCTCGTTGCTTTGTTTCTCAGAGTTGGCTGGCAGACTGCTTCCTTCCCCTTTCTTTACAGCAGGACAGGTCTGGGACTGGGCCCTGCGGCTGCCCGGGGCTGCCCGGGGCTATGGAGGGCCTTTTGGTAGAGAGGGTCTTTGGCTGAACACATAGGAACTCAGCAGGAAGCCAGCAGCAGGAACCAGGCCTGGGGACTCCATCCAGTCCTTCCATTTATTCCCCCCACTGGGCCTCTTTCTGTATATGGGCCAGTGGGTGCGGGGTAGAGGGAACTGTCCTTGGCTGGCAGCATCAAGATCATCTGAAACCCTCTCTTCTCTCGCAAGTGCTGTGCTGGTCAGGAAGCAGCCATTCCTGGACACTTCCCAGCCTCCATCTGCTCGAGCAAAGTCTGTCTTTGTTTGGCAGTGCACTGTCTAAACTCCTCTAACCTATTTGGACCGCGGAGAGGGGAAGAGACACAATAATGAAAAACGCAACGTGCAACATTGCCTTATGCAATCTAATAAATTACTCGGTACCTGGCTGCCAGCTCAAACTAAGCCCAATATTGCCTGCAGTAATTATTTGGATCACATCCAGTTTATCTGCTTCATATTTGTGCTTCTGTGCTCAGTGGTAACTTATAAATGTCATTGTGGTGTTTATTCGTTATAATGAAACTTAACGACGTTGGAAGTCAGAAGCAGAGGTAGTGGAGCGGCAGGTTTAAAACAATCTCTTCATCTCTGGAGGAGGGCTGAGCCGAGATAACATGGAAGTTATGCCCTATAGGGAAGAGATTTGCAGGGATGGTGGTGTCCTCATGCTGTGGGGTGGATGGAGAGAGCCAGGAGCCTCCTCCAGAGGCATCCATCAGGAGGCGGGGAAGACTTGGCTGGGTTTATCCCTGGCACCGCCCCATCTGTCCTTGCTTCGTCTTCTGAGGGCAATTAAGGGGGAGGTGTTCAATCTTTACACCACTCGATGGCTGGTTCAGATAAGAGATACAGGCTGCCCAGCGTCTTGGGAGGCAAAGGTCTTGATGGATGGGGACGGAAATTAGAACCTCAGGGTGACCACCGTATGGGAGACAGACCTTTTAAAAGAGGCTTGGAAAAAGGGAGTAGGGGTTGGAAAACAAAGGGAGGGTATCCTGGAGGGCCGAGAGGGGATGGCAAGGCGGGTAGGGGGAGCACAAAGCATGAATGGAATAGGGAATTGCTGGTGGGTGGAGGCTGAGTACCTACCAGTTCTGCAGAAGTCCAGACAAAGATGGACCGTCGGTGTAGAATGAAGCGTTTTGGCTTCATACCACCCCGGACTCTGCCATTTACTAGCTGTATGGCTTTGGGCAAGTTATTTATCTTTCCCGGGTTTTCTTTCCTCATGTAGAAAATGGGAGTAATAACAGATACCTCTCAGGATCGTGGTGATGATTAAACCAGGTGATGTGTATAAAGTGATGAACGCAGTGTTTGGACAGTGGCAGCGGTTGGCACATGGTAGGTGTTCGATAGCTGTGGCCGAGTGAATCCATGAATAATAACACTTCCCACCTGAGTGCATTGCAAAGCCGTCTTCCAAACAATCGAGCTTGGATTGAGACCTTGGAGCTGTGCAGGGCTGATCTTATCACCCCATTTTACAGTGTGGAAGTGGAGGCCCAGGCTGGTGACAGTCACTTGCCCAAGGCTACGCAGCTGGCATATGGAGTGGGTGCTGGCTCTCCTGCTTCCCCGGACAGGAGTCCCCCGGCCAGTCCGAGCTGGACGGCTCCCCATCTGTGCTGAGGGCTGTGCTCTTCCCTCCTGACTGGGTGCCCTGTTCCCCAGAGCCACTCATGAGCCTGGACCTGTGCTGACTTCCCAGCTGCACCTGGAGGCGGAGGCAAGCGGGGCTCTTTCTGTCCATCTCATCTTAATACTACATTTAGTGCCCATTCATGAAATATTCATTCTCTCCCCTCAGCGACATGCTCATACAAGCCTCCTAACATCACAAATATGGATGAAAATTATTAGTCATTGTTATGTCTCCCACTAGCCGATCCCCTCCCCCAACACGTCTCCTGTTTTAGTCTGAGCACAAGTGGGACTGAATTGAGGGCATTAACCTGGAACACTAATAATAATGCCTTGCATTTTATGGTGCTTTATGCTTTCTCAAAGCACCCGTACAACCATTGTGCGTATTTTATCATTGCAACAAATTCACGGAGGAAAGAGGGCTAGGCATCGTGAGTACACCCACTTTGCAGGTGAGAAAACATAGGTCAAGAGAGATCAAGGTCAAGGTCACATACCTAGTCAGGAGCAGAACTTATTACTTAAAAACATTATTAATTATTATTATTACTATTATTTTGGACTCCGAATGAAATGTTCTCTGGGAAGCTCAGTGTGTTTGTTTTATGTGAATAAACAATAGCACCATCTTTTATGTAAATAAACAGTGGCACCATTTCCTTTATCGTTTGTAGAGTTTTCATCCCTGTGATTTTACTGGTCCTCATGAGGCAGGCTTCATTTTTTCTTACTTGACAAAGCTCAGTGGCAGAGCTGGCCTTAAACCATTATGTCCCAAAGTGGATTCCAAGAAATCCTAGCCCTAAAACGTGCTCTAGGGAAAGCATTTTGTGGTCAAGTAAGTTTGGGAAACTCCGAGAACCATATCCTCCTTTTGGGGGTTCACCAGGCCCTTTGGCATAGTAAAGGCTCTGAGAGGTTCAGTAGGAGAGACTTCTTTAATCAGGGTTAACCCAGCCTCTGCCCACCTTATTTAACTATGCAGACTCTATTTCACAGAAAAACTATTAACCTGCTACAGAAATGCTGCTCCAGGGAAATGCATGTACATGATCCCTCCTCGCCATATTTCCTGAGGCAGTGGAGTTTGGAGCAGGGGTGGGAGGGCGACAGGCAGCAGACATGCTCGCGGGGCCGTTAGAACTGAAGCCCTCCCCTCAGGCTGCCTCTTCTCTTTCCTGTACCCGCAGGGCTGTGAGTTCCAGATAATTCACTCAATATTAGGTACAGTCAGTCCTGCTTACATCTGGGGCGGGATCAGAGGGGCTGTCTGACTGGTTGAGTGTGGGTCCATGGACAGTGCAATGCGGGGAGATATGGGAGTGGGCAGTCCATGGCCAAGGGGAGAAATCTACATGGATACACAACAGGCTCTGGTCACGCCTGCCCTTGACGGTGATGGAAGGAATTACCCCATCCCCATCTCCCCAGATACACAAAGCTCCCCAAAGCAGAGTAGGCGTAAGAAGACCAGGGTTTGAATCTTAGCTCTATGCCTTTGGTAGATGACTTAATCTCTCTGAGCCTCACTTGCTTTGTCCTCAAAATGGAGCTAACACCACCCACTTTGTGATGTCATGAGGATTAAACGACATGTGTGTGAAAGTGCCTTCCTAGCCCTGCAACTTTGCGGGCTAGCTGCCCCCTCCCTTCTCCCGCTCTCCCCAAGTCCCTCCAGTCTTACTGCAGTCAGACAAAGGGCTCCCCCCACCTCTGTGCTCCAAGAGCATCTCACCTGCACACCCCTCCAGCTCTCCCACCACCCTGCCTCCTGCTACTTCATTATGTGCCTGTCTCCCCCTCGGACTCAAAATTCCCTGGGGGCTGTAGCCGACTCTGCCAGTGCCCCACCTGTATCCCTCAGGCCGACTCCCAGCTGCCAGCGTCTGCTGCCCTTCTCCTGAGGTCTTCCTCTTCAGCTGCAGAGGCCACTCTGTCCTTGCAAAGAGCAGGACAGAAGTGCCAGGGAGCAAACACCCCGACCCGAGCAGCCCTCGGCCAGTTACTGGCAAGAGTGCTCTTGTAGATAACCTTGATCCTTGGGTGGCCTGACTGTGAGGCATGGATTCCACAGCACTTCCCAGAGCCTCCCACTGGGATGAGGCTCCAGCTGCCCCTCCTTCAGGGACCTGATGGTACCCTCTGTTTTGGACGCCTTCCCTTTCTCTTGTCAATGCCTACCGTCCTTCTGGCGCTGTCGGCACCTCCTGGATGAGTCCGTGCTTAGGGTCTGCTTCTGGGGGAACCCGAGCTACGATAAGGGCCTCCTCTACGTGTTTTTCATCACCACATCACCCTTAGCACCAGGCACACAGGGGTGCCCGATGAATCTTTTCTGAATCAGACAGAAAGGAGCCATAAGCACAGGCGCCTGAAGCCCATGTCCCAGCACGGGCTGGCCGAGGGGGCTGCCTGGGGGTCCCAGGGCAGGACGGCTGCTACTTCCTCTCCTCTGCACCTGGTCAAACCTTGGCAGGTGCAGAGGACCCACAGTCTGGCCAGCATCCTTCCTCAATGAGGGAACGGCTCGGTGTTGTGTTTTGAGACCCTTTCCTGAGTAATGGTTGAGAAGTTCTGCTCTTGTACTAAGAATAGTGGTTATTCCTGGTACGTTTCATTTGGGGGTTGGGGGGAGTGTCACATCGCTCTATTTATCCCACAGTCTGTACGCAGTTACTGAAACTGTCACCGTGCCCTATATGCCACAGGCCATTATGTGTATTTCAAACCATTATATAAATGGACTTGATCTGGTACTTCTGAATGTCATTAAACTCCTCCCATACCAGTAACAACACAGTTACCATGGAAACGAATACTTTGGAGAAGGAAAGGTATAGGGAAGAAAGCAGATGGATTGGGGGGAGACGCACCCGCCGATTACTATTTCCAGAGCACGGGGCTCGGTGGTGTGACACAGCCACTCTGAGTCAGGTTTTTATTGACTCTCCTTTGATAAAAGGTCTGGATAATTCATCTCAGCCTGAACCTGCTCATTCCGGCACACAGCTCCAAAACTTTATGGCACCGCAGGCCGTTAGGCACCCTCATTTACTCAGACTGTCCCTCCCTGGGGAGGGGGGTGGAGGGAGGGTCTCAGCATTCAGTGACGCAGCCTCTGGGGCTGGCTGAGGATGGGCAAGGGGAGGCAGAGAGAGGAAAGGATGCCTACTTAGGGCATAGGTGGCGTGGCGTGAGACCCCGGGATTTTGGCCAGTGGCTGCTACCTGTCACTCGGTCCCATTGTCCCCAGTGCAGCCAGAATGACAAAACTGTAGACTCTCGGGGTTGAAGGGGTGTTTTCTATTTGAAACTCCTTTATAAGAGCCTAGCCGAGGAGCTGCCCATGGCCTTGGTAGACAGTGAGTTTCCTGTCTTTGGAGAGATTCAAGCACAGGCTGCAACGACCTCTTATTTTTTTTTAAGTTTTTACTAAAGTATAGTTATTTACAATGTGGTGCTAGTTTCAGGTGTACGGCAAAGTGATCAGTTATACATATATATATATGAGCTCTTTTTTAAGATTCTATTCCCATATAGGCCATTACAGAGTGTTAAGTAGAATTCCCTATACTATACAGTAGGTCCTCGTTGTTTACCTATTTTATATAGTGGAGTGTATTTGTTAATCCCAATCTCCCAGTTTATCCCTCCCCCACTTCTCCTTTGGAAACCATAGTTTGTTTTCTATGTCTGTGAGTCTGTTTCTGTTTTGTACATAAGTTCATTTGTATCATTTTTTTAGATTCCACCTATAAGTGATATCATATGGTATTTGTCTTTCTTTGCCTGACTTAACTTCACTCAGTGTGACAATCTCTAGGCTCATCCATGTTGCTGCAAGTGGCGTTATTATTATTACATTTTATGGCTGAGTAACGTTCTGTTGTATATATGAACCACATCTTCTTTATCCATTCATCTATCGATGGACACTTAGGTTGCTTCCACGTCCTGGCTATTGTAAATAGTGCTGCTGTGAACCTTGGGGTGCATGTATTACAATAGCCTCTTATAATAAAATTTGTTCCCAGGGCTCAGGTATCACTTTCTCCAGGAGGCCTTCCTGGGTCCTGCTCACCTGGCCTACAGTTTGACTGGATTCCCCTTCTCTGCTCCCATAGCTCTTTACACACCTGGTTACAGCCATTAGGACACTGTGCTGTAATTGCCGTCATATCCTTGGGACGGGGACTGTGTCTTTACATGCCAAGGGCCCAGCACAGTGCGGGCATGGAGTATTTACGGGGATTGGTACTTGGCGGGGATATTGAGCCATCAGAAGAGGGTGTAGACTAGATGACCTTGGGTCCCTTCTGGCCTTGAGAATCTCTGATGATATGGTTCTAAACCTGCTGTGACGATACCTAATTTTCTGTGTCTCCCAAGCCACATTGCTTAACCATCAAGCATACTAGCCACAAGGTTAAAGAGAAAAAAACAAAAACAAAACAACCCCAAAATCAACTTGACGTGAAATATGTCTAATCTCTCCAAGTGGAGGATGAAGTTCCTGAGGACGGAGGCTGTATCCAGCCTCTGAAGCTCCTGTACCCGGCACAGTACTGGGCTCATAGGGATACGTTTCATGTCAAAACATACCCCTGTATCAAAAAAACCGACTTCCCTTCCTTTTCTCCAGAGGTCCTTGCTTCTTGTCTCTTTCAAAACATGGTCCACCACCCCCCCCACCCCGCAGAAGTGGCCCAAGAAAATGAGAGTTCTTTACCTATAAAGTAAACATAAGCTCTAGGCAGCAAAGCTTGAATGCCTAAAATAAAAATGGAAGACCTGGGAGGGGAGTGGACTTAGGCTCAGGAGCCTGGGTTCAAGCCTTCGCTGTACCGCTCGCCAGCTGTGCTGTTCTGGGCAAGCCCATCCCTGTCCTGAGTCTCGGCTTCCTCTTTCCAGGTGATTTCTAAGGTTTCCTCTGTGATTCTCAAGTTGCCCAGTCCCAGCATCTTGGGAGCCATTGCCCAGGGGCAGAGAAGTTCACTGTCCTTGCTCTTTTTTCATTGTCTACTTTGTGCAAACTTGATGCCATGAAACATTATCCTGGGAGATAATGGAGACCAAGCAGAACTTACAGACTTGGGAAGGGAAACAGGTCTGAGCTAAATAAGTGCAAAATGCACTTCTATGTACAGACTGAGCTAAGCCCTTGGAAGGAAAGAAATATGAGAGCATGTAACACAGAAACGTGATCGAGACTGGGGAGGGGTGGGTCTGAGGATGCTTCACTGGAGAAGTGACACTTCAGCTGAGATCTGAAAGTCGAGCAGGTGTCACTATGTGAAGGGTTTGGGGATGGGGTGTGGTGAGCGTGGCCAGTATCCTAAGAGGGGGGACCAGTGTAGACAAAGGCTCTATGGCAGGCGGGAATATGCCCTGTTGGAGGAGCCAAAAGCACGCTGATGTGACTGGAGTACAGAGTATTAAGGGGACAACATGAGGCCAAAGGGGTTGGTAGGAACTAGGTCACAGAGAGCCTTATAAAACATGTCGAGGATTTAGGTATTTTCCCTACCGGCGATAGAAAGCTATTGAAATATTTTCAAGAGGAAAGTGACGTTTTCAGATTTGCATTTTGAACTACTGCTGGGGCTAAAGGATGGAAGAAGAACTGGGAGGGAAGGGGCTGAGCTTGATTGACACAAGGAACCAGTTAGGAGAGCACAGCTGCAGTCCTGGTCAGGGGGCATTGGCGATGGGTAAGGGCGCTGGCCCTCAGATGGGCAGAGGTGGACGGATTCGAGAGATAGTCGGGAGGTAACATTTCTAGGTCTTGCGGAGGATTGGAGAGGGGTGTGAGGGAAACTGAAGTCTGAAAAGGAGCTTGGCAGGGTCTGTGGTCTAGATGGTCCCCAGCTCGCCTTAGAGCAGCAGGGAGGGCTGGTGGCTGGAGGAACAGGTCTGGGGAAAAGCTCCGAAATCCACCATCAGATGGAGGCAGGAGAATGGAAATGGTGGGCTCCTTGTTCCAAGGCGCCGAGCTAATTAAATAACAATCATAAAGCGCCCTGGAAACCTGAGTCTTGCCATAAATAATAAACAGGCACGTTATACAAATAATGAGCTTTGCAGCCCCAGTGGAAGAAAACACATCAGTAAGAAAAATGAAATAAGAAGAAATGCACCCAAAAGCTCCAACTAACAAAATGACGGTATTAGCCAGTATCCGGGGCGCCCTGGCAGGCGGTGAAGGGACTGTCTCAGGAAAATGATGCTGGGCCCTCGGCATGAGCCAGACTCTGGGGACGACAGGCAGAGGGCCAGGAGCTCGAGTGTCAGCCGACCCACCCTCCCCTGGGTCAGGTCCCTGGGCCAAGTCCAGACCACCGGAGTCCTGCCCACGCCGCCAAAAAAGAAAGTGCAGCTTGTCCTGCAGGCCAGCTTGACGGCCTCCCAGCCACCCAGGGTACAGCTGACATGGGCCCGTATTCATTCTCTGAGGACAGACAGAAACAGATACACATCTGCCTCTGAGGCTGCTGAATTTCCTAGTGCTGGTTTCTTTGGTGACCAAAGCATTTAAAATTATGGGGTGGGGGGTGAGAAGAGGGTGTGGCAGGGTGTTGAGAGCCGGGGTAGATTTTTGAATCATCACATTTCAAAGACTGAACGGAGATCATATCCAACATTACCCAGTTTTGCCCACAAGGAGGTTATCTATCATCCCGGGGTTTAGGGATTTGCCCCAGGCCATACACAGGCCCATGGGCACCACCTCTACTCATTATCACTCTGTGAGGGGACAGACGGGGAGCAGTGGACGTGTTAGACTCGTTCTTAAGGGTTAGGGAACAGGGGTGCAGGAGGAGAGGGTGGGTGCCCCTGCCACCCCAAAGAACTTCCGAGCTGCTCAAGGTGCCTGGATTCTCATCCTCCAGGGCTCTGCCTCCCTCACAGGCTGAGAGGCAAGGACGTTGGCATGCAGAGCCTGGCCTAGGATGATGGTGCCCCTAGGGGCTGTGCTGCAGCCTGAGCCTGTGTGGACCGGTGGCCGTGGAGCAGGCCTTCTCCTTCCTCGGCCCCTCCAGCCCCTCCCGCCCCTCCCGCAGTGGCCCACCCCCAGTCAACAAAGCTGCCTTTGCTAATCACTTGCGCTTGTTTCTTTCTGGGAAGATGAAAGTGACAGTGCTGGGAGGCATATCTGCTTTCCCTTCACTGAGCCAGGAGAAGCAGCCGGTCCCTGTGATTCTGAAGGTCTGGGGACTCTGCCGCCCACCAGATGCGCAGCCGGAGGAGGGAGGACGAGCGTCTCATGGGCAGGCCCACCTTGGCCTTGAAGGGATGCCCTGGCAGGGAGGCCAGGGCTTCGCGGCTTCCCCTCTCCTCCTTTAAGCATCCTCTTCCTCATTTCCCCCTCATTTCCCCCATCAAGAGTCCTAGGGCCCAGTAGCCTTTTCTGGTTCCATAGAAAGAAAGGGTGTTCCCCGGCCTGTGTCTCCCTCTCCACGTCTTTCCTGATTTTCTCCCACATCAGCTGGGGAGTCTCCTGTCTTCTGCCCCCATTTTCTCCTGCCCCTTCCACTTTCTCTGTATTTTCAAGTTAAAGCCTTAGGGGCTTCCCCTCCAATCATGGCCTCAGCCTCCTCTTTCCAAATTCAACAAGGGCTGGACTGGATGTCAGGAGAGCTGGGTTGTAGTCCTGGCTCTTCCAGCAACTTCCTACTGACCCTGGGCGAGTCCCTCCATGGTCCCGGATCTCCCTGGGTGGGTGGGTTGTGCTACAGTCGCTAGAGTTGCTCACGGTTCTAACAGAGAGCAGTACTGGGCTTTCTGAGAGGCAAGCAGAGCCCCTCATCTGACACCAGGCGAGAGCTTCCTATTCTGCCCTTGGATAGGATCCGCCCTGGGTAAGCAATGTGCATTGAGCAGGTGAGTGGTTCTGGGCTCTTCAGGAGAAATGGGTAATCAGGTAATCGGGAAAGGATGGAAAGAGGAAAGGGAATGGGGTGTGTGTGTGTCATGTTTGGGCAGTTCCCCCTGCATATCTCATGGGAAATACCTGCCTAGTGATGCCCCAGATGACAAGGTGGCCCAGCAGTAGGAGGGGTGAGGAAGGAGGGCAGGTGGGTACAGGACGGACAACCCCACTGGTGGCCTCGCCTCCTAGCCCTCCGCTTGGCTGACCTGCCCGGGTCCTAGCCTCCCAGGAGGGACTGTAGCGCTGGCCTCGGAGGAGAGGCTGAGAGGTAAGGCTTATGGAATTGCTGGGGGTGTGGAGACTCGTGCTCTATGTCAGGATGCTCGGCCTCCTGAGTTCCTTCTCCAGACCCACCTTACCCTTGTGGGTGGCTTTGGGTATTCCTCCATTGCCACTTCTGGCACTAATTAATTACTTAAATTGAAATTGATTACTCACTATGTGCGAGACACTGGGCTAAAGCCCAGGGACTGGCAAGGAAAAGAGGGAGCAGGACCCTTGCCTTCCTGAAGCTAACTCTTAGGTGGGACAGTCTAATGAATAATCACCAGTTAGAATAAGTGCCACAAAGTAAATAGGCTGGTTGTCACAACGGAGCACAATGGTGGGGGGAAGAGGGGTATCTGCTTTAGGCAAGGTGGTCTGGCAGGACCTCCTGTGGAGGTGACAGGAACACTGAGATGCGTCTGTGTGTTTCTATTGGGAGCAGGAGGGCAGAGGCTATGTCTTATTTACTTTTCAAGCTCCAGTGCTTAGAACAGTGGCTGGCACTTACTATGAAAAATTGGTATTATTTTTATGGTGGGTATTCTTTGAAAGTTTGATGAATAAATAAATGATCTCCTTCCAGCAGTTCCTACTTAAAGCACCATGTACTTAATCACATGAAGACAATTATGTCAAACAAATTTAATAGTCCCATGCCTAGTCTGTCTTTATTTGCACCTTTCTTGACAACCCTTCATTGATT
This sequence comes from Neophocaena asiaeorientalis asiaeorientalis, assembly GCF_003031525.2. Lineage (NCBI taxonomy): Eukaryota > Metazoa > Chordata > Mammalia > Artiodactyla > Phocoenidae > Neophocaena > Neophocaena asiaeorientalis. Next base: position 3,066,174 of record NW_020172768.1, read on the forward strand.
TTTGTCCATACCTCCATTTGATGCCTCAGATGTGTTGAGTCCAAACAGGAAAGAACACACACACACATATTTCGCCAACCACCTCCATTCCTGCAAACGCTGCAAATTCTACCTGAGAAGCTATTACGTGCTCCTAAATAGAGCAAACCTCTCATTAACTATCACATGCCTCCTTAAATGATTTTTTTTTTTTTTTTTTTTTTTTTTTTGTGGTACGCGGGCCTCTCACTGTTGTGGCCTCTCCTGTTGCGGAGCACAGGCTCCGGACGCGCAGGCTCAGTGGCCACGGCTCACGGGCCCAGCCGCTCCGCGGCATGTGGGATCTTCCCGGGCCGGGGCACGAACCCGTGTCCCCTGCATCGGCAGGCGGACTCTCAACCACTGCGCCACCAGGGAAGCCCCTTAAGTGATCTTTGAATAGTGTTTTCTTTGTATTGCTTTTTGTAGTTTAACGGCACCAGTTGCGTTTACTCTAGCTTATGAGAAACCCCAGATCTAGAAAGTTCCTGCTCATTCATTATTTTTCTCTTGCTTCTTCTCAGGCTGTTATTTTTGGGGGGAGTGTAGTGAGGAGAGGAGAGTGGAAGGAAAAGAAAATAAAAAGATACCAAATTAAGGAAACAAATGAAATAGGGGACGACTTCTCCCCGGGTGACAGACACCCTGTTAGATACTGTTAAACAGAACAAACGTGCTTTAATACAGCACTAGTTGGTCTTTTATTTTTATTCTAAATTGCAAACATAATGCTCACCGCCTTATCTTTGATGCAAGAGGCAGCTAATTGTTCCAATGTCTCACTAATTCTAACACCCGGGAGAAAAAATTATCATTTTTAAAACTCTTCTACCAATTGTTCAGTTTACAGCAAGGAGTGTAGTGCAGTGGGGACAGAGATGTCTGTTTCTTGATCTATGTCACAGCTGCGATTCCAGTTCAATTATTAATATGTGGAAGTTATAATCATTTTGAGTATTGGAACAAGATAATTATAAACCATAAAACAGCTCCCCATGCTTGCCGACGCTTTTTTCTTATGTGCAAACATGTTGGAGTTTGGGCATGTGAGCTTTAGAAAGAGAAAAAAATGTATAATATGGCACTTGGGGTAGTAAGCCTGGCTGGAGTGGGAGCAGAGAAACATTCTTTTCCTTTCCAGGCCCCTCCCGCCTCCCCTCC
>NW_020172768.1:3067394-3074972 GCF_003031525.2 Neophocaena asiaeorientalis asiaeorientalis
GGGGGGGGGGGAGGGGTGGGGGGCATTTGGGGGGGGGCGAGAATCACAGGCACAGAGGAAGGCGGGGCTGGGGCTTAGCCACTCTGTTACCTCCTGGCTATTGCCGTTGTTTCTGTTGCCTTTTCCTTGATTCTCAGTTTGTCTTCACTGGCGGAGGGTATAGATTGGGGTAGAGCATTCCTAACCAGGTCGACCACAGTCAGTTGAAAGGAATAACCCGTTTATATGGATTGTGTGTGTTTGAAGAGGGGACTTAGAGAGAAGAGGCATTGTTTTGGCATCTTCCCTTTTTAACAAGAAAAAACAGTTTAAAATGCCGCCTCGGCTTAGTTGTTGCACAAAGTAAGGCTAACTGTCCTCAGAAGTCATCTGGTGCTGGTCGTGTTTCCAAGTCCTCCTCTAGTCCTCCCTGACTTTCTTCCTTCCTTCTTTACTTGAACAAAATCTAAGGAGATATTAAGGCTGCATTTATTTTTCTTACCATTTTCCTAACCTCTGGTTCAGAGTATTACCATCGTACATTTCTGCTATGGCAAAAATATGGATTGAATTGTGTTCCCCTGCTGCACCGCCCCCCCCCAACACCGCTCCTATGTTGAAACCCTAACCCCTAATTGTGACTGTATTTGGAGATACGGCCTTTACAAAAGTGTTAAGGTTAAATAAGGTCATAAGGGTAGGGCCCTGATCTGATAGGATTAGCGTCTTTGTAAGGAGAGACACCAGAGCACGCGTGCTCTCTCTCTCTCTCTCTCTCTCTCTGCCATGTGATGACTCAGTGAGAAGGTTGCTGTCTGCAAACCAGAACGAAAGCTCTCACCAGAACCTGACCATGCTGGCACCCTGATCTTGGACTTCCAGTCTCCAGAACTGTGAGAAAATAAATTTCTGAGTTTAAGCCAGTCTATGGTATTTTGTTATGGCAGCCCAAGTCACTTGTGAAAATTTGGAGGGAGTCAAATCGTGTTCATCAGCCTTGTGATATGATTCTTTTTAGGCCCCAAGATCTTGAGTCAGTATCCTTTTACTGAGGTCAGGCACTCAGAGCTTGAGCTTTCAAATCCAGTCCAAGTCCTGACTTTTTGGCACCCCTGTTCCCTGTGACCCTCATTTCAGCTTCTCTAACGAGCATTGCCAGCAAGAGAATGTGTCTATTCAGCACCATGGACAGAGGCATGCTGTCAGTTTCTACAAATTAGATGTTACCGCCTCGGCTCTCAAGAACGTGGTGTTGGGAAGGGAGGGGTAGGCTGCGAAAGAGAAAAGTCAGGAAGGGATACTGGCTGGTTGGATGCAGAAAATGCAATCCTCAACCCTGGCTGTGCTCAGCCACGGAGCTCCGACAAAGAGGAAGTAGCTTCTTGAGGCTCTTGCCTTCTTACACAGACAGGCATTGAAACAGGGGAGGTGATAGTCTTTATGTTTAATTGTGCTGGCTTAACGGCTGTCAAACTGTCAGTATGATGTGTGCTGGCAACAAACCTACAGTGGGTGAGGCATTAGGTCTGGGGAGCACATGGGGTTGTGAGTGTCATGGTCTGTGGGCTGGGAGGAGAGCCAGCTAAGGAGCATAGGAAGAGGGAGCCATGCTATGGCCTAACTTTAGGGCTAAGATGGTACAGGTGAGCTGCCTTTTCCATGCCTGGAATGGGAATGAGGCTACAGGGACCCTGGTCCTTGAGTGGGGAGGGGCCCAGCTCACGGCAAGCTGGGCTGGTGAGAAGCCAGGGTTTCATTTGTCTGACTTTACTGAATAAATGGCCTCCCCAGCCATTGCTCACCTACTTTTGAATCCTGACAAACAGTCTGTGGCATCTGATGGAGAGGCTTATGAACTGCATGGAGACAGATGGCTGGGGATGAGGAGATTGGCTCTTTATTACAGCAGGCCCGTAAGTGACAGCACTCCTCTCACATCCTAGCCTCCACATCAATGTCAATACCTTCCTCCAGCCTTCTGTGGCCCAGTCAAACCTCAGAGGAAAGACCCAGTGCTAGAGGAAGGCAGAATGGCCTATGAGTAAGTGGGAGAGGTAGGGCCAATGGAGTCAGAAAAGAGGGCAGTTTTTCGAGGGGAAGTTCTTTGAGAATAAAAGCTCTGCCTTATTCTTGTATAGTATCCTCCCAAATGCCCCGTGAGGTGCCGTTAATTCAATAAGCATCCAAGAGATGAGAATGATTAAGGAAAAGGGCAGAGAGGTCTGGATGAGAAAAGATAATAGAAGCAGATTTAATTGCATTGGGTGGGTAAGTGAGGAACAAAAGGAAACAAAGAGAGAGGAAGAGAAGGAGGGGGCACCGAGGGAGGAGGGAAGATAGCGTGTGAAGAACGCTCGAGAATCAGCACACAGTGTTTCAGGCATTAGGTGCTCTTCCCCGTGTTACTATCTGAACAGCTTCATGGAAACCAAACTGATGTGTCCACTGTCCTTTCTGAAATGGCCCCGGCTCTTTTTTCCTGGTACCATAGTTGTAGGGCATAACTTCTTCCCTCCCCATTTCCCCTGAGAGGGCGGGTTCTCACTGACCTTCATTCATTCTCCGAAACTTGTCCTTGGCCATGTAGCCCAGCACCAGACAGCATCCTCTTTTCTGGAGGCCCAGCTCTGGAAGAAAAGCAGAGGTCGGTGAGGTGGGACTGGGTCAGGGGTCAGTGCAAGGGATGTAAAGCTTGTTGCTCTTATAAACAGGGCTACTTAATTACTTAACAAACATTTAGAAAGCACTAACTATGGTCCAGGCATAATTTAAGACCAATAATTTCGTCCTTCGATCCTCACAACAGCCCCATGTGGTATATGCCATTGTTATCCCCATTTACAGACACATTAAGCAGGCAGCCTTAGGTGAAAGAGCTGGTAGGTGGCACAGCCGGGATTTTGAACACAGGCAGCCTGACTCCAACGTCCATGTTCATAACCATTACTCTATAGGTTCACGAGGCCCTATATATCCCAGGCATAGGGACTAGGCTCTGATCACACTGGGATTGTTGTCAAGCCAGAGAAGACGCAGAGTCCAGCCAGCGGTGTCCAGGACGGAACAGTACAACTAGACACAGTGGCCAAAGGAGTGATTGGGTAAATTTGGAAGAAGACACAGGGGTCAAGGTGTAGGTAGAAGGAGTCTATCTTTTGGGAGAGAGTGAACTTCTGGGGCTGGGGATCCCTGTTCATCTTTATATTCAGGTACAATTCAGCATTGTCATCTGGCACTTATGAGGTGTAAACACAGTGTAGAGCACAGGGGTGGGGATGGCTGAGAGACGTAAGACGTAGACTCTGGTCCCACAAGACTTTGACCCAATGGAACAACAGGTTGGAACAACAATTCCAGGTAGCAAAAGCAAGAGACTGTTTTCTCCCCCACGATATTTTGTAAATCAGTGCTCACTGTGTGTGAGCGTTGGACTGGAGTACCTCAGCCAACCGGGCAAGATTTCCTCTCTAGTGTTTATCCTTTCTTCCTCACCTGTCTTCAGCACTTGTGGGCTTTGAAGCAATTCCACACCAAGTTTCTCTTTTGACCCTCACAACGACTGCATGAGGTAGGCAGGTCGGTTATTACTATTCACATTACACAGATGAGAAAATTGAAGTCCAAAGATGATAAGTGACTACCCATGATTATTGTAGACTCCCCGCCCCTCCCTCTTTGCTCTGGAGTCATACAAATGTGGCAGCTGCCATAAACTGGGTAAATGGATAAGGGGTATGATTTCTGGAGGCGGGGACGTGCCTGCGGCTCCTTCCAGGCTTTGCTAGCTTTCTGGACGCCCAGATACTCTCTCCACCGGTTTCTTAGAGAAGGAGGTTCCCCCTGAGGGGTGTGTCACAGCAGCTTCTCCCATGACACCGGGTGCTCCTCTGAGCCCGAGACAGTCTGCATGTAGGCTGTCAGAGCATAGAGAGGCTGGGCTCGTTCTGCCCCCTACCCCTTCACCCACCTCTTGTGGCCCAGGCCCAGCCTCTCTGGGCAGCAGGATGAAAGGGCCCAAGAGACACGGCTAAGTCGAGCTCAGGGGCTCCAGCCCCAGAGGAAAACAAAGTGTGGTGGGCGGTGGCAGAAGCCATGGCCCAAGGAGGTCGCAGGCTTTGATCTCTTGATTCTTTAAAGGGGTTTATTGACTATCAGTAAAGAGCAGAGAAGCAGATCTGAGCGTGCCTTTTCCAAAGGCACTCACTTCTCTTCCTTTCCCTCCACGCTTGTCTGAAGGCACGGCCAAAACGCCCTCACTTCAAACAGCCTTACATCTCAGGCGCTCAAATTGACGATGTTAAGTTCCCTCATCCAAGGCCTTGGCCCTTTCTTCAGGGGCTCCTTCTCTGTTGAAAGCCGTGCGGATCAAAGGCCCTTTGATGTTTACTTACTATATTTGTGGATCCTTTCTAACAACCACCTTCAAGAGGCAGGAATGCGGCACGCCAGGAGGGGGCCCGCGGAAGCCCAAGCTGTGGGGAGGCTCTGAGCTCCAGCAGACAATAGCCTCTTGCCTGGCGCCGTGCTGGAACCTCAACGTGCTGACGACAGGCAGCGTTAACCAGCCCATTACAATTGCACATATTGTTCATCAACACAATGATACAATTGCCGATGGCTCCTATCCTACGTTCCACTGACTTCTTATGCTCATCTGAAGCACATCTGCAGCAGCTCCTAATGAGAGACGGAGCCTGGGCTCTTGCATCGAGTCCGGGAACGAGCCCAGGTGAGCACTGAGGGGTGGAGGGCAGCAGATGCTGGATGGATTTTGGCCCGCGTTCGTGCTGGGCTTCCTAAACAGTCCCCTCGACTCTCAAGGAAATGGAGGAAGCACGATTCTCCTAAAGGTTTCGAGACCGGGGACAACCTGTTGACTCTGTTTTCTGGGCTGGCTGTCTCTGCCACTGCAACCGACCCTGTCCTATGTCATATATAATATGCCCCCAGGGGGAGTTGCCCAAGGAAAGAGGCTGCACATATGCACGGTTATTATAAGTAAGAGTCTCACTGACCATGTTTGACTTTTGCAAATGAGCAGGAAAAGAAGTTTTTTTTTAAAAAACCTGATTAATAAAAGAAATGGAGGACCAGGCAATTTCTCAATGTATTTGGCTCATTTAATTTGACACTTGTGGGTTAGTCTTAATTATTTAGGCGGCTACATTACAAGGCCCTAATAAGCACACTGCAGAAATTTATTAAGTGAGAGGGCTCTCTGACTGAGTCTTTACTGAGAAGTGGGGAGAAGCCACTGGGATCTTTGTAAGAAAGAGCAGGTTGGGGGATCAGCGAAGTGGGAATTATCTAACTATCCGTATATGAAAATTTGGGGTGTTCTTGGGAGAGATATTGCAGAGCTAAATTAGAGGTCATTGTTTCCACATGAGGAAGCAGGCCAGGGCCCAAAGTGAGGGAGGGGAGGAGAATCTAGAAACACAGGTGTGGAGGATGGGTGTGGTCAAAGATACTGACCAGAGAGAGAGCTGGCGGGGAGCAGGAACCTATGGCATCCTCTTGGGAAAACGCCACCAAGCCAGATCAACCAGGCTGTTACGGGAGAGATGAAAGAATGTGATAGAAAGAACAATCATTGTGAATCAATTGCGAATTGATTGTCAATCAATCAGTTGTGAATCAATCAAAAGTGAATCCATCATTCACTTTGTGATCTAGACCAGCCACCAGACTGCGACCTTCCTTGTCACATGGCATGGGACCGATGGTGGAGTCAGGGTCCTAGATGCCTATTTTAGAACAGCAAGATGATGGGGTCTTCTCCACATAGACTTTGGGGCTGCAGCCTTTGGCTGAGGACTAGTCAGTAGCAGAACCACCAGATGCACCGAACGTACCCGTGGGAAATGATGAACGCGAATGGAGTCATCCTGGCTTGAAGGACAGTTCAGGGCAAAGAAGGTCAGTGTCACCTGCAGATGGGGATGTGGAGGCCGCTGTCTCAGGAGAACAAAGAATTAGGGAACGCTGCTACACAATGAAACATTTCCTGGGAAGCGGTGTGTTTCCTAGGGAGAAGTCCAGATTGCACCCCAGGAACTCCCGGCCTCTAGACTGAGCAACAGAAGGGCGAGGATAGTGCCTCTTTAGGCTCAGAGCCCTTAGCCCTAAGCACAGTGCCTGGCACGCGGCAACGGATCAGGAAAAGTCTGATTTAATGAAAGAGATGACTAAGAAATAATGGGTGGTAATCAGTTCTCCCCGACCCGGGCCAGAATGGAATCAGGAGGGCTTAACCCTGGCACAGTGGATTAGGTAGATGCAGATGGTCTGAAGTGAATGAACGTCGCAATTCATCAGAACAGGAGTCTGGGAAGCGTGAGGCTTCCTCTCGGGAGGAATAAAGAGGGATGGCTTCCTAAATGGAATGGCTTTCCTTCAGTTTCAGAGGGTGAGGATGGGACTTTTTCTAGCCCAAGGATCCCTTTATTCTTACGAGTAATCATAATGATAGTGCAGTGATATTACCTCACATTTGTGGGATACTTATTTTTTCACGATGCTGTCACACTGTCTTATTGGGTGTTCATAGTAGCTCTGTGAAGCACGCAAGGCGGAAATGATTTCCTCCGTTTCGGTTTCAGAAACAGGCTCAGAGAAGTAAAATGACAACTCAAGGCCAGAGCACAGCTGGTAACAGCGCTCAGGCTAGAATCCAGGTCTGATTTCTGGCTAATTCTTAGGGCAGGTTCCGGGATCCCAGGGCTGCTGATGCCGTGATTCAAGACAGAGAAGAGACAGCAGAGATCAGTGGTCCTGGCTGGGACCGTGGGGTGAACCGTGACCTCCCCCAAATCCGATGTTAAAGTCGTAACCTCAATACCTCAGAATGTGCCTTTATCTGGACAAAGAGACTCAACCGAGGTAATCAAGTTAAAATGGTAATCAAGTTAAAATGGCAGCCCTAATCCAATATGACAGGTGTCCTCATAAACAGGGGAAATTTGGGACAGACACACATATAAACATGGAGACGGCCATCAATAAGCCAAGAAGGGAGGCCTAGAACATAGCCTTTCCTCACAGCCTTCAGAAGGACCCAACTCTGCCAACATCTTTTGTGGACTTCTAGCCTCCAGAACTGTTAGGCAATACATTTTTTTTTTTTTGCGGTACACGGGCCTCTCACTGTTGTGGCCTCTCCCGCTGCAGAGCACAGGCTCTGGACGCGCAGGCTCAGCGGCCATGGCTCATGGGCCCAGCCACTCCGCGGCATGTGGGATCCTCCCGGACCGGGGCACGAACCCGTGTCGCCTGCATCGGCAGGCGGACTCCCAACCACTGCGCCACCAGGGAAGCCCCTAGGCAATACATTTTTGATGTTTAAGACACCCAGTCTGTGGCTTTTTGTCACATCAGCCCTAGCAAGCTAACATAGACAGGAAGAGGGGAGAAGCTGGTCTTCTATAGGACCTGGCTATTTCCATTGGCCAAGACTCTGACTCCCATCTTTTGGTCACAGGGGATGCAGGGAGCAGCATCGCACAACCACTCAAAAGGATTGGGAGAGGCACCAACTGATTGGAGAGCGGCCAGAGGGGCTGCTAAGATGGGACAATGGGGGTGGGTGGGAAAGAGGGG
>NW_020172768.1:3075004-3096003 GCF_003031525.2 Neophocaena asiaeorientalis asiaeorientalis
GTCTTGGTGGCAACCTGGGATGCTGTGAGCATTCCTGCTGCCAGCGTGAGGATGACATTGGCTAGAAGAGTGCTTGCTTATTGCCCCAGCCAGAAACAAATGAGCTGTGAAGTGACCACGGATCGAGCTGGTGACAACGGACAGGTACCAGGTCCTTCTCCCTCACCATTTCTTTCTTTCTTTTTTAAAATTTTTATCGGAGTAGAGTTGATTTCCAATGTTGTGTTAGTTTCAGGTGTACAGCAAAGTGAATCAGTTATACATATACCCACTCTTTTTTAGACTCTTTTCCCATATAGGCCATTACAGAGGATTGAGTGGAGTTCCCTGTGCTATACAGTAGGTCCTTATTAGTTATCCATTTTATATATAGCAGTGTGTGTGTGTCCATCCCAATCTCCCAATTTATCCCTCCCTCCCTTTACCCCCTCGTAACCATAAGTTTGTTTTCTACATCTGTAACTCTATTTCTGTTTTGTAGATAAGTTCATTTGTACCCTTTTTTTAGATTCCACATATAAGCAATAACACTCAGTATGACAATCTCTAGGTCCGTCCATGTTGCTGCAAATGGCATTAGTTTGTCCTTTTTTATGGCTATCCCTCACCATTTCTGAGGCTACTCGGTGCATCTGGGAGCCCTTCTGTCCCCAACGTGCCCAGTCACAGTGGTTCAGGGGTGCCTGCTGAGGACTAACCCTTTATCACCTGAAGCTGTTAGATGGAGCAGGTCCCCAGAAGCCTACCTAACAAGAAATAGAGCATGATGGGTAGGCAGTTTGGTGTGGATACAGCAAAGATTTCGGGAAAAGAGAAAGTGAGATGAGGCAGGAGACAGAGTCAGGGACCGGACCTGGAGGACCTGGTGAGCCTTGCCTAGGAGTCTGGACTTTTCCTACAGAATGCTTAGCAGAAGAAAGGCCAGACTTGCATCTTATAAAGACCATATTAGCACTGGGGCAGATGTGGCTGGGAGAAGGTAAGACCAGACAAGGGAGCGCAGCTGGGAGACTGTGGAACACTCCTGGCGGGAGGCGATGGGCTGACATGTGCCCCCTCTTCCTGCTCTCCCAAGACAGCCTGAGAGGAGAAAGCAGGTGAAAGGACCCTGGGCTTCTCAGAGGGACATTCAGAGCTTCCACATCCCCGCCACCTTGACACAGGACAGCAGTGCCGGGGCTGAAAATAGCTCCCCAGATGGTTCCAGAGAGCGGGTGGAGAAGACGTCAGCTGGGCCTGGCTGGAGTCACAGGGGAGCCCTGGGGGGTAGGGGAGGCCACGTGTGCTGTAAAACCACCACTGCCGGCTGGAGCCTCACTTCAGCCCTTAACAGTTCTCAGGGCTTCTCCGGGCTTCAGTTTTCTCATCTACGAAATATGGATACTGGTAGTAAAACCCTTCTCACATGGTTGCCATGCAAATCCAATGAGACAGCATTTGATGAAAAGGGCCTCCTCCAATGAAGTACTGATGAGGGAGAGTTCAGGAAACAGAAACAGAATATCAGACTGGGGTTTAGAGATCATCAAATCCCCTTCCTTCCCCTCCTTTTTTTCTTTTTATAAAAACAGCTATGAAAGGCGAGACTCAGGGAGGTGAAATACCCTGTCCAAGGTGATATAATGAGCCGTTAGGTGGCATCATTGAAGGTCAGTGTGGCAGAGACAAGTCAGCTGGGCTGGAGGAGTGAAGTGAGTCAGGAGGACCAGCCAGGGGGTGTCACAGGCGAGGCCACAGGACCAGAGGTGCTGGCGACTGAGAGGAAATGTGACTCGGAGAGATGTTCTTGACCGAGACAATGGGGCTAAGCGTCAGAGTGGCTTAGGCAGAGGAAGGGGACAATGGCAACCACAAGGTCTTTAGTGGGGAAGACTGCAGGAAGTGAGGGGGCTGGGTCCGAAGTGATTGACAGGGCTTCCTTGGTGGCGTAGTGGTTAAGAACCCGCCTGCCAACGCAGGGGACACCGGTTCGATCCCTGGTCCGGGAAGATTCCCACATGCTGCAGAGCAACTAAGCCTGCGTGCCACAACTACTGAGCCTGCGCTCTAGAGCCTGCACGCTGCAACTACTGAGCCCACATGCCTAGAGCCCGTGCACTGCAACGAAGGGTAGTCCTGCTCACTGCAACTAGAGAAAACCCACACACCACAACGATGACCCAAAGCAGCCAAAAAAAAAAAAAAAAGGAAGTGATTGATAAAGGAAGCCTATGAGGTTCCATGTGACAACAGTGCATTTTGGACTTCCTGTATTTGAAGGATCCCCAAGTGAACAGGTCCTGGATGACTACACGAGCACAAGTTCAGATCTGAAGAAATACATTTTTAACCAGCTTCACTGACCTCAGAGAGCAAATATCTTGGTCTGTAGACCAATTCATAATGTGATGAATTATGTAAAAAGCAGTGGGATGATACAGGTAACCTCTGCTATAGTACGGCTACCACCCCTCCATAACCAGCAAGTATTTACAAAATGTGGCAGCTATAAAATCCAACCCACAAACACTCGAGAGGCACGATGCTCAAGACAGAAGTATGTAACACAAGCTTCCTCTCCCAAGGAGATTATGATCCAGTTGGTTATGTAAGGCATACACCTGTGAAAAGGTAGAGTCAAAGACAAGCAATGGTTCAGTTAAAGAATCGTCATGAGGCAGGGCTGGAGTCACTTCTACATGAACGGCAATAATTGCTGTAGGGGTCCCGAGGAGGAAAAAGGAGCTCAGGTGGTGGGGTGGCCCTCCTAAAGGACCTGGGGGGCTGCAGATTTGTCTGGGGTTTGCCTTGGTTGGGTGTCTGTACCCATGGCCTCTCTCCTAAGTGATTGTTCTTCACAAGCCGTTCTGCCCGGGGGTAGCCCCCTGGTGGCAGGATGCTGGAGTCTCGCGTGTGGCAAGTTCTCTCTATGATTCTGCTAAACTGCTTTCTGCATCAGGTCTGCCTAGTCCTGTTTTCAGCATAATTACTCACATCTCAGGCAATAAGGTGCCCATAAATCATGCAAAGATCACAGTTTTCTGATCAACCTCTCTAGGAAAGAGTCCTGAAGAGTGGGATAGTAAAGGTTTATTAATCCTGTCTAGTGCGTGGCTCTGGGCCTCTAGGACAAGTAATAAATGTTTAATAGACCAGTAATACCTGTTTCATAATTTTTGAATTGGATTGCTTGCTAATGCTAAGTCTATTAAAGCACTATAAACTTTACATTGTTGTAAAGACATAATTGCTCTTTCATTGCTTATTTAATGAGTTAATTATATTAGAACTAAGTTTTTCACTGTTCATGTTAAGTATCAATTAGTTCTCTTAAACAATTGATTTGTATTTAATTAACTATGCTATTACATACCAATTAAATTCTTCTAAGAGAAATCTGAAACACACGTGGTCTTAAATTAAATTTTTTAAAACAACGAATTACAGAAAAAGCTCACATCTAAGGCTTCCCTGGTGGCTCAGTGGTTGAGAGTCCGCCTGCCGATGCAGGGGATGCGGGTTCGTGCCCCGGTCCGGGAAGATCCCACATACCGTGGAGCGGCTGGGCCCGTGAGCCATGGCCTCTGAGCCTGCGCATCCGGAGCCTGTGCTCCGCAACGGGAGAGGCCACAGCAGCGAGAGGCCCGCGTACCGCCAAAAAAAAAAAAAAAAAAGCTCATATCTAGTGACCCTCTTTTAGGAAGAGTTGGCAATCGTTGTGATAATTCCAAAAAATTTTTGTGGCCACCAGCCCATCCTCACTACCTCCTGCAGGGAGCAAGGCTCCTTCAGGCCCCAGATGGTAAGTGCCATGCGGCTCCCTACAATAGCAGGGACCAACATCGCGGCAGCCCTTTGCCAGCCCCCGCCCTCTCAGCTGCCTCCGCCATGCCATTTACTCCCTGGCATGGCCCTACCCCAGTGTGGCCAAGGCAGGCAGCATATCCGCAAATTCCTCACCACCAGCTCTGGTGCCCATGACTGTCTGTGCTGTTCCTGGCCCCAGATCCCATGTGTCTGCAGGGTCCCATGTGGTTCCCAGTCCTCCGGCTTCTCCAAATCTCTGCTCACTGCCCTGAGTCTGTACCTCGTGGGCAGGAAAAAGACAGCCCTGGGCATTTACTTTCCTCTTCTTGTTTCACCCTCACACAGACGTTATGAAGCTAGGTATTACTATTCCTGTCTTTGTTTATAAAGAACTGGACATTTTAGATGGGTAAGGAGTTTGCCAGGGTCCCTCAGCTGTGAGTGGTGAAGCTTGGGCACACCTGTGTGCCTGACTCCGTGCCTGGTGGCTTCCATGCTGGTCTCCCTTCTCTGTGAGATACGACTCCTCACCTACCCTCAGATGCTGCCGGGGGGTCTTTCTCCCCGCTGATTAATTGCCTAGAGTTCCAACGCAGCCACCAGCTGACTCCGGACGTGGCCTTCCTCTGGGCCACTTGGGCATCAGTGCAGCCCCCAGGGTCAGCAGAGTCCACCACACCCCTCCGCACCCTGGAATTGGGACACTGGCTGCCCGCCCCTCCCCTGGGGGCTGGGCGCGGCCTCGCCTTGCCCCTCTCCACTGGCTGGTATCACCCACCGTGGGGCCAAGCTCACTTAATTCACCAGTGCAATTAAAGTTGCCATTTACTGATTACTTATGATTGATTAGTCTCTGGGCTGAGTACTTTGCATGCATTATTTTCTATCGTAAAAATTCTGTAAGGTAAGTACTATTATTGTTCCTAATAATAGGAAACTGGTAATCCAAAAGATTAAATATTCACTCAGGGTCAAACAGCTAGTAAATGTGGAGGCCAAGGAAACTGACTATAAACGAGGTTCTTCGCGCTACTAGTATAATCTTTTTGTGAGAGGCGCAGGGAATCGGGGGGAGGTTTAATAATGTTGGTGGAGAAATCTTATGGGAAGCAGTTTTATCACATGTACAAGAAAACCTCAGCCATCTCTGATTTAGGATATCTAATCCCAGTGCTTAATTGCCTTGTGGAGGAGCATGACAGAGAAACGAGATCATGAAGGCCACCCCTCCACGCCCTGGCCTGCCATCAGTCTGCTTATCCTGTGAGGAACGGGGACTGCTGAAGGCCATAGGCCTGGAAGGCTTTTAGACTTTTCCTAAGAGCAAGTTGGGGGTTGGTGACTAATGTTTGAACGGGGCTGATGCTCGAGAGCTGTGGCCCTGCCCCTGGGTATGCTCAGCCTGGTACATGCAGTTAATTACGCTGGGAGGCCAGGCAGAGAAAGAGGGCATCTCTCCTCTCTTTTTTCTAGGACCAAAAAAGTCCCCAATGACTAAGGCTGAGGGCAGTGGGAGGCCTGCAAGGTCTCCCCACGTCCACGTGCTCCCACCCCGTCCCCTGCCCTTCTCTTCAATACCAGATCTAAAGTCAGAAGGCAGAGCCCCCATAAGAGGCTATGAATGTAAGACTGATTTGTGGTTTGCTATTCACAAAGGTTCGTAGCCCCATTGATCAGGTGGGGCTCAGGAAAGTTAGGTAATTTTTCTGAAGTCACACACCTGGGAAGGGGAGGAGTCAGGATTAAAATCCAGGTCCATTTGATCCCAGAGCCCAGGCTGTGCCCTTCTGCCAGGATGCAGCCTAGATGCTGCACACACAGCTCAGGTGACCCGCACAGACCCCAGCGGGAGGAAGGGGACCACGTGTGTCCAGAGGGTGCTGGCCAACTAGGTCAGAACTGCCAGGTGGTCTGGGGGCTCTGAGAAGCCCTCATGGGAGCCAGGTCCCTGGGGAGTCCATGCCTGGAGAAGGAAGGGTGGCCTCCGGAGAGGCAGGGGGCAACGGCAGGGCAGGGAAGCATGGAGGGGCGGGAGTGGGGGTGGAGGACGGCAGGAGCCGTGCTGCTGTTCAGTTTTGCACTTACAACCCCCCCGTCACCCATTTATGCCCCAAATAAAATCATAAAGGCTGAGGAAGAACCAGGAGGGTCCCATAAAGGCCATGAGCTGGATTTAAAGCATTTCTCACTGGAGTCAGGCGGGGATGGCCAGACTTTGTCCTCAAGCCCACATCCCACTGGACAGGGCTGGGGTGGAGGGACTCGTCAGTTCTCACCTGGCACAAGGGAAGAGGGCAGAGAGAAGGGAAATGTGTCCGAGGAGTGCGGGGAGGGGAGGGTCTTTTAGGGTCTTGGGATAGAAGGGCGTAGCCTAGGCCTCAGTGAGCTGGAGGGCGCTTCCTCCACTTCCTGGGTAGAAAAGCAGGACAGGGGGGAGGCCGGGTGGTGACACGTTATTGTCCCCAGGTCGGGCCAGTCACAGCTGCCTTGGTCACAGTCCGGTCACCATGCCTTGCCTGGCTGCGTGGGCTGTGTCCATCCAGAAGCTGCACACCTTCCCCTGGGGCAGAGGAGGAGAGTGTGGGTGAGTGTGTAGCCCTCCTGACTCTGCCCCTCCGTCCACACTTCCGACCTAGGGCTGTCCACTAGCGCATCGTGACTTGGGCCGTTTTGCGGGTGAGGCTGGCGAGGAGGGGAGGGTCAGGCTTGGCCAGACCTCGGCCCCCAGGGCAGTGCCCAGCTTCCCGCCCACCCAGCGAGGCAGTAAAGTTGATGGTGGGGTCTGCAGAGGCGCCGGCGGGGACGGCAGGGAACCCTGCTGTCCTCCCTTTACTGCAATCCTCCTTGAGCTCCACACACCCCATTACAGCTCTTTATCTTGTAATTAAATCAAATCTGCCAGTTACCTGTCAGCATGGCAGCAATTCTAGCTCCCTGGAGGCTTTCTTTGTTTATTTTTATTCATTTATTTATTTAGTAATTATTTATCTAGCTACATGGGGTCCCTAGCCCCATGTTTCTCTTGCCGTCTAAAAGCACAGATGTGGACAGGAGAGGGGCAGGCGAGGAAGACAGAGTGAGGCAGGTCCACCGGCTGAGCCCTTTCTGGGGGATACCTCTGGGAGTGGGTTAGGGTGAATGCCACGGGCTGGTTCTAATCCCCTGTTCTTGTCCAAGGTGCCTTATGGAAGGTCCACTATTTCCAGAAAGCTCCATGGAAGCCCCTTGCCCCTAAGGGACTTGAACATGGGTCTGAGAATATGGCTGTGACTGGGTATCAGGACTAACACACATACAGGGCTTGGCAGGCTTAGAAGCACCCATCAGACACAAGGTCTCCTTGAGCCTCACCATACCTGAGACAGCCCCAGGGGAGGGTACAGAGGATCAGAGAGGCTCTGCAACTTGCCCCAAGTCGCCCAGCTGGTGCTGGCAGAGCTAAGATTTGCACACAAGGCTTGGGGTAAAACCAAGCCTTCCCCACCTCCCCCCAGAGCCCCAGATCCAAGCTGGCAGCCCAGCAACAGAAATCAAAGCGCCTTTCTTCTCTTTAATGATAACCTTTCAGCAGTGAGGGGGTGGAGGAGAGCCTGAGAGCTTTGATTAAGGAATCAACCTCAAACAGTTCCAGGGTAGCGATTTTGAACCAGCAGCCATCACTTAGTAAGAACATGAAAGTTTATTTATCACGAGGCCAGCCCAGCAGGAGGCTGATTGCTAATAGGCGTGCCAGGGGCTGCTAGAGCTCTGCACACATCAGTTGCCAAGCCCCGAAGAGGTGATCCCACTCGCGGCTATCAACTTGGCAGCCCTGCCCTGCCAGGGAGAGGGCGAGGTCGCTGGGACGGTGTGAGAGAGGGAGAGGAAGGCGCATGCTTGCATATCACGGTGGGAGAATGGGAAGGAATTCCAGACTCCAGCTGACACCTAAACCATTCTCCCCTCAAGAGAAAATGCTATTTGTTCACCACCTGCTGGCTGGGTCACCCGTGGGCTGTTTACTACTTCTGGGAGCAGGCATGGGTGGTACCAGGAAAGACCTGGACCACTTCTCCTCTGTCTGGGGGAAATGGAGCTCAGAAGTTTCAGTACACGTGGGCGGTGGGATCCGTGATCCCAACAGGTGTGACCTGTTGCCCATAAGAAACCACCAGGGACCTTGACTTGGGCTCCGGCCAGTTCACAGAGGACATCACAGCCATGGGAAGGAGGCTGGTGGCTCAGATCTGACCTGCAGGAGGATTTATACCTCTGATTAATCTGGAGAAGGTTCTCTGGCCGGAGGGCACAGTGAGGTTGGCTAGTCTAAGACACAGAGGGGCCTTTAAACCCAGGGACCTGCTGAGCAGGAAGTCCTGAGCTGTCCTGGCTTACAGGCTTTGGATGGGACAGCCAGGTCATCTCCCTGCTCCTGAGACAAAGGGAAGCCAGCCCAGGAAGCTTGGACCATTGACCCCACGGTCCGTGGGACTTGTCACACAGTAGTGTGGAGCCTTCCACTGTCCCTGGGCTCTTGATCTGAGGGTCCACCTTCATTGTTTCCTTGATCTGTGGAATGCAGACCTCCTGATCTGTGGTAAGGATTGGAGACGGATGCAGAGCGCTGGGAGGTAAGGAGAGGTGTGTCCCTATTACCTGTCCAAAGGCACGCAACCAAGGCTGGGTGCCTTGCAAGTGCCCCATACGTGAGAATTAGTTAGAACAGTAACATAATATACCGTTACAAAGAGCAGGGGCGGACTTCCCTGGCGGTCCAGTGGCTCGGACTCTGTGCTTCCAATGCAGGGGCACAGGTTCGATCCCTGGTCGGGGGACTGAAATCCCACATGCTGCGCGGCATGGCCAAAAAAAAAAAAGAGCAGGGGTGTGCTACAAGTCAAGACAAGGATAACATTCTCTAGGGACTTCCCTGGTGGTCCAGTGGTTAAAAATCTCCTTCCAACCCAGGGGACGTGGGTTTGATCCCTGGCTGGGGAACTGAGATCCCACATGCCACAGGGTAACTAAGCCTGTGCACTCTAGAGTCCACGTGCCATAACTAGAGAGAAGCCTGCGTGCTGCAATGAAGATCCCAAGTGCCGCAACCAAGACCTGATGCAGTCAAATAAACAAATAAATATTTTTAAAAAAAGAATAAAATTTTCTAGGCAGGAGGTTTGCCTGAGGGCTCTGGTTCTGTAGTTTGAATCAAGGCTTCTTCCAAACTGTTGTAAAGATGATGCCCATAGCAGCTCGGGGGCGGCTGTGTCCAGCTCCCTGGGTGGTGGTGGTCCTGATGGGGCTGCCACTCCTGGCTGGCATGGTAGTATAGGTCCCAGGCTGGTGCTGTGCAGAATCAGAAGAGCAAAAGGCCTGAAGACGGTCATTGCCAACCTCACCAGCTGCTGTGAGTAACTGCAGAGTGAGTGCAGGGTGAATACTAGGAACCGGGCAGGGAAAGGAGGTTAAGACCCGCTCTCGGGGGTCTTCGAAACTAGTCAGGAGTCAGAACAAATATTCAGACAGACCCAGATAAAAAGCCTCTCGCGACACATCCAGTTCAAGCAGAGGATGGAAGTTTCCACTTGGCACTGCTCAGAACACAGGGAAGGTGGCACGCAGCTCTGTAAGCCCTCCTTTAAGGGGCACACGGACAAAGCTGGGAGCACCTGGAGGATGGTGCCAGGCCAGCCAGGGACTGGAAGTCTGGCCGAAAGAGGCACAGGTGAGGATCAGGGTCGGGCAGGTAGGAGAGAGGAGACTGACAGCAGGGCTTTGGCAAGAGGTCGGACGCGGGTGCAGATTACAGGGAGGCAGGTGGCAACTGAGCAGAAGGAAGAACTGGTCTCAGGGCAAGCTGCCCAGGGCCTGTTCTTCACAAGGACTCAGGTGGGACTGGAGCCCAGGACCCTAGTCCCCTGGCCTGTCCTGTGGGCCTGGGATATAGGCTGCATTCAGCCGGTGGAGTGGGGACCTAGCACCAGCTTGGGAGGGACGACGTGGGTATCTCTTCCCATTACTGCGTTGACTGAAAAGAATGCACGACAGAAAAGTTGAGAATTACGTTTTATTTGGCAGACAAAACTGAAGATTTAAACCTGAGATGCAGCCCCTCAGATAGCTCTGAGAGACTGCTCGGAAGAGGCCGGTGGGGAGCCAGTATAGATGGGAGTTTTTGCAAAAAAGACCAGGTAGTCTGAACATCAAAAGATTACAGTAAGTTAAAGGAAACCAGACATCTCAAGTTAAGGAATTTAGGACTTTTCTGCTTTTCTCTGTATGGGAAGATGCAAACGTCTGGGCTCATTCCTTTGATAGGCACCTCAGCTCTGTGAGGCCCATATCCTCTGCTGTCTCATCCTGAGTATGCCCAGGGCGCACCGTCGGGGATGACTGCCGTGGCTGACTGCTAGATGGTGGGCATCCTGTTTCCATCCTGAGTTCCCTCAGGGCTCGCTGTAGGGGCAGCTGTAATGTGATGGCTTGATGGTTGCAACATCCTTTGTTTACTGGTATGGCAGGCAACATTTTTTTCACCGACAGCTGTGAACTGTGGCTTTCATGTATTGTCCGAGGGGCTGGTGCTTTCCCGTCCAAACTAATAACCTCTCACCAAAGAGATCCCTAAGAGCCCTCTGGCTTTCGGATTTGTTGAGTCTGAAGACCTCCCCTTCCTTGGAGACTGTAGCTTAGAACTGACGCGGACCCTAGGGAACTGAGGGCTATGAAAGGGTTCCACTACTCTTGACCGAAGCATTGTTTTCTCAGTGTCAGGAGCCCGGTGGGCTGAGGTGTACTTTCAGCACCTGCCCCTGGCCAAACACGAAGAGGCGGAGGCCCTCCTGACTGCTTCTTTCTGTGCCACCAACTGGGGGCATCTGGCTCACATGGGTGAGACTTCCCAGGGGACAACTGGGAACCGCCCCTTCCTTGAGGGCTGGGGAGGGACCACAGGGTTCTGGGAACTAGAATGTACACCTGGGGGAGGACTCCACAGGTATAACAGGAGTTGCCAGCATAGCCACGCTATTCGGGTCTTACTCTGTTTGCACTAGATTAACCCACGTTTCTTTGTGTATTTTCTTATGCCTTTGGTCTTGTGTACATATTTGATCTTGTGCATTAGTCAGAAATGTCATAGAATGTTAGAGCCGGAAGGGAACTTGGAAATCACCCCCTTCAACCTTGTATGGAGGAGGAAACCTATGCTCAGAGGAGGGGAGTGATCAGCCCAGAGCCACCAGGGGCAGGGCTGCGTCATTCAGTCCTGGATGGCGGGGATGCTCACCCCTGCGTCCCTCCCCAGTCTTGCTTCCTGACCTGCCCTCTCCTCCACCAAAGGGCCAGTTGTGATGACTAGTTCTGTGCCTTGGACCTCGCTGTTCCTTCCACTAGGGACTCCTGTACTCCCTGCAAACATCCATCCCGTCCCACTTATAGTTCAAGACTTCCCACCCCACCCACAGGAAACTCCTTCTCCGCGTGGCCCTCTCTCACGCATTCATGCAGCTGGGCACCCCTCTACCTTGCAAGTGTTGTAGTTATGAGACTTGTGTGGAAGCAAGGATGGTTTATTATCTTTTGCACCACCCGTGTTGACTGTAGGTGGGGACCATCTCCATTGATCCTTGCAAGTCTACTACCTAGCACAGAGCTTGGCACATAGTAGGCACTCAATAAACACATATGAGTGACTTAAATTGTTGGGACTATCTACCCTTATGTCTTGGGGGCTGAGGGGAGGTCTTAGGTCTGAGAGTTTGTTTGGTGGTTTGAGAACAGGACTCTGTGCATCTTCTTCCTTCACTGGCCCTTCCTTTTTCAGAAACGTGCCCGAATCAGCCTTACATGGAGGTCAGACTTATGTGGCTAAGTTTCAAGTCATTCAGAATTTCACCTCTGATTCTTTTTTCTATCCACCATTCATTCACTCATTCCTTCCTTCCACATCTGTTGAGCCTTCACTCTGAGTCGGTTTTGCTTGCTGTTGATGTTGTGGTGAACAGACAGTCAATGCTTTGCCCACCCGAGCTTCTGTTTCAGACACATCACTTAGTGGTAGGAAGTGTCATCACTTGGACAAGTCACTGGGCCTCAGCAACACCACCTGTAAAATGCTGTCCGTAGAGCTGACCTCACGCTGGCAGGGTGTGTGTCAGGTACCACACCTGGCCCTGCGTGAGGCTGGGGCCGGAGTGGCCGCTGGTCTGAATGTGGGCGCACACGCACATGCGTGCTTGTCAGTCTGCTTCCTCTCTTCCCGCTTGCTTTGTTTCTGGGGCCTTTTTAATCAGCTGAGGTGTGGTGCCAGAGACTTCTGAGCCACAGATGAGGTTTTCTGAGCTGGAACGTAAACCGGAGGACAAGGCACCAGGCTTAGCGAGCTGCTCCATGCGCCGGGCGCTGTGACACACAGTTAGGTCATTTACTCCACACAGAACTGGTGAGGGCTCTGTTAGTCTGCCATTTCTCAGAGGAGAAAACTAAGGCTCAGGGCAGGTAAATGCTAGTTACCAGTCCTACTGCTGTCAGCAGCCAGCAGCCGAGTGGGCTCAGAAGCCGTGACCGCCTCTAACCGCCCTTCAGCCTCTGTGGGCACTTCCCCACATGTCAGGGAGGTCCTACCGGCTGGAGGGAAGAGCGGACCTGAATGTCATAAAGCCCCCTTTCCATAAAGATTTTGCAACATGTTTGTCTTGGCAGCATTTTCTGTCAAGCTGGTGTGTGGCCCATGGATTTAGTACACAGCTGGGTGGTCTTTAAAGGATGAGCGTTTTCTCTGGGATCAATAAGCTGAGGGAGTTTGGGTCTAAATTCATCAAAATTTCATCACCTGGAACAGATTCAGTCTCTGGACTTCTGCACTCAGGTCGATGGCAGGGGACAGGGGGCAGAACCCAGGGAAGAAGAAGGTCTGGGCCACCTGTTGATCAGTGAGGGTCCAATACCCAGGGTGGGGGAGGGTCTTACTGGAGCCCAGCATCCTAGAAACTGGCCGTCCTTCCTCTGTTCTAGGCTTCATCCCTGCCTTCAGGGAGAGTAGCTGGGCAAGATGCTGAGTGATGACTCCTTGCCTTTGAGGTCACTCAGCTTCACCCTCACAGCAGGTGCAGGAACCCCTCTATAGCATCTCTGAGGAGTAGTCCCATGGTTTCCCCTTGGATCCTTTTGGTGACAGGCAGCTCATTACTTTGCAAGGCTGTGCTTTTCATTTTTGGAAAACTAAAATAATTTTAAAGTTCCTTTATATTTAGCTTAAATGTCCCCCACTGCCCTGCAGCTGTGACTCATTCATCCCACATCTGCCCCCAGGGCCACACAGAACAAGGCCAATCACATTTCCAACTGACTACTCAGAAGTTGAGCAGACGGTCTTTCTCTTCTGCAAGAGAAACAGCCCTTGGGAGTTTGGGGCCTGGGATGCTAGCAGCCCAGGAAGGGCCCCCTGGCCTCTCCGCACATTCAGGGCCCTGTTTTCACTCACTACTCCTTCCTCAGCATCTCAAGAAGAAGGAGGAGGGCGAAATGGGAGTTCCCCGGAGGAATCCTTGCTTCACACGTGTAGGAGAGGAAAGACGGTGATCTGACCTTGGTGTGACCTCCACCTGGGCATCTCACACAGGGGGAGTGTGTGTGCACCTCCGTGAGGGGAGGATGGCTGGGAAGATGGGTATGTGTGTCCCTGTGGGGTGGACACGCAGTGAACAGCGAGTGTCTCGCATGTGTGAGAGTGTGCGGGTGTGTGAGTGAGCACGTGTGCACATGTGTCTGCTGCTCTCAGGCCCTGGGGGAGGGGCTGTAATGATGCTTCTGTGGCCCAGAATCCGCTGCCCCCCCACCCCCACCCCGGGGAGGGTCCTCTGCATTCAGTGACAAACTGTTCCTGCCCTGCAGCCTTCTGTACCTCAGACTGCACATGTCCTGCTTCTTCCGTCTCTAAAACAGGCCCACGCTTTAGAAACTGTGAAAGTTCCAGCCTCTCGTATCCCAGTGGGTCTGGGCTTACTGACTCTGAGAAGGAAAGGGACAGCCACAGCCACGAGCACGTTTGTACCCTTGCGTTCTTTTCATGCAATTTATCTCCATTAACTCGGATAACACTGAGGATCGGCAAAGGGGCACCATTGTCTGGAGCCACACAGCCAGAGGGCAGGGGACCCAGATCTGGATCAAACCCAAAGCCGGTGCTTGTCCCCCAGCACAGCCGCCATGATTCGGTCACCCGCGGAGGTCTCAGTGCCAGAGCTCACCAGGCCCCTGCAGGGCCTTCCTTCCTGCCAGCCACCACAGCCCCGAGGATGAGACGAAGACAGTTGATGGCAATACGGCCCCCAGCGGATTCCACCAAGAGCTCTTGGAATTGATCATCTGGGAGGGTAGTTAGTTCCTGAACACAGGTGAGTATAAAATGCAATTTCTACGATTCCATCCGGGGCTGGGAGAACTGAGGCTGCTCTGTCAATTATGACTTCCCCAGGTAGCCCGGGCTGCAGGTCTTCCCTCCCCAGACCCTCCTGCTTTGCTTCTGAGCGTTCATCCCTCTGATTCACTTACTAGATTTATACTGGGCCTTCCTCATCAGGGCGCTCTGAGTCCCCAGCACCTGTGCTCTCACTGAAACAGTAACTTCTCTCGTGAACGGGATGGGTCTCGGGATTAAGCAGGGAGCCAGAGAGGTGGGCCAGAGAGACAGAGCATGAAGGGCGAGGAACAGAGGGAACGGGCCACGTCACGGGGGGCCCGGGCAACTTCAGTCCTGGGCAGAAGCTCCCTGAGCACGATATCCTCAGTGTCTTTCGCCACATCTGGATTTGCTCCTGGATCTGGACAATTCCCACAGGTTACCAACAGTGGTAACACCCTCTCCGCTCCGGTGCCCTTCCTCTGTCACGGCGTTACGGGTATCTGCTCATGTGTCTGCCTGTCTCCTTGGATGGTAAAGTCCTTGAAAACGGGGGCCATGTCATCTTTTTATACCTGACACTTGTCACTGTGACGGGTCTGTGTTAAGAGATGAACACATACTTGCTGAATGGGCTGGACACTGAACAAAAGCTGAAAGTATACAGATGCACCAGACTCCATTTCAGCTCACCCGAGGTCCCCATAGTTGGGGACACAGGGGCACCCACAAAGGGTAGCCAACAGCCATCGTGGTTGGCCTGGCCAGGGAGGTCTTTGTGGAGGAGCTGGGACTAGAACCGGGCCACAGAGGATGATGGGGACTGATCAGTACAGGAGAGAAGAGCATTGCAGGCAGGAGGAGAGGCTTGGCCGAAGGTTCAGTGTAGGGCGGGGCAAGAGGCGGCCCTGAGTGTGGCAGGGAGGCGGGTCTGTGGGAAATCTGGGAAGGTGGCCTGAGGCTCGCTGTGGAGCACTGCGAATGTGGAGGATGGAGCCTGGAGTCTCCTTTCCTCCTGCCATGGAGAGTCTCCAACCGGCCCAGGCAAAGCCCTACATGGTTCCTGGGGTTCACGCACGGCCCTCTGGCGAGCCTCCTGCAGGGAGGGCCCGGAACGGCTCTGTGCACCGGGGACAAGAGGAACCACAAGCGGCCTGGGATGGCACTGCCCAGTCTCCTCTCTGAGTCCAGGAAGGAAGAACAAGCCCTGGGCCCTTCTGGTCTGGGAGAACCTCTGCCCTGCTCC
The DNA here is from genome assembly GCF_003031525.2 of Neophocaena asiaeorientalis asiaeorientalis. NCBI lineage: Eukaryota > Metazoa > Chordata > Mammalia > Artiodactyla > Phocoenidae > Neophocaena > Neophocaena asiaeorientalis. Next base: position 3,090,418 of record NW_020172768.1, read on the forward strand.
TGGCCAGGGCCTAACCCAGGAGTCTGCTCTTGAGCCAGGACTGGGCCTCGGGACCAGAGTAAGACACTTAGCGTCTCACACGGAGAGCTGCTGTTGTCCTGATGACGCAGACACCCCAAGGGAGAGCGGAGAGTGTGCTGGAAAAGGGCTCCCACTTACTGAGGGCCTATGATAGACCAGACCTAGCCTGTGGCCCCCTGGTCCTATGAGGTAGGTAGTCATAGTCTCATGTCACAAATGGGGAAGCAGATTCTCGGGACTCAGCAAACTGCCTAAGGTCACACAGCTAAGCGGCAGAAGGGTTGTCACCCAAGTCTGTCTGGTTCCAAAGCCAGACTGCTCCCCTTTATTTGGCCCTGGTCTGGCCTTACCAGGTGACCTTGACCAAATCACCGAACCTCCCTGAACTTCAGGCTCCTCGTCTCTCCAACCAGGGGTTGAGCTCTCAGTGACCTCCCTGCTCGGGTCACACGAGGGTTCCTTCCCGACGACTGCCCGCTCTGAGGATGCCTGTTTGCGAGGCTGCCGAGTGTTGCCAGCTGCCCCCGTGGCTGCCTTCACCAGCCTCCCTAAGCCCCGGTTTGCGTTTCTGCTTTCCGTGTTTTGCCTGTGTGAGCTGGTATCAGAACGCGCTCCCCTGATGCTGCCGGAAGCAATATTCCAGACCCGGTTGAAGGGTTTAGTGGAAATCCTCCGCTACAGCAGAAGAAAGCAAAACACTGCAAAGCAAGGATTTCGGCAGATGCAAACTCTGTGCATTTATCTTCCAAATCCAGCTGCAAACTCTGTGCATTTACCTTCCAAATCCAGCTGCTCGGCAGGGACAGGCGGACAGCCTCAGCTCCGGGTCAGGTGGGGAAGGGGGAAGCTGAATGCAGAGAGGTCTCTGGGGTCTCCACAGGCCTGGGTCCCATGAGGACCGAGCATCTCTTCTGCACTCAGGTCCATCGAGAGCTGACCGCATGACAGGTCAGCACCTCTTGCGGTCACACTCATTTCCCTACTAAGTCCTCACAACATTGACAAAGAAGTAGGGTTATCCCTATTCCTGGTTGGAGGCGCAGACGGCGTCAGCCCGAAGTCACACAATCCGTAAATGACAGCACAGAGAAGAGCTTCTGATGCCTGACGGGGGGTGAGGGGGATACTGCTGTCCGTTCTTGGCCACCAGACACCCCCATCTTCCGCTGCCCAACACCAGCTACTCGTCATCACGGAAAATAACCTGGCCTGCTCCGTGCCCTCTCGGCGGGAGCCTCCTCCATCTGACCCACCGACCTGTGGTCACAGACCCTCCTGCTGTCCTCAGCTGGCTGTGGACTCCTTCGGCGCTGGGGGGTTTGTGGTTACCAGGGAAAATACGCCCTTGCTCTCGGCTTGCCAGCAGCTCTAGGGCAACGAGTTAGCGTTCTAAAATGAGATTTTCCATTTCTGAGATTCTGAGACCTCCAGGTTTGCCAAACTGCCGGCCTTCCTCCCAGCCCAGGAGAGCTGGGATCATAGCTAAGGTGGAGCTGCTCACAGACCACCATGCCACCTACACCTCCAAGTCAGCGATAACAGTCTTGTCCAGACCCCCAGCGCCTAATGTACGGCCTAACACAAGGGGCTTCTCCCTCATTCCCGTCTACGTACCTACACACTTAGATATAAAACCAATGCACAAAGGAGGCTAAATTAATGTGGATAGGATGTGCTATGGACTTAGCAGACCCAGCTTCAACTCCCAGCCCCACCATCTATTAATTACACAACCCCAGGCAAGACATTTAACTTCTCTCCTTCCTTCTTTGGAAAATGAAAATAACAATACCACCCACCCGAGGAGCTGCTATGGGGATAAAACGAGATCAATCACTGAGCACAGTGCCTGGCCTGCAGCGAGGGCTCCTCAGGGAAGGGCTCACGGAAACGCCTACCTCCTCCATCTGGGGAGTGGCGGCCAGAGGCTGCCCAGGAGGGAGGCTGCCAGTGAGCAGGGCCACTGAGGAAGCTGCTGGGGATCGCCAGCCTTTCAGAAGGCATTACAGGCCATTGTTTTAATCAATACTCTATTATTTCCTCTGTGGCGTCTATCCCCATGTTTATTATGTGTAAACAGGGTTTTTCAATGATGTGAATGTGTTAGTTTAACGTAGCTGACATTTAGCGTGTGCAAACCGGTGGCTGCCCCTCAGGACCTCCAGGAAAATGAGATGGTGGAACCGCCACCAAGCCGTCCTCGTGACACAAATTCGAGAACTGCAGATTGGCAGGGGTCAGGGAGTCTGGTGCACGCTTGCAGGCATGGGCTGTGTGCTCAAGAGAGGCAAAAAAATAATACACATGGACCCTGGGAGCACGGTCTGGCTACTAGGGAGAGAGTATCCAGCCTGCGGTCCAGAGCCCAGGCGCTGGGGTTCCTGCCCCTTTGCTGCCCAGATCTAGATCCTGTACAATAGGTCTACGTGGTCAGGCCAACTCCTACTGATGGTCTCCCTTCCTGCTGACCCTGGAGCTTGTCAAAGCTCACGCTCCTGGACTCTCAGATGACCCACTTCCTCCCTTCCCATTACGCGGTCCCCAGGGGCCTGAAAACCCATTTTGTGCACGTTTCTCTGGCTTGGCCCCCATCGCGGGCTTGGCCCAGTCTTGCCGTCCAGCCAGCAGAATAGAGTACAGCAAAGGTGCCTCTTCCAAATATTCCACATGGGCTCAGCTCTCGTCCGGTACCACGCGCTCAGGATAACAGATTTGGCCTTACCGGCTCCCCCCGTTCCCTCCCACTGGACAGAAGCTGATGTAGGAGGGGTTTGGTTAAGATCTGGGAAGAGCTTCCTCATCATGACTTTGTTACAGCTGCAGGTCAGATGTCTGTGCCACGAGCGTCTCACAACCAACAGGGGGCCAGACTCCAGTAACGGCCACTGAACTCAATACATCAGCTATCAGACAACTCTGGACTCATTTTTTGTGGGGGTCTTGGGAGTGTGTCATAAAGGAATGAACCTTTACCAAGACAGTCTGTGGACCTTTATTCACAGGATGTGTTTTTATCCCTTTTTTTTCCTGCAATCTATTTTTTTTTATTGGAGCATAGCTGCTTTACAATGTTGTGTTAGTTTCTGCTGTACAGCAAAGTGAATCAGCTATGCGTATACATATATCCCCTCTTTTTTGGATTTCCTTCCCATTTAGGTCACCACAGAGCACTGAGTAGAGTTCCCTGTGCTATACAGTAGGTTCTCATTAGTTATCTATTTTATACATAGTATCAATAGTGTATGTATGTCAGTCCCAATCTCCCAATTCATCCCACTCTCCCTTTCCCCTCCTGGTGTCCACATGCTTGTTCTCTACCTCTGTGTCTCTCTTTCTACTTTGCAAATAGGTTCATCTGTCCCATTTTTCTTTACAGTGTTTAGAAGCAGAGGACTGGGTAGGAAACTGCTTGATTTTCCACCTTCACGCCAAATGGCAAAAAGGGCTCGAGGGAAGGAAGGGATCTGGGCCTAGTCCTTCGTGCCCGTCTGCTCACCTGTCCTCAATGCTTGGCAAACTCTGGGGGTCCATCCAGCTAAACAGTTCTTTATTAATGAAATGGCTGCTGTTATCACGAGACCACGAGGTCTGTGTGTCTTCAACCTTCCGCCCAAACCGTGACTGGTCGGGCCTTGGCGCCCCCTCACTGGCCGAGAGATGTGAGGGAGGTGTTTTTCTTGGCAAATAAATATGATATCATAAGGCCTGGCAAGACTCTGGCCTGAGTAATGGCCGTCTGCCTTCCCAATTCCCTCAGCAGCTTGGAACAGGAACATTATTCTTCACTTCCTCTCTTTAAAAACAAACTCTCTGTTGGAGAGCATCTTTCAGCCCCAGGATCCCTGCCCGATGGGGCCGCATTTCAATGCTGGGAAGTGAGGGATGAGCTCAGGTGACAGTGCGTGTTTGGGAAAACACAGTAAGATGTTTGGCCCGGAAGAGGCACCTGAGGGTCTTGAATCAGAGGGGCCCCCGTCCACGTGTCCCAGTTCGTGAGGGACTCAGAGCCCAGATCAGTAAGACTCACGTTGCTGAGCACTGCCACCTCCCTGGTCTAAATCTTTATGGAGTAACTGGGCAACTAGGTCACCTGACTGGAGCTGGAGATTCACGATCAAGTACAAGGTTGTCCGGCTGAGCCCCCCTTGTTGTACATGAGTTGGGGGGTGTCTTGTGGCTTCTATGCTCACACGGGCACTGCCACGTTGAAATATGTAACCTTCCTCACCCTTTGCTTGTCATTCGATCTTTATACAACCCTTTGAGACAGGTAGCAGGTATTGTCATACCTCTTTATAAACCTGACAATAGAGGCTCAGAGATTAATCAGATGACTTGTTCAGAGTCACACGACAGATGAAGCAGAAGTGGGAGTTGAACTCGGGTCTTTTGGCCTCAAAGTCAATTTTTATGATGCCACATCTAGCCTTCCCACCTTTTCTGGGCCGTGCGGACTTGGCCGCTGCCCCTTCCCCGTCTTGACAGGCAACGATCACAAGGCAGTGCAGGGGCAGGCTCGGAGCCAGTGGTCAGGCCCGGCTTTCACATCACTTGGCCACTGACCTGCTGGGGGCTTATTGAGGTCAATCGGTCAGACAAGGAGGACACCCAGCCGAGCTCACAGGGAAGTCTCGAGGCAGGCGTGTGGCCAGGTCTCTGAAAGTGTCGGAGGAGGGCAAATCGGTGTGCAAATGCTCAGGACTGTTGATCCCCCGCCATGAATATTCACTGAGCTCCTACCAGGACTAGGCTTAGGGACAAGACAGAGTCCCTGCCATGAGGGAGCTGGTGGTCTAGTGGGAGAGACAGCCAGACAGCAGCCAGATAGAGAGTGGCCACTGCTCTGATGACAGGAGCCTGGCACCATGATGATGTGCAGGAGAGTCACCACCAGATACAGTGGTTCTTGGAGAAGGTTCACAGAGGACATGACATCTAAGCTGAAACCCGAGGGACAAATGGGAGACAGGCAGATAAGATGGGCCTGCAGAGTGTTCCCAGCTCAGGAAATGACACATGCAAAGGCCCGGCGGTCAGAAAGAGCATGTTCTGTTCAGGTGAAGGCACGTTTAGTCTGGACTGGAGCAGAGCTGGAGGGACAGTGGTGGGGTGGGGCGGTGACGCTCAGTGGTTAGCACACCCCAGCCGGGTGTCTGGGCCATCAGGGGCAGTGAGTCCAAACCCACAGCCCTTTCCTTGCCCTGACCCCGCAGGCTGGAGCGTCTTCACCTTGCTCTGGACTCCCTCAGCCTTTAACCGTACATGGCGGAGCTTCTGGAAACGCACCCAAACCGGAGCAGACAGCACCAACCCCTGAGTCAAAAAAACCCGGCTGTGCTTTATCAACTGAAGGACTGTAATCTGGGAGATGTTCATTGAACGTATTTCTGCCTTCTGAATGGCTTTTACTTTTCACAAAATCGAAACTGCAGTACAATATATGTGAATGATTAGACTGTGTAATACATTCCTGCAAATTTAGATTAGGAATGATTATGACTTAAGTAAAATAGTTGAACACAATTCTTATTGCCATCTATCTTTTTTTTTTTTTTTTTTTAGTGT
>NW_020172768.1:3096151-3115763 GCF_003031525.2 Neophocaena asiaeorientalis asiaeorientalis
TTTTTTTTTTTTTTTTTTAGTGTTCATGGGGGTGATTGAATGCAAAGAGAGCCAGGGTCTGGGTGCAGAGATGGCTCGGAGAAAGGAAGGACAAGCTGATGTAAGAAGTTGTAGGATCTGTGGGGCAGGGAGAGAGCCCTGGGATTGGAGGCAGATCTGGGGAAAGTCCTGGCTCTGCCATTTGCTTTGCTGTGTGACTTAAGACAGGTTACTTAGACTCTCTGAGTCTTAGTTTCCCATCAGCAAAATGGGCTTTATTATTCCTGGCTCATGGGATTGTTCTGGGTGGCACGAGATTGGGGAGTGAGAGCCACGCTGCAGGGTGGCAGAGAGCTGGGATGTGAGTCCACGTCCTGGCCATATTTGGGCAACACCACTTACTACACCTGTGTGACCTTGGTCTTTGTTACTCAGCTTCTGGGAGCCCCTGTCTCCTAGTCCACAAAATGGGAATAAGCACCCTTGGCCTCGGGTGTCCTTAGGGAGAGGATTAAATGGGATTTTCCATGTTGAAAGTGCTTTGTAAAATGTAAGCCACCTGGGAGGGCTGCCCTGGCAGGTCGGGGTGGGAACAGGAGTCTGGAGGAGGCCGGGGCTCTCCTTCCCTGAAACAGCAACCAGAAGTGGTTTGGTGGAAACTTGCTGGGCGTCCCTGGATGGGGAGGGGAAGGAGAGGAGCCCTGTGGAACATTTCCCTTGGGGTGCCCTGCCCTGGCACTCTCGCACCAGCTTATTTTGCTCTGTCTACCCTGTATCCCATCACCTAACACACTGCAGCATTCTATATAATTTACTTATCTATTATGTTTCGTTTAGAGTCTGTCTCCTTAGTTCAGGGATCTGTTTTGTTCTCTGGCACATCCTAAGCACCTAGAACGCAACTTGGCAATCAGTAGGCATTCAGGATATATGTATCCAGTGACTGGATTTATGAGCGGGGCTAGAATTCTGTCTCCTGAGATAACTGAGGTGAGGGAGACCCAGGAAACCCAGGGCATCCGTCACTCCAGCAGGGAGCTTGCTGCAGGCAGAAAGAAACAACAGCAATTTGGTGCGTGGAGCCCGGCGCCCATTCTTCAAGGGAGCCACAGGCCCCCAGGATTTTCCCAGAATCCCTGGGCACTGGCAACCTGGCTGCGCCTCCCCGTCCCTCCTAGCAACCTGACGAAACGCCTTCCAATCAGAGCAATTACTGCCGCCCCGAGCCGATGCCTCTTGAGGTGTCTGCCTCCTGCGGTTCCAGCTGGAGACAATATTTCTCTTCTGTTCCTCGTGACAACAGGGACAACAAATAACCCAGCGGCAGATGAAGGGCCCTCCAAGCCCTCCAGAGCTGAAGAGCCTAGGCTGGGTCTGCGTGGAGGGAACCGACACACCAGCCCGCGCGGGGCGCGCAGCTGTCCTCTGACTCTTGCAGGACTTTCAGGCCGCTTTGTCCATGACCAGTGTCACTCTGGCCAAGGGGGCAGGGGCCTGCAGGTGGGGGCAGCATCAGCTGTACCGCCGACGGCTCGGGCTCCTCCCTGCTTGCCGTGCAAAGGGAGCTGGCACTCCATCACGGTGCAGTGCGCAGGTCCTGCTAAGGGCCTCCCCTTCCCCACAGCCCCCTGAAGCAGCCACTCTCAGTTTCAGATGAGGAAACGGGAACTCAGGGAGGTTGAGTAATTTGCACTGGGTCACACAGCTCATTAAGTGGCAGTGCTGGGGGAAGAACTCCCACGTCTCTGAACTTAAAGCACACGTGTCCTCTCTGGGCCCCGAGTGGTGTGGACACTCCCTGGAGGGTGCGAGTGCAGCCCCTGACCCCCCAGCCTCAGGTTCCTGACTGGGGCACCCGCTACCTGTGCTCTGCAGAAACGCCCTGCACCTCGGCCCACTGTGTCCTGCCGCCTCGCCTCACCTTGCCCGTGTCCTCACCCCGCCGGGCTTGGGCTGGTGCCATCCCTGGGCCCTGCTGCTAGCTGAGTCCTGTTTCAGTTACAACCCAGAGCCCCTCTCTCTACTGCACCTCATCCTCCGAGCGGAGCTCCCCCCGAATCCCGACCAGGGTCCCACTGCAGCACAGGGTATCCTTGCGTGTCCACACTAACACCAGTACCAGCATGAGTATGAATACAAATACAAATATTAATACTGATACAGGCACAAATAGTAATACTCATAGTAATTACTCATACTAATACTCATGCTGGTTTATTTGTTGAGCATTTATTGAATCTCAAATGTGAGCCCAATCTCAAATGTGACTCTGGAGATCTGTGCTCTCAACCACTGCATATATCCTGCCTCTTCCTCATATGACATGATCCTTCAACCTAAACCACCCTGGTCTGTCTTGTTAACATCCCTTTTCAAACCGACTTCTAGAACTGAATGCAAAATTCCAGATGTGGTCTGACCGAACAAAGCCGAGGGACACGTCACGTCCCTACGTTTTGAGCGTCATTTTGCCATGAATGCAGTCTAAGATTGCACTCACTTTTCTCGGTCCCCAAGTCCCCGGGTTGGCAACTATCAGCCAGTCCTAAGTCCCCAGGTCTTCCAGAAATGAGCCACTGTGGGTAAAGCCCTTTTCGTTGCCCTCTTGTGTGGCCAAAGCCCACCTTTCCCGCCCCCTAGTCTCTGATGGCTGCACTTGGCTTTGCTGTGGCACAGAGAGAACGCTCCAGATGAAAGAGAACTTGGTCTCGGGGGAGTCGGGGGCTGGATGGAGGTGAAACGGCCTGTGAAGGTCGCTGCCACTGCTTGGTGAGCGATCTGTCCCCATGTCAGCCTCAGTGGGAAAGTGATGGAGGGTGTAATTAGGACCTGAGCTGTGCCTGGGGGGCGGGGGCTGCTGTCCCCAGCTCAAGGAAGCTGGGGACACAGACCGTAGTCTCCATCTTCCCGGGCAGGGGGAGGAGTGTTCCTGCTTGTCCACGTCCACTGGGGAGAAGTAACAACTGGGGCTTTTGCACCCGGTAACTGAAGATTGTGATGCTTCCTGGGAGTGTGTAGGTGGAGTGGGGGATGGGAGGAAGGTGGGGACGGAGCGAAGCAGGACATATGGCCAGAAGTTTTCAAGGGAGTAAAACCTTCTCTTGCCCTGCCGTCTCCCTGGCTTCGGTCTCCACCTCGTCCCCTCTCTCCACCTACCAGAAAGCCCGGAGCTCAGGCTTCTCAGGACCCTCCCTAGCCGGGTACCCCACCCAGGTTCTTCCTCCCCTGTTCTCCCTGTGTCTTCTCTCACCACAGTTTGTTTGTCCTGTGTGTCTCATTTTACCCCACCTCCTGGGGCACTTGCCTTATTAGAAAGTGATCTAATACATTAATATGGTATTAAGGTGTTCAAGTCTAGCAATTGACTTGACGCTGGTAACCAGCTGTAACCCAAGGGTATAAACACTTTAACAAGAGAATGCCTTAACCTCCAGGCATAAATCCCAGGGTGACCTTCCATGCGTTCTGGCAGGGAGCGAGTCTGGGCAGGGTAAACCCCAACTGGTTATACGGCCCGGGACACCGCCCTACTTCACATTGCCCCTCACAGGAATGCTTGAAGTTGACAGGGTGATTTTCCTTAGGATGAGGAAAAGGAAGCCCAGAGATGTTCTGTGTCTTGCCCAAGGTCACACAGCTCACCATTCCTGGAGCCCAAGCAGCCCCAGGCCCCTTGCTGGGCCAAGAGACCCCCTCCCCTTCCACCTCCTCAGGGCACTGACAGATTCTGGGGCCTGCATGCTAGGGCTGGGGGCTCTTTGCCTTGGACTCTCCAGAGATGAGTCCCTGCGATGGCTAAGGGCTTGTCTGCAGCCCTGGGTGGGCCATGAAATAAAATTCTAGAACCGCTGTCAGGCCCCTTGGATGGGGACTTGAGTGAGCTAGGCACCTATGATGTCTCAGACCCTGTTCCAGGTATCTTCCCAACAGTTATTGTTTTACTCCTTGTAAAGAACACAGTGAAGCATGCATCTTCGTTTCCTTTCTACGGATGAGAAAAACCGAGGCAGAGCGAAGTCTGAAGTCGCACAGCTAAGAAGTGGGGGAGCCAGGATTTGACAGTCTCAGCTGATTCCAAAGCTCATGATCTTTCCCCTACACTGTGTGGCCTCCCACGGAAGACTGGGGTCTAGAAGAGGCAGTTTCCTTGAGGAGTCTGGCTCAGTGAGGCAGACAGAACACATGAGGATGGGAAGGACCATGGCAAAGAAATCATGGCAGGTGAGCTTACTGCACGGGAAGCAGTGTTCCCCGGGGCTGGGCGTAAGGAGCCCATTTGTTTGGGTCAGGGCCAAACGAACCAGGGCAGTTAGGCCTGGCAGGTCCATCTGTGGAGGCCTTGGGGAGGAAATGCATTTGGAACCAGTCCCAGGTTGAGCTGTGTGTGCTCTGGGAAGTGAAAGCTGCTGCGGGGAGCTGGGTGTGGCCACAGGGGCAAAGGGCCTGAAATAATGAGAAGCGGGCTGTTGGCTAGAGCAGAGGGCCTGGCAGGCCTTCCCTGTGGATGCCTAGGAGCCAGGAGGGGCCGAGGGGAGGAGGCATGTGGTCCAGCCACGTAAGGATGCTTGCACAAACGGCTCCTCGGCCAGAAGCCCGTGGAGCCCACCCTTTCTGCGGAGAACGGTTCTCCGACAGGAAAAGCGCCAGGGCTTTGAAGAAGCAAATGTTGTGGGCTAGGCTTTCCATGGCACCAAGATGCTGTTTTCTGCAGGTTATCCTTGTGTGGACGCGGACCACGGGCCAGGTGGCTCTTCAGAGCGGTTGCCCGACAGCAAGCCCAGTAAGTGACTGACTCTGTGGCCACTGCTTGTGCGCTCAGCCATTGCTAGCTGGTGACGTGAAAACTACCTTTATTTAGTACCGTTACCTGGGGGGCTGCAAGGGCGCCGGCATTTCCACTCTGCTGGCTCTCTCTGGCTGACGGCAGCGGGCCGAGTGTCACACTGTCCCTGGCCCCAGCCGCAGCCCCTACTGCTCACGGGGGCAGCAGGGCAGGGTGCTAAGTGGACGCAGCGGCAGACCCACACTTGCCAGGCTGCCGCTTCCCCTCTGGGCTCAGGATGGGCAGTGAAACTCCCGCCTGGCCCTGCACCCTGCTGTCTGTCAGCCCCACTTGCGTGCCTGCTGGTCATTTCCCTGTGGCCACACCGCCCTGTATGCGTGAGACAATCTAGAACAGCGTCCTCAGCTGGGGTCTGGGCATGCACAGATGGGGTGAATTGCAGGACTCGTGCAATTTCTTAATTTTGAGTGAATGTGTATAAAAGGGTAGGGCTCAGCTCTACAGGGCAGGGAGAGTCCTTTCTTCCCGGATGTCCACCGCTGGAACATCCGTCCCCCGAGGAAGCTGTGCAGGTTGACCCACCGGATTGTTTGTCATCATTGCAGTGGTACTTGGGGCATCGGGAGCTGCAATCTGACTGTTCTCTGGAGGAAAAGGCCAGGTCCTCACTTCACCACCTGTGCCCTGTGGATGGGCAGGTGTTTGCTCATCGACTGACAGGCAAATCACAGGGAGAGATGGAGGAGTGGCTCATGTGCAGAACTCCTGTCTTTCCTTCTGCCTTAAAGGGGAAAAGAACTCATATCCCTCGGATCCTTTCCCTCTGTCGTGTGTTGGCACAGTGTGTGTCCCTTCCACTCCCAAGTCCCCACCCCCATGCCGGGCACAGTGCTGTGCGGTGCAGTCTCCCACATACCGGGATGTGGGACTCCTTTACCTGGGGAAGGAGGAAGACAGAGGGGTGGGCTGGGAGGGATGGGGAGTTGCTAAAAGCTAAGGAGGGAGGTGAAGGGTAGGGCTCAGCTCTACAGGGCAGGGAGAGTCCTTTCTTCCCGGATGTCCACCGCTGGAGGCTCTGGGCCAGTCGGCTGACCTCTCTGGGCCCCAGAGGCCTCACGACTGGGACTTTTAAGGGTAGAAAGAAGCAGGAGCAGAAACTCTCTAAGGCCTCTGCCAGCTCTACAATTCTCTGATTTCTAACACATCCTCCTGGCTAACTCCCCTTCTCTGTCTAGCCAGGGGTCCTCATAGAAAGATAGAGGCCCTGACTAGAACCTAGGGGAAAAAAAATCATTGTCCTAAAGATCATATAGAATTCTGAAGCCACAGAGAAGGAACTTGCGTTCAGGGTCTACGTGGTGTTTTCTGCAAGCCTTCCGCAGTGCAGTTCTCAGCCCTCCGGGTCAGTGGGGTGGGGTTCTGGGGGAGAGGCGTTTCCTGGCAAAAGCCACTTTGCAGCTGCTCTGGGACCCTGGGCCCAACGGGTTGTAGCGCCTTGTCGACCCGTTGTAGAACCTGGTCGTAGCACGTGGTTCCCAAGCAGGCACTGCACGTGGACACAGGGTCCCCTCGGCTTCCCGTGGCCCTGTGTCCCCGCAGCTGTGGCCCCCATGACAAGGTCTGCGGGCTGCCAGCCCGGCTGGAGAAGCCCGTGGCCCTGTGTCCCCGCAGCTGTGGCCCCGTGTCCCCGCAGCTGTGGCCCCCATGACAAGGTCTGCGGGCTGCCAGCCCGGCTGGAGAGCACTCGAGAGCTACGTCATCAACCTCCTCTTCTCCCTCCAAGGCTCTTAACTCACTTGAGCAGGGAGGAGGGGCCTGACAGGGATGGACGCCCACTGCAGGCAGACAGAGGAGCCCAAGTTAGCCTCCTCTTTGGCCCCCAGAGACTGGAGGTGGGGACAGGGCAGGGGCAGCTGCAGAGTCCCTGGGAGGAGCCGAGTCCAGCCGTGCCTGGTGGGAGGACACAGGGACGGGAATACGCAGGAGGTGACACCCAGACGGGGAGGCCTCGGATAGATACCTGCTCAGCTGATGACTTGAGTCTCGGCCTCTTTCTCCCTTGTCAGGGTCTTCCTATCATAACACTTGACCTTTGATTTGAGCCTCATTAATTTACCAATCATTTACATAAATCATCTCATTTCATCTCCACCACAACCCGAGAGGTATATGGTGTTAGTACCATCTTATGGATGACGCTGCTGTGACTCGAGAGGTTAAGTGCTTTGCCCAAGGTCACACAGCCAGTATGTGACAAAGACAGGACAAGGATGAGGTTTCCTTTCCCAAAGATCTCGTTGATCACCCGCCCTTCGGTCCCTTCAGCCAGGCCACACTGCCCCCTTGAGAGTGACAGGGGAATGACAAGAAATGATAAAGCCTTAGGTGACGGGTAGTAACAGAGTGAGCCAGGAGCTTCTTCCCAGAAGCTTCTCCAGGCACAGACACCACCTGCTTTTCCAAAACAAAGCTTTCTTTGGTGTGTGCATGGTCATAAAGAATTGTAATAAGCTATGATTTAAGAGCCAGAGCCATAGGCTAGCAAAGGGTTTCTTCCTTTAGGAGCTGGGGGAAGCAGCCGAGGTCTTGGCCCCTAGAAAGGCAGGAAAACCTCCCAGGATGAACCCCTCTGCCCTAGGCTGTGATGGACCACAGGGAAAGCCATTTAAGCAGAGGTGGCAGATCCCGCCTCGGGGCTGAGCTGTCTTCTCCAGAAGCTGTTCACCAACTTCAAGGGTTTCCTTCCAGAAAGTCCCAGCAACTCTGGCGTCCAGCATCTATGTCCATGAAGGAGTGTAGCAAGAATGCTCTGTTCACTGTCTTATGCTCAGATCTAATGAGTGCCTGGCGTATGCTAGATGCTTAGCAAACTCTCAAACGAATGAATTAAGTGTGACAAAACCTAGAAGCTCATCACCTGCAGAATATCATTCACTGTACTTTACAGAGGTGGCACCTGAGGGCCAGAGAGGTTAAGTAACGTGTCCAAGGTTGCACAGCCAGTTAGTGGTGGGAGAAGTACCAGAATCGAGGTCTCCTTTCCCTACACGCTCTTCCTTCTGTAGGGGGAGAGATGGGAACGTGAGGACCTTGGACCTAGGATCAAGCAGCTGATTTGACCTCTGAGAAGTTCTTTCCATGTTTCTTAGTTGCCTTGAGTATGCAGTTATTGGATGTGGTTGGAAAGGAACTTGCCTCCCGTCTCCCGGCAGGCACACACTGGCAGTGGTGAGAAGATGCTTCCATCCACTCTCTCCTAGGAGCACACAGCTCCTCACAGCATCTCTCGCACCACGTGCGCCCTGCTTTCCTCTTTTGGGAAGCAGGAATAAAAGCCAGTACCAATAAAGTATAAAAAGCAGAAACCACCCTCCAACCTGGCCTTGCAGATGAGTTCGGTGGCCTCTGGGGATGGGTTCTGGGAGAGAGAGAGGCAGAGCCCAGGGTACGGTTTCCAGGGCCCAGGGGACACGTGTGGGCACAGTCATCTGCCCATCGCTGGAATCTTCAAAGCAGGAGGAGGGAGCAGGATGGGGTCATTATATGTGTTCCAGTCCCTCCACTGAGTCACTCAGAGGAAAGCTAGGACATAGGAGGAATGCCCTTGCTCTAGACTCGCCATCACCGGAAGCCCGTGTGGCCCCTAATCTCTTCCTCTGAGGCCCTTTCCCTGCACAGATGCCTCCGTCTCCCCGATGGGCTCCTCTCCTTCTCCACAGAGCCCCTCAGTTCTCAGTGGCTGGGCCCCGCTCTCGCCAAGAGTGGCATCAGTGGTCCTGGGGCCCGGGCCAGAGCCTGCCCATCACTCTGCAGCTCCACAATGTGGGGACACCAAGGGGCAGTGCCAGCAGCCGACTGCAAGCTGACGAGCCTGAGTTCCCTCCAGCACCCAGGAGTCGACAGGATCGTCTGAATTAAGTGGCCAAGTCTGGTTTTTAATTAAGTCCCCGTGGTCTTTTACAAAGGTCACCGATGACACCGTCTTCTTCAAGGCCAGTATGAAAAGGCATTCAAAGTCACAGTTCTGAGATGGGAGCCTTGTAACTTGAAATGTCATAGGGAGAAATTTGGAATTGGGGGAAGAGGAAGCTGGTGGGAAGAATGACCCTGTCACATCGTCCTCCCGTCAGAGTCACTGTTTCCAGTGGGAGCTCCAAACTATTTCGAGCCCCACTCTGCTCGCTCACGTTCCTACCCCCATGACTGGCTATGGGCTCTCTGTCGGCTGCACCAGTGAAAAATGGGACCCTTGTCTTCCCTGACATGGAATACAAGTTGGTATCAATGGGGCAGAGTGTGACAGCTTGCCCCGATCGCTGGGGAATTAATAAACATATACGCAACTGACTGCCATTCTTCTGCTCTGATGTCTGCATACACCTTTCTATGTAACTTGGCCAATACCGTTATCCCTCGGAAACCCAGCTCTGTCTAGAGTGGAACACAACAGCTACTTCATTCCTCCACAACATCCCACAATATTCCTCCTGTGGCAGCAAAGGCCTGTGCCTGGTTCTGCACGGCCCTAACAGAAGTAGAGATATGAGTTCATTCCAGCGGAGGAGACAGCACCTCCTCGGGAGGAGATCTGGGCTGGCCCACAGCTAACGGGGCCGGGATTTAGGGGGCACAGTCATATTTTCCTGGGGTCCTCGGTGCGACACCAGTGCCGGGCAGCAGGATGCTCTGGGTGCTGGATAGTTCAGTGCAGCCACCGGTTTTGTGTTAGAGTCGGGGACATGGTATTAGTCAGTAGTCTGGGCCATTCTGTCCATGGTCACCACAGGCAGTGTAGGTAGTGGACAGAATTTTGGATTTAGATTCAGGAAATTTGGATCTTACAGCAAAAAAATTTGCCTGTCTAATATACATTCTCCCATTTATTTACCATCAGAATCCTTATATTGTCGAGGAGGAAATGTAACTAAACTAAAAAATACGAATTTCCTAGCCCCCCCTTGAACGGCTAGAGGTGGCTAATGAGATATAATCAGAAACCATTCTTTAAAGATGGCTGATTTACCTGGGACGGTACATCTATTTTGTTTTTTCCTCTTCTTTTTCCTTCCGGCCTGAAATGTGGAGCCATAGCTGGAGCTTCAGCAGCCGTTTTAGGGCCATGAGGTATAAACCAAGTATGGAAGCCAGTGCTAAGGATGGGCTGCCTACTTACCTCCAAACTTCATGTTATGTGAGAGAAAAATTAACCCCTAGCTTGCTTAAGCCACTGGTGCTTTGGATATCTGCTACTAACTATTGAATGCCAACGGTACAGAATGATTGCCTGTTCTATCACTTATTCCCGAGACTTCGGATAAATCATGAAACGTCTTTGAGCTTCAGTTTCTGTACCTCTACAGTGGGAATAATAATTCTTGCTTTGCCTTGTAAACGTTATCTCGGCCTTCTGGGGCCGACTCTAAGCTTCTGAGCGTGCCATCCCCCTCAGTCTGAAGATCATGCATTTTCTGCATCTGAGCAGTGGCGGCCTCCCTCGCATTGTTGGGGTGGATTGTTCCCGGGCTAAGGCATGTGCCCGCCTTCCAAGTTCAATGGCTTGCTCGGGGCTGTTATAAAGTCCCCTTGTGGGCTCCCATTTTCCAGAGACACAATAGCTTTTCCTGGCTCGCCCAGGCCTTGCCCCTCCTTGCTGGGTGCAGAGACATTTGCCGTTTCAAGCTGCTGAAAAGGACGCTTCAAAGAGCCCCACATTGGCCCCTCTTAGGCTCTAACTCATAGAAACGTTTTCGGAAATCCTCAAAAACCTTATTAATCTGTGAAGACGTCCCAGCAGCGGGACTCTGTGCACCCTGTTTCCAGGGCTTTTCAGCGCGTCCATTGTCTCAGCTGCATTGTTCCCGCTTGGGGTCTTGGCCCCTGGTGGCTCTCTCCGAGGCAGGCGCTTTTTGCTGTGCCTGCGATTTCATCCCCTGACTCTCCTCTGTTGCCTGAAATCTTAAACTGAAAAGGTGGCCACTCTTCTTGGGCTGTTGATTCCTCTATACCTGCTTTGTGGCTCTCTGCTTCACCCCTTCTCTCCTGGCATCTGGCTGGATCTGGGTCAGGCAGACAGGGACCTGTGTAGAAACTGAGGCCCACTTTGTTTCAAAAGAAAACCTCTTTTTTCCTTCATATGAAAACCTCTAGGGGGTTGTCAAACCTGGGGAAGACTGCTGGGATCGCCACGGGCCTCTGCAGGGGACCTACTGCAGCTGTTGAGTAGATAAGCTTTGGGTGGTCTTCTCCAGGACACTCCCCTGGCTCCAGCCCATCCACTGACCACCGTTCTGATGTGTGACCTTCTCTGCAGTTGAAAAGGCTGTGGGGAGAGAACCAGAAGACCGGGGCTCTGTTCCTGAATTCAACCCCTGGCTGGGCTTGCATTGTCTCGGTCCACATTCAGGGTTTTTTTATTTTTTTATTTTTTGCGGTACACGGGCCTCTCAACGTTGTGGCCTCTCCCGTTGCGGAGCACAGGCTCCGGACGTGCAGGCTCAGCAGCCATGGCTCACGGGCCCAGCCGCTCCGCGGCATGTGGGATCCTCCCGGATCGGGGCACGAACCCGTGTCCGCTGCATCGGCAGGCGGACTCTCAACCACTGTGCCAGCAGGGAAGCCCCACATTCAGGGGTTTTGACTTGGAAGCCCAGGGCCTGTGTGAGCAAGGCAGGTTCCCAATGATTCTGTTTCCTGGTTTTCGAGCCCATGTGTACTCCCTCCACTCGAGTGTGGGCTGGGCCTAGTGCCTTGTTTCTAGTGAAGAGAATATGGCCAGAGTGATGAGAGGTCACAGCTATAACTCAGTCATAAAGGACTGTAACTTCTGGGTGTGTCTAGGTGGCACACATACTCTTTGTCTTGTCTTCTTGAGGTTTGCTTTGCAGAAGAAAGCCACCCTGTTGGAGAGGCCCATGGGGCAAGAACTTAGGTTGGTCTTTGGCCAACATCCAGCGAGGAGTGGAGGCCGTCAATCCGACAGCCTGCAGAGGCCTCAATGGGGTCAACAGGCACGGGACTCAGCGTGGAACCAGATCCTCCCCCAGGAGAGCCCTTGAGGTGACGGCAGGCCTGGCCGATACCTTGACTGCAGCCTTGGCTTCCATGGAAGCTGAGAACCCAGCTGAGCCACAGAGATTTTGAGATAAGAAGTGTGTATTGCGTTAAGCTGCTAATTTGGGGGTACTCTGTTCCACATAGTAGATGACAAACACAGGTCTTTATTAGCCTAAAAATGTGTTTCTTTATTTTGCTCCTCCACGCTTAGACTCAAGGACTTAAACCTTTCACATCCACTTGTAGTAGTGCATTCATGCATGCACACACACATACACACACACACACAGACCCATATCTGCACACACGCTCTAGTCTATGGGCTGTTCACATCCCTTTACCCCTATTCTAAAAATACATCATCAGAGTAAGTGGAAGAAAGACATAGCTGAGATGAAGCTCTACTGAGGTGATTCCTGGTTTCTCTTAGTAACTTAAGTATAATCTGAATTTCTGCCAGAAACCAAGGTGCCAGAAGAGACCTGACCAACGAGGCCCTGGGGGTCTGTGTGCATCTCTGATAATTCACTTCCACGCTTACCTTTCGAAGGCTGACTCAAACTTTCTTCCTCTGGAAAAAAAAAAACCAAAAAACGATCTGACTTCTCCAGGGAGCGCTCCCATTCCGTGAGTCCCAATCAGTTTGTATCTATATCAGATACGTATTTTCATGATGTATATGCTCCCTCCTCACTTTCTCATCCCTTCCCTAGTCCTCCATCCTAAGAAGCTCAGAATGCAGTGACGTCTACAGAAAATCACCCAAGATTTCACAACCAGAGTCAGAAGCAAAGTTTAAAAACCTTTGCCTCCCTCCCCCTGCTCCCACTGTGTTCCAGGAAGCCAAAGCTCAGAGCAACTTCTCCTATCTAGGAAGCAATAAAGAAATGTATTTATGAACCAGCCTCTATCTAAGGGAGGGAATTTACGTCTCTTCATGCTCTTGTAGACAATAATAAGGGATTGCTGCATCAGTGTGATGTAATATAGTTTAAAAACCCTCCAAAACAAGGATCAGGAAACAACCAGCGGGGACTGAGCCGTGGGCACCCTCGGTTCGGTGGCCGAGCCCTGGGCCAGATAATGCCTACCGGAGATGGGAACACAGGTCTGGGAGCGCCTGCAATCTCATCTTGTTTTTTCCCAAGCACCAGGGAAGAAAAGCAATTTGTTTGCTCTCACACCCTGAAGATGAACTTCCCGTGCTCAATCAAACGTTATTATCCCAATGTAAGTCAATTTACCTTTGAATCTGAAGGCTATTTTCTTCCTAAATGGCTAATTATGGGAGATAGATGGCTGTAAACAGAAGCCTTCTACCTCACTGCTCAGCCAGTCCTTCTACCCCAGGCGCCAAGGATAATCTGGGAAAGCAGGCCTGCCCTTTTCCTGTCTTCCCCACCTCGTCTGCGCTGCCTGTCCATTCTTCTCTGTCCTCCTGCAATGCCATTCAGCCTGCCCCCTTAACGTCCTGGACACCAGTTTGGAGTCTCCTGCTCAGTCCCAAACCACAACCTCTGCCGCTAGGCTTGTTTCTGGAGTTCTGTTCCCGATGTCCTCCCGAAATGTGACCCATCTTCTAAAATAGCGCGCTCGAGATGCACATGTGAGCTGTTTGAATTCAGAGGAAAGAGCAGAGAACGAGGCATAGCCAGCGGGTGGCCCACGCCGTCCCCCTCAGCGCGGTCTCCACACTGGCACACAGGATGCTCTGGATGAAGGCCACATCCTTCCCTCCCAGCTCCATCTTTCCTTCCTCAGGATCTGGCTCTCCTTAAGGCCTCTGTATTAAAAGTGGACATCTCAGCCCGAGATATGTGCACACAGGACAGCACGCGTTTCAGGAGACAAGGGATCCTGTAAGCATCTGAGATGAAACAAGGTTACCCAAGGCTGCCTCTTTGATTCTCCTGGCAAAGTCACAGAAGTGACCAGCGAGGCCTGGCGACGCCCGGCAGGGCAGTGGCCTTTCCCGGTGCAGGATCAACACCGCACAGGAGCTAATTGAAAGGCTGAGTTTGTTTACCGAGACGGGGACTGGCTCCCCTCCCTCCTCACAAAACAAAGTCTTTCCCCAGGAGCGGTGACAGAGAGGTCAGCCCCAGTAGCCGTTCTGTTTGCCTTTTGATGAATGATGAAACCGCCGCTCTGAATGAGGGGGAGCATTGTGTGTGCGCCATCAGAGGTGGCTCCAGCAGGGAGACCTCAGCCCTCTGAGCTTTCTAGGTCTGGGGGTTATGGAGCCTGTGGTGCGTGGGGTTACTGTGGAGGAAGCAGGCCTTCCAACTCCGCTCTCCAAGGCCTGGCCTGTGGCCCTCTGTACTTTCCACCTGCACCAGCGATGCCACAATAACCACGTGCCTCGGTCAAACGCCTCATGGATTACACAGAACATCTACGTACATTATTTCATTTGATCATCCTCACAACCGTCCTGCAAAGCCATCCTCATCTGATCACGTGGGACAGGCTCAGAGAGGCAAGCGCTTTGCCTAAAGTCACACAGCTCGTAAGTGACAGACTTAGGGCCTGCATCCAGGTGTTCTGACTTCACAGTTCCATCACAGGAATGTGGCTCCACCATCAGCGTGAAGCCTCCACCTAGCCTTGGACCTGAGTCACTTCAGGACCCTCCGTTGGAGCTGGGAACCATGGTCTTGATAAGCCCATTTACCCTGAGCTTGCTGTTCTGTTTTGGGGCAGTCCCTGTGGGCTAGAAAGACAAGTAAGAGAGAATGAGCTTTTCGAGAACTGCTCTGGGAAAGGTTTAGGCCACGGTGAGGGGCAGCCCGAGGAAGCGTGGCCAAGGGAGATGCAGGCCTCTCTCACTCAGCTGTGTCTGCAGGGGCCTCAGTACATAATTACTGAGTCTGGGTGGTTGAGACCTAGAGACCAGCCTGAGATCCTTTCTCTACAAGCTACATCACGCTGCTGCCCAGCGGGGGAGGGCTCTGGCCACACTCTGACTAGGGAATCCATTTTACATTGGATGGGCCATGATGTTCAGAATCCTCTACAGATTTCCACGGCTGCCGAGCCCTGCCGTGCCAGGGTGAGGATACCGGAGCTCCCTGTTTCACTTAGTGCTTTGATTAAAACAGTAAATTCATGGAGAATACCAACGAGCAGGCAGGTAAGGACTCCAGCCAGCTCTGGCTCCCTCCTGGCAGCATTTCACAGCAGCTGGTCTGGAGAGAAATATCCCCCTCCCCTGTGGCGAGAGCCCTGGTTCCCCATAAATAAGGGAGCAGCAGTGGCCCTGGAGCCTAGGGAAGGAGAGGTCACGGGAGGAAGGGGTGGGGTGGGGACAGGAGCCCTGTCAAGGCAGAGAGGGGCGTGGAAGTAGGGGGGAGACCCCCTCTGTTACCTCCTCTCCACAGACAAGCTGAGAGGGAAGGAATGGGTGCGGGTCTCTGCCGCCTGTGCAGCTGTGCTGGGCCAGGTATCAGAGCATTAGGGTGGCTGGGCCTGCTGCTAGCAGCACAGCCCTGCCGCTCCCTGGGCGCTGCCTGACGTCAGGCAGCCACCGTGCTGGCAGGGGAGCTGTGGCCGTCACCTTTCCTGGCTCTGGAGGGCTGGCAGCTCTGGGTTGGCCAGGCCTGCTGATGGGAAGAGAAATGTGGTACAGGCGAGGGAGTAGGCATAGGACCCATACTCCCCAGCACAAGGCTTTTACCCATGTCCCCCGGTTGGACACCCCTCTCCCCACTGACTCTGAGACCAAGCAGCACCTGTGCTGTCCTGTTGTGAAGAGGCAACTGAATCTGTTGAGATGGTAGAGCAGCCACAGAATATCGAGATTCTTATCATCCATCCACTTTCTATTTACTGGGCAGTTTTTCTTCCTCCCTCCCTTCTATCCACCTATTAACATGTATCGATAATCCGTCACATCAGGAAAGATGCTAGGCAGTGGGAATAAAAGATGAATAAGATACAGCCCCATCCTTGTGCTGTGTCCTCAGGGTGTCCAGTATTATGACGACTGCATTTCTCAACCAAAAACAAGGACGTGGAGGTGAAAAGGGTGAGTGTACTTATGGGAGGAGACCATCCCTGAAAGACTGCAACACGCTGTTCCCAAACCAGGGTGAGACCAGAGCGGTCACTAAATCCTGGTCGCACTGCATAGGTTTTGCCCTGGTCTTTTAGCAGAATGCCAGGAGCCGTTGCTTGCTAAGCACCTACTGTGTGCCAGGCTGTGCTGGACACGTGCACAGCATTTAGTTAGTCTCCTCCACGGGCCTGTAGAGGATTCACTGTGTAGATAAGGTGATGGAGAGCCGGGTGACCAGTCAGGGTAGCACGGTCCTTGCTGGCCTCGCGGTCTGAGCTCCTGTGGGTGGGCAGGTGTGCACAGCACGTGGCCTGGGCGCCTGGAGCACGGCGCGTGGTTCTGAGGTTGTGCAGCCCGGCAGACTCCCAACAGCGTCTCGACGCTGCCAGACACCAGTGTTTGGAACTCAGTAAGAGGAGCGGTCTGCGAGGCGAGGCCGTGAGACAAGGCCGGGTGCTGGGCCGGAGGCCTGGGCACCGTCCCGGAGCTGCCACTTAGCGGCTTTGCAACCTCGCCTGTGTTACTTAACCTCTCTGAGCTTCCTCTCACCATCGGCACACGAGGGAAACCAGGCCGATCTATCACCCTCCCAGCAGGACTTATGAGGAGCAGAGGAGACGGCCTATGAAAACAGCACGCTGTAAATTGCATCGTGGATCATCACCGCTTCCTGCACCTCAGCGAAGACCCACGATCACAGGGGGCGCACAGCGCAGGGGAGGTCCCGTCCCAGCAGCCTGTCTCCCGCCTTTCTTGGTCCTGCTCTTTCTACTCGTTTCCTCTCCATCCTCTTGCATCTTCTCTGGCACCCCTGCTTTCCCACCTGCCCCTACTGGGCCCCCAGGGATAACTCTACCTAGTGGGCCAGAAAGTGGGGACCACACCAAACCGCATGTCCAGTGGCGCCTCCTCAGCCGCTGCCAGGACTCTGGTCAGGGCTACTGTGCTGCATTCATGTAGTCGCCCAGGGGCCCCGAGGCAGCTCCATCTTCAGGGGCAGGCAGTGGGAGGGACGGAGTACCTGTGGTCTCTGGGCCTCAGGCCACCTGGGTCTAGGATGCCTGTCTCAGAGGGATGCCAGACGGAGGTGTCCTGTGGTGACTGCTGTAAGGGAGTACCATGGGGGCTCAGGATGGGGCCCACCTCATGGAAAGTGATGGATGAGATGCAGGATGCCAGGAGGGAGGCCCAGCCCACACTCAGTGGCTTGGAGCATACAAGTAGGGGCTTGGCTCCCAGCCTGCGCTGGGCACCTCACCTCCCAGAGACAACCGGCATGTTTTAATAATGTCTGCTTGGGTTAATGAAAGTTGTCGGATTCACTTAATAAATACATCACCACTCTTGGCCATACATTTCCATCACGCTTGCTTGGAGCGGCACATCCCTGCCCGGGTTGAGCAGGGATGCTGGGGGCTGGGGGAAAGGATGAGGGCGACAAGCACAGGGCATATCGGTGGAGAGCCAAGGGCTGGGAGGGCAGGGGACCTGGTTCCTCTTGGGAGTTAAGCAGAGATTTCTCTCATTGCACTTTTTCTCCAGAGTCAAATCAGAGGCACACAGGCAGAGGGACACCCAGAGACCCTGCCTTCGTTCTTCAGCTCAGGAGAAAGAGGCACTCAGACTGTCCCCTTTGGAAGGGAGTATTGGGAGGTACTGTCTCCAAGTGGGCTCGGGCTCTGAATTCAGACCAACTCGGGAAGGCATCCCCGTCATCTACTCACCACCTCTGTGACTTTGGCCTACTTACTTAATCTCTCTGAGCCTCCAATGCTTCATCTGGAAAGGGAGATCATAGCATCTGTCTTGTAGGGCTATTGAGAGCATTCCCTGACATGAGGTACGCCAAGGTCTTTGCACAGTGCCCAGCATAAAAGTGCTCAAACCAGAGCCAGTCATACTAATTTAAAAATACTATTTTTACGAAGAAACAAGTTGGCATAGTATTTATGAGCGTGGGCTCTGGAGCCAGAATTCCTGGGTTCAGATTTCAGGTCTGTTGCTTACTGGCTCTGATGTTAGACAAGTCACTTTACCTTACCTTTCTGTGTCCCAGTTTCCTCATGTGTAAAATACAGGGAAATAATAATACCTGTCTCATAGGGTTGTCGTGGGCATTGAACAAGTTAGGATGTGCAAATCCTTTAGAACAGGGACTGAGACATGAATGATTCAAGAAACATTAGGGATTATTACCATCATCATTGTCAGTTTCACAGGGCCACGGGGGAGGAGAGTCCAGGCTCCCAGAAAACCATCTTCCACATTTCACCCGCTTCGGTTGGTCACAGGGCCACATCCCAGGTGGCCCTACACATCCCGGATTGATGCCAGCCTGAGGCCCTAGACATTCGAGCACAGGCAGCAGGGAAGGCTGCTGCAGAGTTCCAGTCCCCAGGACTTGGCTCAAGGCAGTGGCGGAGGGAACCCAGCAGCATGTTTAACATTCCAGCGACATTCTCAAACTCCGCAGAGGCCTTAAAGCTTGCCGGAACTGCCATGCATCAACAGGCTTGCTTTCCTCCACACCTTTTTTTTCTCCTCTAAAAGCTTAGACTGAGCAAAGAAGGGAGGGATTTGGGGGCTGGGGGAGGGCCCTGGATGTGTCGGGAGGGGGCAGGCTGCAGGTAATCTCTAGCTGAAATAAGCCGCTTGAGAACCTGCCTGGATCCCAGAGCTTTGTAATTTCATGTGCGTGTTTACCTCATTAAGCAGTTGCTCGCTTCCAAGGGGGCTCTCCCAGCAAGGGCAGGCAGGCGGGCGGCTGTGAACCAGCCACAGGGCTTGTCACGGGCTCAGGAGTACCAGCCCCGCCAGGAGGCCATCAGGAGGTGGGGTTCTGGCTCCCCCAGCACAGGGGAACAATGGGGTAGCAGGGCTGAGGTGGGCCCATCGCCTCCTTTTACAGGAAAGGAAACCGAGGCAATCAACTCAACTCCCTTTATCAAATTTTGGTGTCAGATTCTGTGAGTCTGTGATGGTTGGGATTGCTCTCTGGTGGGGATGTGAAGCTCCAGGCTGGGAGAGGAAGGGTTGAAGACGAGATCGGAAGGGAGGGGAGAGGGGGCCGAGCTCGCTGACCATAACCGTTGCCTTCCACTGGAGGGAGCAGCCTCTCCACAGGTGGGGCTGTCCCTTGGGAGCAGGAACTCGGCTCCCTCTCGCCCGCCCAGAGATAAGTAGCTTTCCTGGTTCAAGAACCATCACAGCCAGTATTAATGGCTCCCTGTTATCGCGTGGGCACCCGGTGGCTTCCCCTGTCCTCAGAGCACTAAACCTCCAGCAGCAAGGTCAACGTGAGCCTTCACTACTGCAGTCTACATCCTGGGGCCTTGTGCAATGAGCCATTTTACAGATGGAGAAACTGAGCCCTCCATTTCTTGCTTGAAGGCCAAATCCTTCCAAGGCGGGCCACCCCTCCCTTCCCTTCTGGCCACTTCCTCTCTGCATCCTAGCTCTGCAGGGTGCACAGGTGAAGAGTGAGGGCACTGCTACCAATAGGAGCCCTGAGGCCAATCGCCACTCAGCTCAGGACAGTCACTGCTGGGTAAGCCCTGCAAGGCTGGGGACTGACACCTTGTCACAATGTCCCCTGAGACATTCTGCCGCCTGATGGGCCTGCCATGCCGGCCTCTCACCACCAGGAGGAAGAGTGGTAGCTGCCACTCCCCCGACGCCCTTTACCACCCCAAGGGGCGGGCGGGGGGCGCGGTCTGGGCCGGGTGCCGGTCCAGGACCCG
>NW_020172768.1:3115786-3210169 GCF_003031525.2 Neophocaena asiaeorientalis asiaeorientalis
GGGCCGGGTGGGAGAGAGAGGTGGGAGGCAGCTGGGTGGGGCGTCTCAGAAACGGCCTCGGGGAGCCTCCCTTCCACCTGGCAGGCTCAATAACAATGGCATTTGTGAAATCTAATTACCACAGCCTTAACTTCTGACTTTCTGCTATGGCCCCTCCTCTAGCCCCAGGCTATCGAGCTGCATTAAGCTGCCTAACATCACCTCATTAAATTCACTAACCTTGCTTTTCAACTGCGCTTAGCCCCTGGAGCCCTTCCTCAGTCTGTGGGAGGCGCACGTCTGCCCTTACTTGAGTGGTTCCCAGGCAGGTGTTTTAGGATGGCACCGCCTCTCCCCTCCCCCAAATGGCTTCCTTAATCACAGAGCTCCTTTCTCAGTCTGTAATCATCCAGGACGGATCCAGCCACGGAGGACAGGCCCCTCCTCAGCCCTCCTGCCTAAGGGGATGGCGGTGCCCGGCGGGGCCGGGAGTTCAACCGGTAGGGGAGGCTGGTCCAGAGGCAGGGTACCCCGCGAGCTTGTCAGCTGGTAACTAGCACATGTGATTTGCAGTTTCCTGGGGCCTCACGGCGCTGGTGCAGGGAGTGTGCTTCTGAGGCCGAGATGGGCAATGAGGAGGCACAGTGAGGATGTGAAGCCTGGGGCAGGACGGTAGGGAGCCAGTAGGGCAGCTCCTGAGACGGGCTGAGGATGCGTTGAGCCCCTGATAAACAAATGATCACCGTCGGGGTGGGTAGCACTCAGCCAGAGGGGCAGTTATAGAAGAGAAATGCCATTAGTGTTGTAGGAGAACAAGAAAGATCTTGCATGGAGATGGAGATGGGGCTAAAGTTACCGCCAGCTCTAACTCCACATTTACTTGGGCTAAATTGACAGCCGTCCGTCCACCTTGGGTGTGTGTCTCTCCTGCTGAGGCCGGGACCCCAGGAAGGGGGCTGCGAGGGGGGGGCAGCTTCTGAAGGACTGAGGTTTAGCTGCCACTCTTGTGCAACCCCAGGTGGCTTCCTTCAGGTCTCAGCTTAGCCTTGTGCCGAGACAGCTAATGCGTGTCTTCCCCGGGGCTGGTGGCAGGGGTAATTGCACATTGCTTATGTAGCATCTCTTACTTATGATTTTCTTTGGTCTATCCTAGAGGGACAACATGGCTGGCTGACTAGAGTTTTTCCTGCCTTGGGAGACGTGTGAGGAAGGTCTCCTTCCCAACCTACCTGAAGTGACTTTGAGGCCCAGAGCGGCTCGGAGAGACAGGTGGGTGCGTGTGTCTGAAACTAGAGTAAGGGGAGACTTCACTTTCAGCTCAGCACCTTCTGGGCATTCTGGGGGAACCTCTGCTCTCTGGTGCTCACTTGACTTACATTCATCTGGGTAGAACTGGGGAGGAACGGGATCGCGGGTCATCCTATTCTGGGGAGCTTTTCTTTTTTTTTTTTTTTTTTTTTTTTTTGCGGTACGCGGGCCTCTCACTGCCGTGGCCTCTCCCGTTGCAGAGCACAGGCTCCGGACGCGCAGGCTCAGCAGCCATGGCTCACGGGCCCAGCCGCTCCATGGCATGTGGGATCCTCCCGGACTGGGGCAGGAACCCGTGTCCCCTGCATCGGCAGGCGGACTCTCGACCACTGCGCCACCAGGGAAGCCCCATCCGAGAGCTTTGACAGACCCTGACAACTGGTTCCCTCACCAGAGGTTCCTACTTAATTGGTATGGGGTGCATCTCCCACTGAGTGGTTTAGAAGCTCCCTAGGTGAGTCTAACACACAGAATCGCTGTTCTAACTCCCCCGTATCGTGATCCTTTATTCTGTTAACCATTACTAACAAGAGCAGCGAACATTCATTGAGTATTACTATGTGACAGGCACAGAGGTAAGATTTTATGTAGGTAGTTTCAGGGAAACCTTAGAACAGCCCAATGTTGTTGGAAGATGCTAGTATTTCTATTTTGCAGACAAAGAAACTGAGGCTCAAGGAGGTTAAATAAATCAGCCCAAGGTCACTCATTTATTCAGCTGCAAATCTAGGTCTGACTCCAAAGCCTGCACTCTTAGACGGTTAGGCCACTTTATATCCCTTTCAGAAGGTCATTGGAAAGGTGGCAAGAGGGTGGGGCATCTTGAGGTCCCATCTGGAAGAGGATCTTGTTAAACAATTCCCTAAGTGATGCTTCGTATTAACAAATGAACCTTTGGGTACAAGGGCAAAGGGGGCATCCCTAGGATAACGGGTGGTCATGGTAATGAGATGCTGACCTTGTCTATTCTGCCTACTCACTGTAGACAGAAGGGCTACAGGCTGTAAAGCAAGTGTGAGGCTCTGGCCCTATAAGCCAGTGGGGTCGGGGGAGACAAGGAGAGCCTGGAAGGGCCTGGACTGCAGATGGGGCAAAGGGGAACCAGGAGTTGCTGGAGAAATCCGCTTCTCTGTGGTCACTTGGAGGGCTCTCCGTCTCCCTGAGAGCAGTTTCATTGGTTGCCGGGTCCCTGCAGGCCTGGCAGGAGCTTTGGCCTCAGGGAATACCAGGTCCTCACAGAGCCTAAGGTCCTCTTGGCCTTCGTAGACTGACTTGGGCAGGGGCTGAAGGCTGGGACTCTTAGCCGTAATCTCTAAGATTCAGGAGGAATCTGATAGACTCCACCACCTGTGATGGAGGCCCAGATGGGAGGACTAGGTCATTGGCCTTAGGGGCCGAGAGGGCAGTGCGGGAGGCAGGCTGCCGTGTGCAGGTCTGGCTCCCCTTCTTCCTAGGCCTGCGACCTCAGGAAAGTGACATCACTGAAGTCACAGTGGCTCCATCTGAGAGGTCACCATAGTAACAGGACACCCCTCACGTGGAGGTCCCCGGGGGAGAATGGAGTGAGATAACACGTGTGAGCTGCCTGGTCCGTCTCCTCTCGAAATGCTCAGTGAGTACTAGCTATTATTACTGTTTTACTACTGTTACTACCACCTTCGAAACCTTCTCATTACTTTCCTTCTATAACCGACATACATTTTCAACTTCTAACACCTTTCAGGGATAACGTCTTTTGCAGGTTTAGGCTTCTTTCAAATGTCAAGGGTGGTTCTCTATTCAACTCACTCCACGGTCTCTGTTCACCTCTGGTGAGCACACATACACGGAAGCTACACTCCCTTTCAGCCTGTGCTTCTTCAAACTGGACTTTGCGGATAACCGAGCATCTTCACGTTTCCCACCTCATCAACTCCATTTTTCACTTTCCTGTGTGCAGCCCTCATATCTTTCTTGAAGGTGTGGCAGAGCCCAGATGTTGTAACAGCATTTGCACAAATTGGTTTTCCTGGTTCCTTTCCATCAGTACCCTCCAGCCTGCATGCATGTTGGGTACATTGGCCCTGGACCCTTTTTCTGGCTGACAGGACCACAGTAGCCTCCCAACTGCCCTCTGTACAATGATGCTGCCTCTCTCCATCCGTTCTCCCCAGATTGGCCAGTCTGATGCTTTCGGAACAGATCACGTCTCAGCTAGACCCATCAGCTTAGGCTCAAAACCCAAATCCTTTATCTGGTCTAGAGGCCACCGCTGTCTCTCTAGACCCTGAAACACCCCTCTGCCCTTCTCTGGTGCCCTTGGCCACATGGATCTCCTTTAGTTCCTTAAATGTGCTGGGCTCCTACCCCCTTAGACCCACCTGCTCAAGGAGGCCTCCTGCCCCCTGCCCTGTCTGGTCTGTTACACACTCATGTCACCTGTGCTTCTCCTTCACATCTTGCACCACTATTGTAATTACACAATTTGTCGTGAGTTTGGTGGACTATCTCCCTCCCACTAGAACATCAGTCCAAGAGAGTAGGAGTATGTCTATTGCTTCACTATGGGGTCGGGGTCGGCAGGGCCCAGGTGTGCTGGCATGTATAAATAATAAGCATCCATCAATATTTGAGTGAATAAATACACATGACATCAATTTGAGTTAATCTTCCTTATCTCATACTCGCTCTCAGTGTGCTCTCCGATGACCTGGCTTGGTGAACTTGTACATAAGTTAATGGGGATAGTATATACTTTTTGTTTTGGACAGTCAAAAAAATGAGGTATAGTTCACCTAACATAAAATTCACCCTTTTAAAATGTACGGTGCAGTGGGTTTTAAGTATATTTACATCATTTTGAAACCATTATTATTAGCTAAGTCTGGAACATTTTCATCACCCTAAAAATAAACCCTGTACCCTGTAGCAGTCACTTCCAATCCCCAACCCACCCGCCAGCAACCACTAATCCACTTTCTGTCTTTATGAATTTGATTATTGTTGGGGAATTCCCTAGTGGTCTAGTGGTTAGGACTCGGTGCTTTTACTGCCAGGGCCCGGGTTCAATCCCCAGTCAGGGAACTGAGATCCTGCAAGACAGATGGCATAGCCAAAAATAAAAAAGACCATTTTGGACATTTCATATAAATGGAATCATACAATATGTGGCCTTTTGTGACTGCCTTCTGTCACTTAGCATAAGGGTTTCAACATTTATCCATATTGTAGCCTGTATCAGTACTTCATTCCTTTTTATGGCTGAATAATACTCCATGTATGATGGACATACCATATTTTGTTTATTTATTCAGCATTAGATGAACATTTGAGTTTCTATCTTTTGGCTATTATGACTAAAGCTGCTATGAACATTTGTGTAAAGTTTTTGTGTGAACATAGGTTTTTAGTTCTCTTGGGTACATACTTAGGGGTGGAATTGTTGGGTCACAGAGTAACTCTATGTTTAACTTTTTGCAGAACTCCCCAACTATTTTCTGGGAACAGTTTTATTTTTATTTTATTTTTCAAATGAAGGGGATAGAGCAGTTCAGTGGTTCTTAATTTTTAATTATTTTTGATAAACAGCTTTTTTAGAAGTATATTAAAAACCATAGAATCTCTCTCCAGGTAAGTGTATATGTATGAATACACATAATTTCACGGGTTCAAGAGCCATCGGAAACTGGCTATGGATCCCAAAGTTCCAAGATTATGGGCTCACATGTGGCAGCATTTTAAGGTTAGAGTATTTTCTCAAACACAGAACTCCATCTACATTTTTGGCTTTTCCACATGGCTACAGGAAATGGATAATTTGACTAATGAGTTCTGATCCATGTTCTGATTTCCATCTGGGAACTGAACATTCAGCGGCCAATCAGTTGCCTTAATTTTTTCCACCCACTCTGTAATCATCGGATTGATGTGCAATTATCCTCCCTTGCTCTGACACACGCTTTTCCCTTCTTGTGTTTGCAATCCAGTGCCAGATAACCTTCTTTTTTTCCCCCATTTATTTTGTGTGTGTTGGCTACTGTTTGATATAATTATTTTTGCAATCATCTTTCATTAGGTGAAAGAATATTGCAGTAGAGAAAGAAGGAAAAAGAAAATAAATGCCTTCCTGACAAGTTCTAATATTTTATGTTCACAAATAATCTCCTAATATCAGAGCAATAATATTATTTTCTCAATGTGCATTTATTAAAATGTAAAGTAGCTCTATCACATTGGAAACTAAAACCCTGGCATTACCTTGGCCAGAAAATATCACTTATTTATTTCAGATTACATTTCTGGAATTTTAATACTGTTTCTTTTCTTCCCCCACCCCTGCATACCCTTTTTCTAGCAGAGGACTGAACCTGAAGTGTTGATTTCTAAAGAGGCTTTGCTGAATGCTTAGGACCTTAATTTGGTTTTAAGAATTGCTTTTGGCTTTTGATTTACGATGAGGTTCTTTTCTGTGTAATTCTTTTGGCTGAAAACTGAATAGAGCTCTCCCTTTGTGGATGTCACTTTGACAACACATTTTAAGACTGGAGTACAGAGGTGAGGGAGGAGAAGAAAGACTTAGAAAAGAGGGCGGGATTAACACGGTGGGTTTAGGGCTTGGAAGAGTAAGGTCCATTGTCTACTTCTCTATAGCATCTCATGGCACACCTCCTGGATTCTAGTTTGAAGTCAGGATGTTAACCTCCAGATAGCCTAGTGAAAAAGATACTAGATTGGGAAGCAGGAGCCAGGACTTCTAATCCTGCCTTCTCCTCTAACTAGTTTGTGACCTTGGACAGATCGTGTCTACTCTTTGGACAGTTTTCTCAGGTGCAAAAGGAAATGGTGAGCTAGATGGGTGGATTTTTAATGCTGGCTGTGTATTAGAATGCCGTGGGGAGCTTTGGAAACTATTTTGATGCCTAGGCCCTTAGATCAATTAAATCAGAATTTCTTGGGACTTCCCTGGTGGCCCAGTGGTTAAGACTCCAGGTTTCCAGTGCAGGGGCGTGGGTTCGATCCCTGGTCAGGGAACTAAGATCCCGCATGCCACGCGGTGTGACCAGGAAAAAAAAAAAAAAGTATTTCTTGTGGGTGAATGGGGCTGTCCAATGGTGTCTTTATTAAACATTCCCCAGGAGAATCTATGATGAAGCCCAGGCAGATAACCCCTGGCCCAGATGATCTCAAAGGTTCCTCTGGGTTTCTGGTTGCCTGATGCTGTGAGCTGAGCAGTGATGTCTCACCAGCCAAAGCTGGTGAAATAGAAAATAAGGCCACAATCACTGGATAGTGCCTCTGAGCTGGGGTCTGAAGTGTCTCAGCTGAAGGACCCTGGAGGGATCCCAAATGGAATTAAATTTCTCTCGGTATCAGGCCTGGGTAGGGCAGGTAAATCTTCCTTTCTTTGTGGGTCCATTGTACTGAGAAGATGAATGAGCTGGTAAAATACCTTTTGTTCCTTGGAGAAAGGCATGTAGAAAGATAAGCCAGGCTTATTATTTTTAGAGGGGAACTGGGACTGTTTAGCCTAGAAAAGAGGGAACTCAGGGGGACATGATTTGTGGTCTTCAGGAGGTTAAAGGCTGTCATGTGGAAGAGGGTTTGGAGTGACTTTTAGATGTTCCAGGGGGGCTGAACTTGAGCCAGCGAGTAGAGAGTCAGGGAAACTGATTTTGTTGCATTATAAGGAAGAGCTGTAATACAGAGCTATGGTCCCATACTCCCTGTCACCTGCTTTTATGACCATCTTCTCTACCTTCAGACCATGTCTTTGTCACCCCTGTATTCCTAGTACCTAATCCACTTCCTGACACAGTCTTCAACAAGTGTTTATTATTATTTCTATGAGACTGTCATTAATGCCCACTAGGCAAAGCACTTTTCTTCTTATTTCCTTTAATTCTTCCAATGTTTTAAGAGGTAGGTCTATTTATTACCCCAGTCTAGAGTAAAGGAGACCAGAGCTTAGGGTGGTCAAGTAATGTGCAAAGTTACCACGAGCATGTAGCAGAGGCAGGCTGGGAACTCAAGCCTGTCTGACTCAAAACCTTTGCTCCTAACTTTTGTGTTACCCTGCCTGCCAGCACCCTGGGTGGGCTGTTTTGGGGGATAGAGGGCTCCCCAGTCCCAGAGGTGCTCAGATTGAAGATACACAACTATTTGGGTGAACTGACGGTACCACGCAGTGAGTACAGATTGAGCCAGGCTGGTCCCAGATGATAATGGAGCCAGAGGGGGTGGATATTTAAAGTCCTAGGTCACTGCTCCCATCAGCCTTCTACCCAGACTCCACCAACAAGCAACGTGTTGGTCTGGTCCAGAGGGAGAGCCTCACTACCTGTGCTGCACAGGCTCCAGGATGGAATGCTCTCTTGGTAGGTGTGGTCGTCTCCAGGTAATGGATGTTGTGGTCTCTTTTGCCACCGCCTGCATTTCTCATTAAGGCCCACGGTCACATGTCTGGGGATCAGACTCCTTTGTATGTCCCTGGTGACATGACAGAATGGAGAGACTAGTCCTGGGTCTTGGTGGGGAGATGCATAACTGCTTTGGCCACGAAACACTGCGCTACTTCTTCGCTCATGTCTCATAGACACAGTGATTGCATTACCGCGTGGCTCAGGCTCTGAGTCGGAGGGGTGGAAGCAGCAGATGAAGGAGGGGGTGCTCCCAGGAATTCTTTCTTCAAAGTGACGGCATAGCCAAAGGCAGAGATATAATATTCCTGAGATGGCACTGCCAATTAGCGGAAGGCTACAAGGAGCACTGTGAAATGGAGGCTTGGGAGAATGGATGGGAGGGACCAGCACAGGGTGAGGAGAGGCAGGAACAGGAAAGCGGGGGGGACACGTTGCTGGGTTTGGGGATTCCTTTAACTCAGGGTGCATAGTATTAAAGGTCGTGGCATTGTTCTTAAACATGGCCAAAATCAAACTTCACGTGGAAAGGGGGGATTTAGGCTGCCGTGACTACCCTCCTGTTAAGTTTCTTGGGCATAGAGGTGTCACCGCTTCTCTGGAGGGGTTGGGGGGAGGTAGTGATGAGACGGTAAGGAGAAGGACGGGTGCAAACATTCGAGAATTGGGCACTGAACATACATTATCCCATTAGTTGCTGATCAACATATGGGACAGGTGACAGGGTTCCCATATTACAGATGAGGAAACTGAGGCTCGGGTCGGGGGTTTGAAGATGAAATTAGAAACTACAGCGAGTGAGTCTTATCTCAGCATGACTTAACCCTTTGTGTTCATTTCACTATATCGTGCTCTCTTCCGGAAGGGATACCTGAGGGCCGTCTGGACTAAAGTTGGGGACTTAGGAGAATGCCCTCTAAGGAGGCTTTCCTGGGCTAATAACCCTGATTTACCAAGTGAATTCTGAGACTAGGTCCTCCTGGCCTGCCCAGGTTGAGGCCACAGTCTCAGCCCACAGGATGGGTGGATCTGGGTCCCTTGCAGGTTGGAAGTGTGCTCTCATCATCAAACAGATGTGGATTTGGTCCATGAGCAATTAGATGGTGGGTCAGGGAGAAACATAGCCCTGTCTGTCATTTAACCCTCAGGGAAGGAGTGAGAGAAGAGGGGACCCCCCAGACCCACCACAGAGAAATTCAGAGCTACATCAATAGCATGGTTAAACTGTTTTTTGGGTCAGAGATACAAGGCCACACATTCATTTTGATGTCTGTCTTTCAGAATTGACACTTATTTACTTTCAAAAAGAATTTGAAGCGGCATATTATTTTCTCAGGAAACGAAGACGCCCTCCACAAATTCTCCTAGCTTGAATATTGCTAACAAATCAGGCTTCTTGTCAAAGGCTGACAGGTTGTGGAGGAAGCTACGCAGCGTAAGTATGCTGCATCCCAAGTAGGCACGTGACACCAAGTTCGGTACATCACACGCGTTATCTCCTTAAATACGCCCCCCAGCCCGGCAAGATAGGTCTCGTTACTTGCATTTTTCAGATGAGGAGTGCACTGAAGTCCAGGGAGATTAAGTGACTTGCCCAGAGTCCCCCATGCATAAGTAGCAACGCTAAGACTTAATCCCAGGCCCGTCGGACTTGGTCATGCTCTTTCCCCTCTGTGACGTGAGCCTATGAAATATGCAAACCTCAGAACTGAAAATTAGAGTTCAACTCATTTACCTACTCAACGCTAGGAGCTTCTCAGAGCATCCCTGATAAGGGCTGTGACTGGATTCACCCACCTCTACTGACGGAAGACTCATGAATCACTTCACAAGGAAGTTATGCTGTTTGACTCCTCATCTGTCCACCCAAGGAATATTTAATAAATGCCTACTTTGTGTCAGACACTATTCCAGAAGCTGGCAAGCCGGACAAGGGGCGGTCCTCATGGATCTTGATTTCTAGCAGGGGAAACAAGTATTAGAAAATAAACAGTAAATAAACAGGAGTTTCGGGTGCTGACAAATGCATTGGAGACAATGAAACAGTGGCAGAGGGTGCCTGGGTGTGGGGACCACTTGAGATTGAACAGTTAGGGAAGAGCTTGCTAAAGACCTGACAACTGAGCTGAGACCTAAAAGACAAGAAGGATCCATCTTCCCAAGATCCAGGGAAGAGCATCTGAAGCAGAGGAAACAGGACATGGCAAGGCTTTGAGATGAGTTTGTCACATGAAAGAAGGCCAGTGGCCTGGAGAACAGTCAAGCTGGAGGAAGATGGGGAGAAGATGAACCTAGAGAGGAAGGTGGAAGCCAGATGCTGTAGGGCTCACCTGCCATAGTGAGGGCTTTGGATTTTATTCCAGGTGTGGTGGGAAGCCATCAGATGGGCTTGAATGGGAAGGTGACGTAACATGATTCATATTTTAAAAAGATACTATGTGGACTGGATTGCAAGGAGGCACTCCTAATTGTTGGGAAGATTATTCCTTTTCCTACTGTTCACGCTTGGTTCTTCTAGTAATGACTCCTGCACCAAAAACCAACACGAAACCCACAACAAGGCTGCTTCCCTCTTGGAATTTTTGTTATCAGCTGTTGTATTTACCTTTAGTTCTTTCTAAAATTTCCCAATTATTTCAATTAGTACTTTGGATTCTGGACTCCTCTTCACCTGATCATTCTTCATCGGCTGATCTCTTGTTTATACATGACCTTTTCTTTTATTTTTCTTTTTTAATTAATTTATTATTATTATTACTTTTTTTTGCTGTATGTGGGCCTCTCACTGTTGTGGCCTCTCCCGTTGCGGAGCACAGGATCCAGACGCGCAGGCTCAGCGGCCATGGCTCACGGGCCAAGCCGCTCCACGGCACGCGAGATCCTCCCGGACCGGGGCACGAACCCGCGTCCCCTGCATCGGCAGGCGGACTCCCAACCACTGCGCCACCAGGGAAGCCCCTTTTCTTTTTTTAATTGTTCAGATTTTTACTTTGATGCACAGTATGAGAAATGAACTTTTAAATCAACTGAATTTTATGGAAAATGAAATAGCAAATAAATTAGACCCATGTTAAAATAGAAGGTCAGTTAAATGTCCAATCTTAAGGATATAACAGTCACAGGTAAACTTCAATTCTATCGTCTTCTTTCAGGAGGTCGAAGTCTTTCAAACACAACTTTGCTATGAACTGGTCCAGGGCTCAACAGCATATGGAAATGCTTAACGGGGGTGGTGATCAGGGACACGTTTCCTTGGTGCTGCCCTGATGATGTTGTGTACACGTAGAATCACCTCTGCTGCTTCAAAGAGCTTGTCGCTTCACTTGGAAACTTTCTGTTCTGTGCAGCATCGCCATATCTCCAATGGTACCTTCCTTCGTATCCGGTCCAGCAGTTGTATTGCCTTCACTATGGGCCTCTTGGAGCTGTGCCACCGGATATGCACCATCATAGCCTGCGTTTCCATGACCTTTTCGAAATGTGGTATCCAGTATCAAACATTCTTTTGAAGAATAAGTTAGTTTGAAGAAAAACTTTGTCAGTAATAGTACAGGTATTGTACTGTGGCGTGGACATGGTGAATGGATATGACAAATAGGAGGGAAGCAGAAAACTAACGTTTGCGAAATATTGCTCGTACATAAAAGGGAAATTTGATGAGATCTAAAAAACCCATACTTTTGACAAGCCCAGGATTCAGAGGTACTGTTAATTCCATGGACAGTCACTAAGTAAGAGTATTAGACTAAGTCCTTAGCGTACAGGAGTTCTCAATGTGGGGCTTCTGGGCCCTTGGATGGGTCCACACACCCCATACACAGTGGTGTCCTTACGTGTGTGCACAGCTGTGTTGTGTGCGT
Source organism: Neophocaena asiaeorientalis asiaeorientalis (assembly GCF_003031525.2). Taxonomy (NCBI): domain Eukaryota; kingdom Metazoa; phylum Chordata; class Mammalia; order Artiodactyla; family Phocoenidae; genus Neophocaena; species Neophocaena asiaeorientalis. The sequence continues at coordinate 3,127,329 of NW_020172768.1, forward strand.
GCTTCCGGGAAGTGAGCCCAGGGCTTTCATTCAGGTCTCAAATTTTCATTGCTCTCAGAAATAGAGAATCACTGCCCTAGGAAGTTAAATCAACGGACGTTTACACTGAGGAGAAGCTACAATTAGTCCCTTCTCTGGTTCCACATTCAGCCTCTTCCCTCCTGTTTCAAATGCCTATACAGGTCTCGATGTCTTCTTCCTGCCTCACACCCCACTTGAAATTCCTTCCTTAACTTCTTATAAATCATCCAAACCCAGAGAAGACAACCTCTGCTTTTTTCTTAGAGAAGAGACGAGTGTGTCCAACTAACAGGGAACCTATAGAGACACGGGCATAGAGCCAAGGTTTTTCCTTTTTTTCCCCTTGGACTCATAGATCCTTGGAACTGACCTGTGTGCCTGACTTGCAGATTTCTTAAGGGCAGAGCACAGTCTGGAAAAGGGCTCAATGTGAGCTAATGCCAAGGGCAAAGTCATCTTACAATAATTATTATTCATTTCCCATTGCAGTTAATTTGGCACCTTCATCAGGGTTTAAATTCCAGTACCACCTCATATCAGAGGAAAAAAAAATTTGATGTACATGTTGATTACTGCTCAGATGTAGCTACTTAAATCAAGAGTTTAATCTTTGTTTGACTATTCGGAACAACTCTGAGTCGGGGATGGGGAGAGCCCCTTTCGATTTGGTTTATCTGAACAGGGGATAAGAACTTCAAGTAAAATGGTTTCCTATTTTTCTAAACCAACATTTGGAATTATACCCAGCTAAATGAAAAGTAGTTCGGAATATCAAGTTCCCGTAGGAATTCCCGAGTCTGACTGTTCTATGAAGTAGGAGAAGGGCGTGGGTGATGTAATTTCACGTGCTCAAAGACTTGAGAACCTTCAGAGCGATCATCTAATGGTAAGTGAAATCTTAAAAGCATGTGAGAGGCTTAAAAAGTAGGTCTATGAAGAAAATAATATACTATTATTTAAAAGCATGAATTGCCAAAGTGATACTACTCTTGGATATACTCTTTATAAGAATTATCTTGGATGGATCCCTGATGTGCATGGTTTTTATACCATGAAACTATAAAACCCATAGAGATACCAACTTATGTACCAAGTAATTAAATCAGTCATTTACCGTAGTTTTACTAGAACATTGTTTTCTTGGATTTCCAAGGCTTTATCGCCTCCGATATAACACTCTGCTCCTAACAATCCCTATTGATTCTACTGTAGTGCCTTATATTTTTAGATTTGTTTTACTGTCTTGCACTAAATTCTAAACTTAATGTGCTATATACAATGAGATCCATTATCATGTTTCTTAAACTTTATGAAGATAATTATCTTGTCCAACACGGGGGGAAAATGCTCTTTTTTGGCTGCGGAGTTGGGGACCTGGGGTTGCAGTCCCTGGGGCTGTCAGTTGTGTTTTTTCTGGAGTAGACAGCTCTGAGGTACTGTCCATGTGCTGGCCGGGCGCTGGCAGGTGTGGGAATCAGGGTCTCAGCCTGTGCTGAGAGGACGTGTCTGGGATTGCGTCTGTGTCACTATTTTGCTATAGTTGCTAAGCTCTCTTGGGAGGTGTGCTTCGGACTGCATCTTTAAGGTACTTTGCATACAATAACTGTTCACGTGCTAAACCGGCCAGTGGAGAACCCTGTGTTCTTAGAGAAAAAGTTATCACAAATTTGGGTGCTGTTTTAATTACTCTTCTTTAGAGGCACCTTCTAAATGTTGTTAAAAGTGGTGACATATTTTATCTCACGTTGAACCTTGAGTTTCCGTTCTCTGGACGAGGATCTTGGTGAAGGCGGAAGGAGCGCAGCGGGGTCTGGCTTTTGGGTGACGGTACTCCTGGTCTCTCTGGAGGAAGGGCCGCTACTGATAACCCCTTGGCGGGACAGCAATCAGTGCCCTCTGTGACCACAACAAGAGCTCACACACCCTTATCAGGTCCCTAGGCGGTTAACTTGGCACTTTCATTACACTTTAGGGGAGGCTAGATCTTGACTCCCAGGAGGTAGAATTCTAAAAGGGGAAAATAATAACAGCAGCCACGCTCTCTAGAGCGCTAAGTACATGCCAGAAACTGTTCCAAGTGCTTTGTCTCTATTACTGCTTTTAATCCATACAACAGATCTCACAAGGCAGGCACTATCTGGGTCCCGCTCTACAATGAGGAAACGGAAGCACTGAGAGACTGTTTTGCACAAGGTCACACAACTAGGGAGGTGGGTGCAGAATTCAAACCCAGGCAATGTGACTCTCAGAGTCCATTTATATCACATTTATAATTTATAAAGTCTTACCCACTAACTCTCTCATTTGATCTTCCTGACAACCTCTGTTCCATTTTAGAGATAAGAAAACAGAAGTCGGTAGTCATTTGTCTGCGGTGACACGGCCAAAACCTGCTAGCGGGACAGCCTGCTTCCTCTCTCCCTCTCTAAAACCCACCTCCAGGGTGGAAGATGGAATAATGTGTCACGTGGAAGGGAAGCCAAGGCTCTCTGCACATGCGCAGTCGGCCTCGCCAGAAAACACGCCCCCTCCTTGGTGGTGTACGAGCCAAGCCCCTCGGGGAGCAGCGTCCCCAAAGCAAATGGGCTCAGCCTGGATTCTGTGCAAATGGATAAAGCGGGAGCGGGGGGCGGGGAAGACGACGAATCTTCACTCTCTCGCATCTCCATGGGCACTGCCTCCAATGTGCTCTTCTCAGTTTGTTGCTCCTGTACTATAATGTCAAGGTCTTTGAAGGGACTGGGTTGGTATTTTGTGATGTTGGCCGCCTGATGCGCTGATGAGATTTTGCAGCCACTGGAATTGATCAGACAAGCCTCTGAGTGAACCTTCAATCAGGAAGACGAAGGGTAAATCAGACTAGAGCTAGAAGGAAGGTAAAAGGGGCATTAAGGGATAGGCCAGAAAGGATAGAAAGGGTGCCTGGGGTCAGGGCTAGGCTGTGTGCAGGGCATTCCTTTTGCTTTCTTACAATAAAAGAGCATAGCAGCCAAAGGAGGCAAGGAGAAAGTCACTGACTAAATATCAGTTCTAGCAGACAAAGATGTATGGTGAAATTCTAGGCCCTCAAGAAAATGAACCAACCAACTGGAAAAGTCCTTTGCCGTGAAGTGGGGCCTGTGTTGAACCCAGCAATAAAAGTTATGCCCCTGTTTCCCCTCAGTTCAGGAGGGGCTGGCAGGTAGTTATTTTAGCCTATTGAGAAAATAAGTGAGCAGTTGTCTGAATTCAATAAATAATATACTTGAACTGGTCCGAATCGAAGAGGCAGAAACTGAAATGAGGAGGACAGAAGAGCTACCCTTCCCTTCACCTGCAATAACCGTAGCCTGGGAAGGACTGTCCTCACTGGTGATGGACGGTGATGTAGTGCTTGGAGATCCCTGGAGGACAGGTCAGGCTACTAACAAGGAAAATGGCACCGTGGGTCAAATCAATAGGAATCAAGGTCAAGGACACGGGGTTGGAGGGAGCCAGAGTGAACATTGGAGGGGGGAGTCAGAGAATGGGGGTACGTTTGTGCAGCTGGGTCATCTGTTATTTTCCCTAAACGGGTGATTCTTTTCTTCTCCTCTGATCTCTAGTAGGAAAAAAGCCAATCTCCAGGTCTTTCTTATACCACAAAGCATGATTCACTTAAACAAGAAAGGAAAGAAAAGCACAACCAGGTGCTTAAAAAACCAATTATAATTGGAAAGACCAAGAATCTGTGGTTCATTTCTAGCAGATAAACACATGCATATTTATGCCAGGTCGCCGCTTCCTAGTCTGGGTGCGGTCACACTGGGCTTGGAACACTCTCCCATGCTCTTCACCTGACAGATTAGGCTCCACAGAGGCAGACTGCCTGGGCATGTCGTGTAATTCAGCATTAAGTATCCTGTTGATTCACTGAGGTGCTGCCATGGATATTAATGGAGACGAATATAGTGGCTGTGATTTTTCAAAGGGCTGAGTAATTCCCAAGCATCAATGGCGTCTGTCATGATGTAATGCGGGGCAACCACAAGATGCTTGACTTCAGGCCAACCGTGAGGGCGGGGCTGCCAGGAGGGGCCCTTGGATGCTGATCCAGGGCTTAGGGAGGTGGCCTGTACTTTGTCAAGACCTACCAAGGTAAGGATGCTGGGAATTGGGGTGGGATAGGGTAGTGGTGGTGAAGCAGAGGTGACTGTTCCTTTCACTAGGAAATGACAGTCTTTCCTAGTGACTCATCACAAAGGTCACTGATTATTAGAAAGCACAGGTATCCTACACTCTTATCTTGAAAGCTTGCCAGGCCCTGGGAAGTCAGACCCTACCCTGTTGCAGAGAATAAGGTAGGTTTTCCCACCTCTTCAGCCAGAAGCACTACAGGCCCCTGATAATACTGGAGCATAATGCCTTTAGTCCTGCAGCAGTGGGCCCTGGGTCGCAGCTCCTACCCCGTGCCCTATGATCTGAGCACGGGACTACTTTAAGTGTATGATTCCAATGACTGCTTTTAGAGAGGTTAAGTTTCCTATTCAAGGTCACACAGTGAGGTATTCATGGCCTGGGCTAGAATCTAGGTCTCAGAATTTCTTACCCAGGTCTACTCTCAGTTACCTTTAGGTAGACTGATGCAAGCTATTTGAATATATGACCCGAAACAAGTGATATTTCCTTCTAAAAAGGCTCTGTAAAAAACCTCAGAGCAATTGTAAGAAATCAATTACTCACAAACAAATCCCATTTTGGTCAAATTCTGCAGGCCGCCCAATCTTTCTACATTCCAATTCAGTCTCCATATTGTTACTCACATTATCTTGCTACAAGATGAATCTGATCTTGTCACTTCCTGGCATAAAGACCTCCATCAGCCCCTTCTGCAGACAGGATAAACTCGTTGGCACGGTCCTCAATCTCACCCCCTGTCTTCAGGCTGATGTCCTGCCCCTCCTGTTCCCAGCCACTCTGGTCATTGCTGACCCTCCTGTGTCCTCGTATCCTCTGTATATTCTGTACACGAAATTCCCTGTGTCTTCAACATCTTCCCCCATCTGCTGCCTGGGAAATTCCTACCCATCCTTAAAGAGAGCCAGCTCCTCTCTCCCACTCTGAGAACCACCCCCGCCTCTCTGGGCAGAATTAGGAGCAGTTCCTCCTCTGAGACTCCACAGGACACCGCTCAGCCTTTATTTTATCTCTATTGTAACAGCCTTCCTGTTGTACTGTGTTTGTTTTCTTGTCTATACCCAGTGCAGTTTGAACTTCTGTGGTGAGGGCATGTGCCTCTTTCATTTCTATATCCCACTTCCGGGCACACAGTTGGTATTCTCTATGTGCTTATCCAATGAATGGGGGACTGTGTTCTGGAACAGAAAGAAGGCTGTGTGATGGGAGCCATCAGTCGGGTTTAGGGCACATACATTGGCCCTGTCCGACATATTTCTGCAGCCTTGGGTCTAAGGATGGACCCTCGTGGAATTGACACCTAGAGGCAGAAAAGCAGAGCCTCAACTCAGTAGCATTTTGGGGATTTTAGGGTGTGTGTGTGTGCCTTTTTACCACCATGTTCTTTGAAAACAGTGGCCCTGGGCATATGTGTAACCATGGACCCCTAGGGGAATAGAGACTGACATTCTAATGGAAGAAAGAGCACACCCTGCTTTGATGTAGACTGAATATCAATCCTGCAGACTGATGAGTGGGGTTGATATTCAAATGTTTAATAACTGACAGGGCAAGTGTATTGACCAATCAGAATGGACACAGGCCGCAGGGCTAAAGCAGAGCCCTTTGTTCCAAGAATTAACCCTTTAGGGGCTGGACAGTTAGGGGTGCCATGGAAGAGGGTCTGGGAATAGTAGAAGCAGCTTGGGTGAGGGGGCTTGGGCCAGCAGCTCCTTATCTGTCAGTATGAAAATATTCCAGTATTTTGACAACTGGCCCTGGTAATGCTGTACTGGTGCATATCAGCCTGCTGATGTCTCATTAAAGAATAACAAAATTTTTTGGATAAAGAAGATGTGGTATATATACACAATGGAATACTACTCAGTCATAAAAAAGAATGAAATATGCCATTTGCAGCAACAAGAATGGACCTAGAGATTATCATACTAAGTAAGTCAGACAGAGCAAGACAAATATCACATGATATCACTTATATGTGGAATCTAAAACAATGATATGAATGAACTTATTTACACATGGAAACAGACTCACAGACACAGAAAACAAACTTATGGTTACCAAAGGGGAAAAGGTCGGGGGGGAGATAAATTAGAAATTTGGGAGTAACATATACACATTACTATATATATAAAATAGACAACAAGGACCTACTGTATAGCACAGGGAACTCTACTTAATATTTTGTAATAATTTATATGGGAAAAGAATCTGAAAAAGAATATATATATATATATATATGATCAGTTATATATGTATATAACCGAATCACTTTGCTGTACACCTGAAACTAACACAACAATGTAAATCGACTTTACTTCAATAAAAAATAAAAAAAAAAGAATAACAAAAATTTTGAACCCACCTTCAAAGGAAGGTGTGTGTGTGTGTGTGTGTACTTGTACATGTGTGTGAAGAAATGAGGCAAAGCTTTTATAAGAAGGCAGTATTTGAGCTGAACCTCTAAGTTTTAGTTTTTTTTTAAATTTAAAGTAACTCTTTGTCTTTTTAAAAATTAGTTTATTTATTAATTTTGGCTTTGTCGGGTCTCTGTTGCTGTGTGTGGGCTTCCTCTAGTTGTGGCGAGCGGGGGCTACTTTCTTGCAGTGCTCGAGCTTCTCATTGCGATGGCTTCTCTTGTTGTGGAGCACGGGCTCTAGGCACGTGGGCTCAGTAGTTGTGGCGCATGGGCTTAGTTGCTTTGCGGCGTGTGGGATCTTCCTGGACCAGGGCTCGAACCCGTGTTCACTGCATTGGCAGGCGGATTCTTAACCACTGTGCCGCCAGGGAAGTCCCTAAGTTTTAGTTTTATTTCCATACAAGGAGAAGGAGGTGGAGAGCAGAGAATTTCAGGCCTTAGAACTGAATGAGTTCACAGATGTGTGAGTGGGCCTGCTTGGGAAAGGTGATTGATTGCACGATGCTTAGAATCACTGGGGGCACAAGAAGGAGTGGCAGGATTGAAGCCAGATTGCTAAGGGCCTTGGAAGCCTGGTGGAAGCATTGTTATCCTGTCTGTGGTCCCACAGGCAGCCCTGTAGCCAAAGCTTATTGGTCGGGCAGGTTTCGGGGTGGCCCTTGCTGGGGACAACCAGTGGCACCAAGTCTGGGGCTGTCACTTGGTGAGGGGGACAAGCTTCGCCTTAATTAGGGATGTCGTGGCAGCCTCCTTGGCACCATGGTGACTGATGCTGCCCATCCAGCTGCCATGAGGCCGATGTGTCCTACCACGCTACATCATCTCCTAATTAACACATCTTGTCAGGTCCAGCGGTTGGCGTCGGTAAACATGCTCCTAGCAGCTGTCACTGGGACACCGAGTGGGGCCTCCTGCCTCATTAGCTCAAGAGGAGGGAGATGGCATTGGCGGCTGGGCACGGGGGAGGGATGTTCTTTTTGGGGGCTGTTGGCAGGATGAGATGGATGTCAGATGATCAGAGAGCACTCGCGGGGCCCAGTGGAGGGCTCTTCTCTTTGGTGTAGCGACAGGACAGGGTGGGTGGCAGTGTGGTCAGGAATCAGGTGGCCTGGATCCTCACGCTATCTCTCCCACCACCTGGCAAGGCTGGGTGTCCCCCTGCCCCGAATGTGCAGGCTGGAGTTGTAATCCTCACCGAGATGGTATTATGATGTAGAATTTGGGAAGGTAATTCGATTTAGAGGAGGTCGTGAGGGTGGAGCCCCCATGATGGGATTAATGTCCTTATAAAAAGAGGAAGAGACAAGATCTCTCTGCACAGCCCAAGGAAAGGCCATGTGAGGCCATGACCAGGAACAGGGTCCTCACTGAGAATCCAACCATGCTGGCACCCTAATCTCAGCCTTCCAGCCTGCAGAACCGTGCCTGCGGCTGCAGCCACAAGGTTGGTCTGGGGTAAGTTGTATGGCGGCCCAAATGGACTTAAGACAAGGGCCCAGTCTCCTTTTTAAAAATGGGGATGGTAGCAGCCCTACCTACCTCGCAGGCTTGTTGAGTGGGTCTAATGAGAAAATGGAAATTCTGAGGGATAAAACCCCACAACACTATGATATAACCAGACCATAACATGGTTCTAACCTGGGGATGTCGGGGAGCATTCTTTGCTCAGGAAAGGTTAGTCCCGTGGTGTTTCTCGGAACACACCTCACCTGTCTTTCCAGGGCTTCCTGGCCGCATCCTCTGATCACTCATTTCATGGAGCCCTTGCTCTCCCCTCTCTAATCCTGCCAGCACCTTCTCCCTGTCCTCGGAGGCCCAGCCAGCCTCACCCTCTCCATGGGAAGATCTCAGAAGGAAATATACTCTCCTTCCTCTGGCTGTAGGAGGCTCTGGGGGGGAGCAGCTCACCTCCCAGTGACAGTGTAGACATACTCAGCCCGCGCCTTCCCTCTGCTCCCACCCTTGTATTCTGAGCTCACGTCTAAACTCTGGACCCTGAGAGCACACAATGGGCGTTAGTAAGTGCCCTGGGAGCAGGAAAGCGGTACATCTCACCCTCACGGCTCTCACAGCAGTGGTGGGTGCTCTCACAGTTCCCTCCAACAACCCTCTGTAGACCTCCCTCTGAGGGCTCACCCACATCTCCCCTGGGGCAGGGCACATCTGTTTCCTCTCTGTCTCGCCCTACCAGAAAACAGAAGCTTGGTGGCCATCCTCCCCGCCTATGCTGGAAGGGTGATACAGAGCACACCCGTCTTCCCCCAGTCTTCAGATGCCGGGAGTCTAGACTGCAACCTGGAGCCGGTCCCCTCCTCATTGCCCCGTCGGGACTCCTTGCTCCTGGGCAGGGTCTTTTCTGCGTAAAATCTGAGCGGCTGAGGATGTTGTCAAAGTGTCTAATTGTAGCAGGGAGGCAAACTTTGATGACTCAGCAGAGGTATCAAAACCACACCGTTTGTGAATCACTGGTAATGAGCATTTAAAGGGCACGTCCTAGGGGAGAGCCAGGGAGGCTGGCCACGGGAGGCAGGATGCAGATTCTAATTCCAAGGCTTCTCTTTTTTTAGTTTTCCCCTTTCCTCTCTGCCCCTCCTTAGCACCTGCCCCCACCCCCCACCCATGAGGCATATTTCTTGCTTCTGGAACAGGCCTGTGCAAAAGGTGTGTGTCTCATATGTCCTTCTGCTGAGCTGCTCTCTGGGGGACGTAGCGCTCTTCTCTGGCATGGGCCCGCCGCGCAGACTTGGTTTGACGGGGACACGCACATGTGGGTGGGGGTGCATCAGGGCTGTGCTCGCAGGAGCCAGGCAGGTGTCCACACCCTGGGAAGCACAGCGGGGATCCACACGGGCTCATGAATGAGTGGCAGCTTCCAGCCTCCCGAGCTTCCTGGGTGAAGCTCTGGGGTGAGGGCTCGGGGACCAGCTGAGGGACCTCTGGGCCAAAGGGGTGTTTCTTGGGTCACTCATGACACTTTTCTTTCCAAATGGCTAAATGGAGTGGGGAGCAAAGGCAGCCGTGAGAAAGGGCTTTGCCCTGTTTCTCTGGGGATGGAGTAACTGCTGTGCTGGAAAGTAACTGCCTGTTTGCTCCTTTGCCCTGGGAACCTGAAGTGTGTGGACTCCATCAGCAGACTTCCTTGCCGTAGGCTTTGGATTGGGTCTGGACGATGAGGAGGCCTCAGCAGGACATCAGAGGGAAGTAGGACAACGAGGTTGAGCCAGTTCCTCTTCCAGCTTTCTCTGTGACATCACCGGGGCTGGTCTGTCTCTTGACTGGAGCTCGCAGTTCCTTGTTAAGGCGGCTACTCTAGGTGATGCTCTCTTTCCTTGGTCTCCCCTCCCTCTGCTCACCCCTGGTTCTCACACTCCCACCCCTCGTTCCCATAGGCAGGGGCGGTAAGGGCCACCTCTCTTTCTAGCCCAGGCTCTTTTTTTCTTGTGTTACTTCCTGAACACAGTCTTGCAAACAGTCCCTTTATTAAACTCTCTCCAGATTGCCCCATTCAAGTGTGTCATCTGCTTTTTTTTTGTTTCTTTTTTTTGCCTTGTTCTCTTCCAGGCCCATCCTTCCCACCGGACACATGGTCAGAAGGATCCTGTTGGCATCAGGTTATTCCTGGGATGCCAGCTTTGATATGGAACAGAATGTAAAGTTTTGTGGATGATAAAGGTCCCCATTTCAAGGTAGATAAGTGGGTTTGGAAAAGTGGTAGTGAGTTAGCTTCCCAGGACCCAATGACAGTCCTTAAACTTATCTGAAAGTCTGTGTAGGGTGGAACAGAAGCCCTCTGTGTCTGTGTATATGGGGCAAGGCGGGGGTGGGGTTCACTCCTCCCCAGATGTCTTATGCAGGTGCTATTCTTATTTATAGATAAAGCCACTGCAGTTGAGTAACTAGACAAGAATTTAAGGGGCGTGCTTTCTCTAATATTTAGCGAAGAACTGAAGCAGGTATTCTAGTAATTGATGGGAACCTCTCCCTCTTTCAGTCCTTCCATCTTTTATCTGCTCCCTGTGGCTGTGAAGACTCATTTCAATGATTTTGCTGGAAAGTGAGTAGGGCATTGACCCAGAGCTAGAGAGGACTCCACTGAGATACAGTCCCTTAGCCAGGCCCCCAGGATCCTTCTTATCCAGTGATGATTTACCTCCCTACCTCTCTCTGGACCTGGCCCCTGAGTAGGGTTTCTGATTTTGGCTTAGCTGCCTGGCTTCCTCTTACAGGTGCCTCACCTCACCTCACACAGGTGAACTTTGAGACGCATGCCCTGCCCCCAGTCAAGGAGCTCTTCTTTGACTCCTGATTGGTCTTTTTGCCTGATGGTTTGGGTTGGTGTTCTTCCCCACCAGGTCCCAGACCCCTGTTAGCGCTATCACACACAGAGGCCCCAAAAGGTGAGCCTGCCCTTGACCTAACCTTGTGACCCGCTGCACTGCAGGTCTGATTATCCCTTGACATACCTCACTTTCCACTCCACTCTGAGGGCCCTGACCGACTGGGAGACAGGCACTCTCTCCTCGATGTGTCCTGCCTGAAATGTCAGCTTCCACCCCTGCCCAGTGTTCCCCACACCCAAATATGGAATGGACCTTTCTTCTTATATATGTGGAATGGACCTTTCTGCTCATATAGATGGAACAGAACTTTCTTCTCATATACGTCACAGTGGCTACTTCATTTTCACTCTTTATTCAGCTGTCTGTGCATCCAGTTGATACTCATTCATCTGTTCATTCCTTCATCCTTTCTGCTCTTTATTGAGCACCCTCACATGTCTCTATCAGCTATGATGTATTTAGTTATTTATTCACTGGCTGTGCCGCGCAGCATGCGGGATCTTAGTTCCCTGACCAGGGATCAAACCTACGTCCCCTGTAGTGGAAGTGTGGAATCCTAACCACTGGACCACCAGGGAATTCCTCAGCTATGATCTATTATTATTGTCATTTTACACAGGAGGAAACTGAGTCAAAGAGTGGCTAAGCAGCTTGCTGAGGGCCACACAGCTGGTAGATGGCGGAGCCAGGGTTTGAAGCAGGCAGTATGCTACAAGAACGTGACACAATATTTCCATTCACAGACAGTTAGAAATCCTTCATATGTAAAAGTAGAAGGTCCTGAGCAGATCCCCTCTCTCCCCCTTCCCCAAGTCACACTTCCACGGGCTCTGCTCAGAGCAGGTATGACTGTGTGCACAAAAAGGGAGCTGGAAAGAGACGAGGCGAGAAGACCCTGAGGGAGAAGAGTGGGAAGGAGGCGGTGCAGGCGGAGCCAGTTCACCCTGAAATGATTTGCATCCGTAGCAGAAGGGAGTACGGGTCACGCTGTCACAGCCTCTTCCTGTATTGACACAATAACAATCCCTCAATTTTGTGTAGCACTTTGTAGTTTTCACAACACTTTCAAATCCATTAGCTCATTTTATGCCCACAGCAATCTTGTGAAGAGGCAGGAATTGTTATCCTTCTTTTGCAGATGGACGGGCTCAGTGAGGTTATGTAATTTGCCCCAAGTTGGGGATCCTGGATGAAAACCTGGGTCCCTGACCCCTGGTCTTATGGTCTGTGCAACATGCCTCACTTTCTTCTTCATCACTTTCTGATTTGGAGCCATGTTTGGGAAGGGCTGGCTGCCCAGACTCCCAGAAACCCCTCATTCTTGGGTTCCAGGCCACCTAGACTATTTAAAACAGTGCTTCTCAAATTTTCCTGGGCATCAGAACCACCTGGAAGGCTATCAGACAGATTTCTGGGCTCTGCCCTAGAGTGTCTGGTTTAGGAGGTCTGGGAGGCCCGAGAATCTGCATTTCTAACAGGTTCCCAGGTGATGCTCGTGCTGGTGGACTGGGGACCACGCACTTCGAGAACCACTAATATCAAGCAGTGTCTTATGGATATTTAACTGGATTTCTCTCACCAAGGCTCATATTCTGGGCTAAAGAAACCCCAGACAAAGAGAGACTTCACCTTGTGGGTCTCTCCCTGAGGTGAGAAATCTGCCTGCGTCTTGCTTCCGTGACTGACTGCTCTGTGGCCCAGAGAATGGGAAGCAAACTTCAGGATTTGGTTCACACACGCGAAAGGAAAATGTCCACACGTGAGATTATTAATTCCTTGTTCAATTAAGTTATGATCTCTAAAATTATCACATTATTTGGCTCAGAGGGAGGCAGCATTGAATAGCTTGTTCCACGTAAGGTGTGAATAATGAAACTTTATTACTTTTCTTGCTGGTGAGTAATTGTGACTGACGCATTGGCAATTACACAGATTACCTTCTCCCCCATCCCCCCCACGCTCTCAGCACTGAGCAGTTACTTTCTTGTGTCTGCTTCTTTCTTGCTCACCGCACTCCCTGTTGCCAGCCCCGTTCCTGTGCCACTTTTTCTCTGTTCTGCCTACAGAGCAGACCTGTGGAGGGGCACGGCGGTGCCGGGCCGTGGGTCCCAGGAGACAGGGGAGAGCAGCATGTCCAGGCCCCTCGGCCAACCTGGCCGGAGCCCTTGTAGGACTTGCTTGAACCCTTGTTCACGTTGTTCCCTGGACGCTCCCTCGTCTTCCATTTCTTCCAGGTACCTTGTACGTCCACTCAGGGGCAGTGCACTACAGCTCAGCTCTCTGCTTCATGACAGGTGTGAGCTGACCTGGACACACAGGCAATACAGGGAGGCAGTTGCTGTTGCAGTGTTGCGATGGGGCGATGCATCCCGCTGAGGGTAGGAATCTCTATGTTTTCTATTTTGTACCCCTTTTAATCCTTCTGAATCAGCTTCTGTCTCCAGCTGGCCAGTTCTGGGGAAACATGTTACTCATCTGAGCCCCGCCTTTCTGCCTCCTGGTGCTCTGGGCACTCAGGCTACAGACGGTTGTTGTCAGCACCTCGGACAGCTCCCAGCTTGCTAAGGGCTGCTCTCTGTTTTCTTTCCGCCTCCTCAGCTTCAGATTGGCTGCCTGTGTGAGGCATATACTTAACCCCTCACCGATCCTTTTTTTCCTATGCCACTTGGGGTCTAAATATGTTTTAAGAAATTAGTCCTCAGATGGTAAAATTCATACTATCTTGTCTTCCTTTTTCATCATCCATCAGAGCATACTTTTGTACCCGCGATATATTTATTTAGGCAGAACCTGAGCGCCAACAATTTATCTACGGCGTAGATATGGAAAGGACAGGAAGGATGGCTGTATCCAACGGAGACCTTGTTTCACATGGTTCAGCCACGTTCCTGCCACGATGTCCCTGTTCAGATGCGTTTCCAGCCTCCTTCAGTGGACTGAAGTACAGTCCACTCCAAGTGAAGCAGGCCTGACCGCCAGGAGCCCTTCCCTCCTGCTCTGGAGAGCTGGTTTGGTGATCTGGCTTAGTTTCCCCCAAGGCCTATTTGAAGGGAGGATAGTCTCTTTTTCTGGTCCAGTGTAGAAGGCTGATTTGCATGCAGCTGATTTGCATGAGTTGCTTATTCTGCTCTGCCAACAAGTAGGTGGCTTGGACCTGACTTTGCTTTGCCCGAGAGAGAGTGGCGAGTACTCCCAGCTGAGCGTGTACTTTATGTCAGACTCTGTGATAAGCACTTGACATGAATGATTCCACTTAGTCTTCATAATAATTGAATGAGGAAGGTGCCCTCCTTCCTCCCTATTTTACAGCTGGTTCGGCACAAGCCAGGAGACTCCACTCAAGACTGTGCTTGTCACAGTACTGCAGTTGCTGGCCTGCCTGGGTGAACGCTGGCCTCACTCCTGATGCCTGGGACACGGCTGGGCCTAATCAAGGTGAAGCAGGTGATGGCTCACAGGGCAGGTAAAATGGCTGGGCTGGAACAACTCTGGAGTTGAGAGGAAAGACCACTGGGCTGGAGAGGCTGGGGGGCTTTGTGTGGGAAATAAGTCTTGATTCTTGGGTCTTTCTTCTCAAAAAGGTACCAAAGGGAACCAGGTGTCTTTGGTTAGCCTGGCTCCGGGTATACCTGGCAGAAATGTGTTGGGGGATCACAGTCTCCCTCATCCAGCCCTCCTCACACCCCATTTCCAGCCCCCAGTCAGTATCACTTGCTCCCTGTTCAGTAAAGAATCAGATTTCCAAAAAAAAGCCACTCTCAGCCCTGGGCGACAGGTCTGGCCCCTCTTGGCTATGGCGGCCCTTGCTAGTGTTCTTTTCATTATACCTCTTGCCTCTCTGGTCTCCAAGAGGGGCTCATTGCTGTATGGGGAGCAGAGGGGAGAGGGTCTCTGCACCCAGGGAAGAAAGACAGCACAGCCTCTCATGTAGCCCAGAGTATTAGTTGCTGTACTTGGTTAGGAAATGCGGCCAGTTCCAGCTTCTGGGCCCTACTTGACCCGAAACTTCTCCTAGATCAGGAATAATGCTAAGTCTGAGATTGGGTACAACGAACACTTTTTCTTTTAAGGATTGGCCTTAAAAAACCTCTAAGTCTCAGGGGCTTCCCTGGTGGTGCAGTGGCTGAGAATCCACCTGCCGATGCAGGGGACACGGGTTCGAGCCCTGGTCTGGGAGGACCCCACCTGCCGCGGAGCAACTGGGCCCGTGAGCCACAACTACTGAGCCTGCGCGTCTGGAGCCTGTGCTCCGCAACAAGAGAGGCCGCGACAGTGAGAGGCCCGCGCACCGCGATGAAGAGTGGTCCCCTGCTCGCCACAACTAGAGAAAGCCCTCGCACAGAAACGAAGACCCAACGCAGCCAGAAATAAATAAATAAATAAATAATGAATATCTGCTTATTAAAAAAAAAAAAAAGGTGTGCGGTGGTTTGGAAAACAAAAAAATAAAAACAAAAACAAAAAACCTCTAAGTCTCAAAGGCAGAAGTATATCCCCTCCTGGTCCAGAGCAAATCACTGTCCCCAGTTTTTTCCTCCCTGGTCCCACAGAGGTTGGACTTGAGGGTTACATTAAGGCTTAGCAGGAGCAGAGAAGCTTCCTCATTAAAAGGGCCAGTGTGACTGAGGGGCTCCAAGGCCCTTAGCACCTCCAGGCTCCTGGGCCACAGAACAGTGGGGCTGGGGCTGAACAATGGTCAAAGGCCTGGTGCCGGAGATGGCTGGAAGAAAAGGGACTGGGAGTGTGGAGACGGCTGGAGGCTGGGATGCATTATCAGCTGGTCACTGTGTGTCCCAGTGATGAGCACCCCTGCCAGATCAGAGAGAGCAGAGGTCTTGGGTCAGGAGCCAGAGAGACGCAGGCCAAGGACATGGCTTTAATGCCAACTGGATATTTGGTCAGGTTGCAAAACCTTTTGGGGCCTCAGCTTCCTCATCTGTAAAATGGGGATGGAAATACCTGCTCTACCTACCTTAGGTTTTTGTGACAGTCTGAAGAGCCAACAGGTATGAAAATACCTTATAAAGAGCTGAGTGTATCCCAGGCATGAGGGGTGAAGGAGAGGCCCTGCCTTCTCCCCTGAGACCTCCTCCCTGGTTTCTCATTCCCAGTGTGAAAACACTAAAGAATTCTGTGAATAACTTGTCTATTTTTAAGTCACGGGAAGGCTCGACAGGCCTGCAGGAAGTGGGAGGGATCAGCGTAGGAAGTGATGTATTTCCTATGAGACTCGGATCTCCCTGAGTCAAAATCAGCTCTCAAGTCCCGCCCCCTCGTGTGACAGACATGGGAAGACATCTCTGCTCTGCCGCTTATTATTTTTAGGATCTTAGGGAAATCACAGAAAACTCCAACTTTCAGCTTTCTCATTTGTAAAAACAGGAATGGTAATAGAATTATCCTTAGATATTCACAGAGTTATGGGATAAGGGATATACAGGTATACACAGGTATGGCATGTACTAGGTACTTAATAAATGTGGACCTTGTTGTTAGTTTATTCTTGAGCTAAGCATCTTTGCTTAATCGGGAGAGAGTATCCATTTCAGAGAGCTGCGAGGATCAGTGAGGAGAATGTAAGGACCCCCTGGCATATAAGCCCAGAAGCCCTAGAAATGAGCTGTCCTCCTCTTTCCCCCTTGCTGTACTTGTCCTCTTGAGGGCTCAGTGATGCTCAGACCTTAGAATGGGCCCTGACAGGAGAAGTGTATGAAGCCACGGGGTATGTGGCAGCTCCGCTTTTATACTCACAAACAGAAGGTCGAGTGTTGGCCCCTCCTCCTGCCTCCCAGATCTCTGTGCCCTCCGGTTTCTCTGCTGGTTTCTGGTCTTCCGTGTCGCCCTACTGCTTCCACACCCCTTACAGCGCCTGGGGTCCTTGCTCTGCTGCGCTTTATGGTGTCAGCCGGACGGGCTGAGCTCTTTGTGCCTCCTCAGAGTGGGGTGACAGGGATGACACCCCACAGGGAGTCCAGATCATCTGAGCTTGAATTTGAATCCTGGTTTAACTACTTACTGTGTGACCTTAGGCAAGTCGCTTGATGTCATCGAGTCTGTGTCCTCATCGGTACGAGAGTGACACCTATTACACTGCATTACGGAGGGATAAAAAGAGATGATGTGTCAAAGCACTTAGGAGGATAGGTACTTCGTAAATACCAGGTTACTTCCCTTCTTCCGCTTATTTCCCCGGCCTTGAAGCCTGCTTAGGGGAGGGGAGGAAGGCAGGGTGGTGAGATTGCCCCCCCTCCAAGACGACTCAGCCCTTACTCCTCATCCCTCGCTGCATCACGACACCTCCTCATTATATTCTGGAAAACCTAGATCCAGCCTGAAGGAAGATTTTTAGCTGCACACGTTTTCTGGGGTGGAGGACAGAACTTCCTCATGGGTGTGCTGTTTTGACTTCCATATGGGCTGATTTCAGAGTACCTGGGAAATTTCGGGTGGATCATGTTGCAGCCACCCCCTTGTTACTTCTTCTCTCTTTTGCTCTGAATGCAAAGGCTCCAGATGCATTTATAGCAATGTCTGCTCCTCGTATGGCCTTTGGCCTCATGTTCCCACTGCAGATGCCACATTCCCTGTTTAGCACTATATGGGTCAGTCTCCGGGCAGCCTCCTCTTTTCTCTTCTCCAGCCTCTTGTCTGCCTACCCGTTTGTCTACCCTTGCCTCTGCCTACCCGTTTGCTCAGAACCAGCAGGCACGCTTAGCTAGCTTGTCCTCTTGCAAATTCTACCTATGGGTTTATTTCAATTCCTACTCCTGGAAGAAAAGAAAAGAAAAGAAAAAGAGCCGGGTCTAAATCCTGATTAAAAATATGGCTTAGTGTTGTCTGGGCTGATAAAAATCCTACTTGGAAAATGGGGACCTATTTTTCTCCCTCAGGCTGGCTACCTTTGAAGGTCGGTCACTTAAAAAAGGATAAAAGTGCAGAGAAAGATTTGGCTAGCAGAAGCTAATAATCAGTGACTCCAACATCTGTTTATCCACCCATCCATCCGGTTATTCATTTAATAATACTTGCAGAATGTCTACAGTGTACCAAGCCTAGCCCGGCTTTGGGGACACACAGGTGATGGTGGGAAGACTGGGAATTAAACTGAGATCACTGTACAGTGTGATACATGCTCCCATGTGATACATGGGAGCCTGAGGAGAGACATCTGGGTCAGGGGCAGAAAGGGACAGCTGCTCTGAAGAAGGGGACACTTGAATTAAAGATCAAGGAATGAAGAGAATTGAGCTTTGCAGTGTTCACTTTCATTGGCACACGTGTGGTACCAGGGTCAGTAAGCTCCAGAATCTTTACAAAATTTACACCTGCTCCAGCGTGTGGGGAGAATTGTAATGTCCTGAGAATGGGGAGCTCAGGACAGGAACAATAACCGACTTCGCTTTAGAATCAGAGAAATCAGAACATTTAGGTAATGTGACTTCCTCTTGACAGGATTTTCCTAAAAGAAAACCCTGCCAGAGAGATGGGAATAGAATCACCTCTCCTGTTCTTAAAGAATCCAAAGCTCCACCATGTTTCTCTTTCATTCCACCATCTCCTGTTGCTGGAAGAACCTACTTGTCTGTTCTCTGGCTGCAACTATAGTTGATCTTCTCCTTAGGAGAGCCAGAAATTCCTCCAATATTTCACCAACTCTCCTTTTCAACTAGGCTCTCAAAGCTATGAGAGTTGTCCTATATTCTGTGCTGGGTCTGGCCTGGGCTCCCAGAGTGTACATAAGCAGAAACAATTATTGTATGGATGGGGGGCACTGTTGATTCAAGCAGAATCACTCAGATGTGGGGCAGCTGTCTTGCCATAGATGGCCTGGGAGGAGAGCCCCGTGGTCCATGGATAATTCCCTCTTCTTTATTTTCCCCTGACTTATCCTATACTTTCTCATAACTGCAGTCATGTCCTGCAGCCAGGACAGCCAGTCCTGATCATGGATCAGCCTTGGTGACCGGAAGTCCAGGCTGAGGGCTTGAAATTAATTTAGTGTAGGAACCTTGCTGAGAAAGCTGTTGCTGTGAGGGGACCACTGTTCAAAAGAACCTCAGTCTTGAAAAGCCAGGTGGTGACGCATCTCCCAGTCTCTCCACAGACAGAAGGCGGAGTGTCTGGATATTGATTTATTACCCACTTCCTTTTCTAGAATGAGTAAGCTCTGTTTTGCTCACCACTGTGTCCCCAGGGCCTGGAAGAGTGCCATTTAATAATTTCTTGTTGGATGAACTAAGATTCTCAAGTAATGTGTGAGGAATCTCCATTGGTCCCGCTGGTGTCTCTCAGTCCTGGGCTGTGTTGCCGAAGTCCACAGTTTCTTTGTGACTTGGCTGGGCCCCAACCATCCAAAAGCCCACTCAGAAGAAACGCTTCAGTGCTAACGGATCTGGAGACTTAAGCTCTGGAGGGCCACCTCTGTCAGATGAGATTTGCCTTCAAAGGCCACTGGCTTTGACCTTTTGATAACATTTAAAAAAAAAAGAAACCTTATATATTAACTGAATCAGTCCTATCTCCAGTGAAGGTGTAGACAGCTATTTGTATTTCTGTTTGAATGTTTTGGTCCTTTTCTTTTTCTACTTCCGGGTAAGCCTAAAGGAAAAAAAAAAAAAAAAGTTCCTTTGCTTGACCAAACCTCATGTAAAAGTTGTTTGTATTTTTTTTTTTAATGGAACCCAATCCCTTGAAAAGCCTTGAAAAGTACCTCCGCTGACTGCAATAAGCCATTTCTAACGTGGCAGCTTCTAATCTAGGAGAGTTCAAAGACAGATGCTAAATGACCACCAGTTGCATCCCAGGACAGTTCCCGCAAGTCTCGGGGCTCTGTGGGCTGGAGATGCGATTCGCTAATCCAGACTCTATTCTTGTGTCCGCTCTGCTGGCTGGCCTGACATGTGTAATTAGTATTCTCCCCAGTGTTGATGTTGCTCAAATATATTGGGCCCATCAATCACCCACTTTCCAGCTCATCTGTCTGGATCAGTCAATTACAAAGCTATATTTGAGCCACTAGGATTCTTGTGAAACAGACGCAGGAAGGAGCTAAACTCATTTCAGATTTGACCTCTGAAGCTGGGATCTGGGGAGGTTTAGTTTGCTTACACTTCATGGCTATCCAATCCAATCTGGCCTGTAAACTAGAAAGGCCATTGGCTTAATTGGGAACACTTTAATACAGATATCCATTAACTTATGCTAAATTACAGTAAAACATCTATGGAGGAACTTGATGTGACATCTGCATGAATACTAAGTAACTTCATTACGATCAGTACTGTGACAGTGAATATGAAATGAATGTGCCCAGAGAAGACAATTAATCTCCCACCTTCCCAAGCCATTACTGCTTTACTTCTCCCCGCACTGTGCTAAGAAAGACAAGGCATAGACGTTCTGTGATTTTTCTGAGCCCATCACTTCCCTTCAGCCTGCTGAGTGGTCCCTGGGAGCTCCTGTCATTTGTAGCCTGGAGACTGGCTTGGGCCACCTGGAGGAACAGCCATGGCCAGTGGAGGGGTGGGGGTCCTGGGGTCCCACTTTGGTTTGGGAAAGAAGGCTGTCAAGACTGATGGAACATACCACACACGCGCACACACACACACACACGCACACACACACATACACACACATACAGACACACAGAATATTGAAAGATGTCCTCATCTGGAACTAGCAGAGAAGACTGTCAGGTCAGATTATCTACATCAAAATCATTCCAGTCTGCTCGCTGCATATGTTACGTGCATAGATCGAGGGAAGAATTTGGCCTCTGAATTAAGCCAGCTTTTCCTTCTGGGCTGCCTGCACCTGAAAAGTGTGGCTAGGTGGGTCCAAGAGTCAGATAAACACACTCCGTCACACTTCGTCTGAACCACAACTTGGTCTTAAAGAGGCATCTTCTTGCTGAATTCTTCCTGAATCTCAGGGTGAACCACGGGGACCTTTGTATTTAGGGGTCCCCAGCTCAGTGAGAGGAGTAGCCCATGAGACAGGCAAGCAAGAAAGAATATTCCTGGGTTCCCCTCCTTTCATCTTCCCCCGGGTCACAGACCTCTTCTCCCTGCCGTTTTCTCCTCCCCTCCTTGACCTTTGACCTCAGAGTCGCCGGCTCAGTCCTGCTACTCCAGGTGCCGCGTGGACCCATGCAGTGATGCTCATTATACCCCTCACCGCAGGTGTCCAGTGGGGAGGAGCCTCCCTGTGAAATGTGCAGATGTCCTTGGATGCTGCAGCTGGAGCTCAGGTCCCAGTGGGCAGCCGCTGGGCTGTTCCTGGAGAGCCAAAGGCCCCCCAGCAAGGGTAGATCTCCACCACCCATGGGAACAGAGAGCACACCAATAATCTCGTTAGCAGGTTAAGTAACGGATTTTGACACGTGCCCCCCTGCCTTTTAGTCCTAGTTTCAAACTCTTTCCTGCACCGGTCTCACCAGGGTTGGTGATTTGTTCTCACTGTTCCCTCTTTGGAGACCAGTGAGCGGCTCTCTTTGTGCCAGGTTTCCCTGTAAATACTGGGGCTGCACCCACATGAGGCAAAGCGTTCCTGGGAGATAACACTGAGCTTGCTTCCGGACTCCTACTGGGAACAGGAGGGGAATGAAACTGCCTCTCTGTGACAGCAGATTACCACGTGGCCAAGCTCAAGCTAGACTCACAGCAATGTGAACTCTGTCCTCCTCTTTCTGTTGTCTCCCTCCCCTCTGCCCTTTCCAAGCAAGATCTCAGTCTAAGAAGAACACGTCTGATTTCCTTGGGTGACCACCTTGGTCTCCGATCCCTCCCTTCCATTTCTCTCTCTCTCTCTCTCTCTTTCTTTTTCCCATACAATGCAAGGCAGATTGTACTAAAGGAATGGTAACTCCGGGCTGATGTGAAGAGCATTAGAATTAGGTTTGCAAACCTGCTCCACCCTTACTGACTGTATGATATTGGGCAGGAAATTTAAACTCACCTAGCTTTGGTTTTCTTATTTATATAACGAAAATATTAATGATATCTCCCTCACAAGATTAGCGTAAGGATGAAATAAGATAATGTATATTTAAGTTCTTTGCACATAGTAGATGCTTAATAGATATTAGTTGAATGAATGAATTATAAATAAAGAAAATGTTAGGGAAACACAGGGGAAAGCTCACCAGTTGTTGGGAGGGACAGTATCTGAGATGATCTTGAAGGGTGAAGAGGATTTCGACAGGTGTAGATAAAAGCTATTTCAGACAGAGGGAACAGCATGAACACTGAAGTGGAAAAGAGTAGGTCACACCAGAGAGGCAAGGACTAGTGGGAAATAAGACCAAAGATACGGTTTAGGGTCTACTGTGGCGTATGATTGCTATGCTCGGGAGTATGGACTTGAACCTTGGGCAACAGTAAATTATTAGAGATGTTAGAGAAAGGAGTGGCAATATTTTAGGAAAATCAACATGGCAATCAAAGGAGTAGGATTATACTGGAGATTAACTGGAGACAGCGAGATGCGTTTGGAGGCAGCAGTAACCTCAGTGAGATTAAATGAGGAGCTTAACAAGGCTAGTGATAATAGAAGCAAAGGAAAGAGAAACAGAGTCAATAGGAGCTGGTGACGAATGGGATGTAGAGAATGTGGGGGAGGGAGGATTAAACCTGACCCTGAGCCTTTAGGGAAAGATAAGTGAGAAGACCATGATATCAACTGTAGTTCATGCAACACAGAAAAAGGTAAGAGGTTTGAAGGAAGGTAAGCTATGCTCTAGGTGGTCAGTTAGAAATCTTGCAGGAAACCCAGGTACAGATGTTCAATATACAGCCAGAACTATGCGCCTGAAGGCCAGGCATGGTCTAGAACTGGAGGTAAGGATGTGGAATCATCTTCTTAGGGGTGATGACTGAAAGCATGGGGAAGGGTGTGAGCGAGAAGGCGATAAAGTAACTCTTAGTTTTGGGATGAGCGTGCTTGAATTGAAGTGGATCCAGCACACAGTGGGTCCTGAGAATAGGGGGCTGCAAAGTCAAGCAGGTAGAAGGACAAAAAGTTGAGAAATTCTGGAATGTTAGCAATAGTAGAGGTAAAATGTGTGGTCGTTGTGTTCAGACTGAGTGAAGCCAGGGAGGGAGGTGGGAAAACAGGAAAAGATGGAAGGCTATGGGAAAACCAGATAGTAGGTCGGGAGGGAGTGACAAAATGGGTAAGGATAGAGAGAGGTTCTGACAATTGAAAATCTGAATGTTTAGTAATTCTGAGTTGTGAGTTTCAAAATGCAGAAGAAGTAGAGACAGAGGTCACTGGAGTGAAGGGGCCGTGAAACTGAAGGGGTCAGGGGCTTGGAAGGATCAGAAGTCACCAAGGATGAAGGAGGTGATGAGAAAGAGAGGAGAGGGCTGAGAGTCTGGTGCGAAAATCCTAGAGGAAGATGGGGTCGTGTCCAGAAAACTTGTAGATGAGGTGAGAAGGATGGACAGATGTCATAATGGATGGAATTATTGGGGCAAAGAGATCAAATTGAAGTGAGCCTGGGCAAAGCACTATAAAGGATAAATTTGTTGATTTCCTACTAAATGCCTTAAAGTCTTAAGTCGGAGGGTCAAGAGGTATCTTTGAAACAAGTAATAAGCAAGAGGTTATAAAGACATCAACTATTGTAAGTGCTACAGTGTGTGGTTCTGGCCACACAAAGTTTGATTCTGGTGCTTCTGACCAGCCCTCTTGACAAATGGCAAACATTCCAACTCCTACTATGCACCCCTGCATCTCAGGAGAGTCAAGATACACGTCATGGAAGAGGTGGACTTGGGATGAACCTCGAGGGATGGGGTAAGAATGCTGAACAATAGGTGAGAGAATAACTGAGCAGAAGTGGAATGAATGTGGCATATCCTGAGGCTAGCATCGGAGGGATGCAGGCTGGGAGTTAGCAAGGACAAAGGAATGAGAGTGGAACCAGAAAATGGAGGCAGGCAGACTGATGTTATGAGAATACAAAAGCAACGAAATATTCCCAAGTTGGTTTTCCTGCAGTCGCAGGCTTGGGCCAACTTTAGCATGTAGTTTTTACATGGACCCAAACGTCCTCATCTGTGATGCCCGCATTTGGAATGCGTATCTCTCTCAGCATTTACCACGTGGTGCTCTTGGTTGGCATGCCACAGTCTTTCTCTACTGTGAGCCACCGGAGGGCAGAGACCAGCCCATCTCGGCAGGCCCCTCAGTTTTTTTTTTTTTTTTTTTTTGCAGTACGCAGGCCTCTCACTGTTGTGGCCTTTCCCATTGCGGAGCACAGGCTCCGGAAGTGCAGGCTCAGCGGCCATGGCTCACGGGCCTAGCCGCTCCGCAGCATGTGGGATCTTCCCAGACCGGGGCACGAACCCGTGTCCCCTGCATCAGCAGGCGGACTCTCAACCACTGCGCCACCAGGGAAGCCCCGCCCCTCAGTTTATAGGGCTCCATGGGTCATGCAGAGCTCTGCAGATATCTGTGACATAAATGAACCAATCGGTGAGTAATAGCTGGGCATAAATCAGAAGATGTGTACTTAAACTGGGCTACAGTTGTTGGCCAGAGGCCCCCCACATCAGAACAGAAGCATCATGGCACAAGATGAAATTCTAGGTTTCAAAAGAAAAAAAATGTAGGAAGGACGCTCAAAGCCTTTGTTAATTAAAAACATGAATCGCTCTTCAGGGAACATTCCCTGCCTCCCATTCTCTTTCCTGGCTCTGAATGGCAGATAAAGTGGTATCTTTGCCTACGCTTTGGACCACATTTAATTAAATGCCTACATCGACTACTTCTTCACATACCTTGTTTTATTTCCTTCCCTTCCTTCCATGCTAAAGAGGGCCAGGGCTAATACTAATGCATATGCTGTTAAACCTTTTTAATTAACTTCAACTTCTTCCAGAGATTTATGTTTAAACAGTAAATTTTTTGTTGATACTCAGATACATAGGCGGCACTCAGAATGATGTATGAGTACTCTTGTCCTCAAAATGATTCTTCATGAGTTACCACCAGAGACGTTTTCATGAGCCTCTTTTATTAAAATAATAATACTCAGCAAAGCAATAATGCTTTACAAGCAGCAGCTAATTCACTTGCCCCTCCCCTCACAGGTCAGCATTAGCACCTGTGGGTTAAGATATGAGCGCCCAGTGGGTCTCTCTCTACCTTAGAGTCAGCACTGAATTGGTCTGGGTTTGTGCCCCGGCATCTGTGAGTAATAATTTTCATTTCAAACACACCTTTGTTCTTGGACTGTAGCTCAATCTGTTATTATTGTTATTTATTTTGTTCTTATTTGGTACCGTCTCTTCACTGAGTATCGGTATGTCAGACCTGCACTTGACCTCCTGAAACAGAATTTAACCATGCCTTGGAAAAGCCAATGCATTTCAAACTCTGGTTTAATTGCAAAATCCATTTGTTTTCCTGTAACTCTAAATTTGTGCTCCAAGTATTTTAAATCATGATCTGGGCTGTCAATTGTAATTGCCACACAGCAACCCTCTGCCAACCAAACCGATCTACCTGCTCAAGTTCCTGTCCCATCCTTCATGTTGAGATAATGCTTCCCCTGACAAGCCGATATAGTTCTATTCCGTGTTGTACCATCGACGAGCCAATTATTTCAATTTTGGTATCAGATTCAGAAGAGAGTTTAATGATCCTGAATAGTATAAACTGAATTTTTATTCCTACAGCAATTTAGTAATGATGATGACATTTAAGCACTTAGAAAGTATTTCTCGTTTCCCACCACTGACAAACAGGAGGCCAGATGATCATTGCAGGCACTTTTCTGGGCAGCTCTGCCTCGGCTCCATTTTGCAATATTTATGAAACCCAGACTTACCTCTGCAACTCTGCCAGGGGCCAGAGAAAGAAGCCCCCCCCTAGACGCAGGACCTATCTGCTGGGGTTTCAGTTGGAAGTCAGAACAAGGTCCCAGGTTTTGCACACCCATTTTAATTAACTCGTTTATTCACTTACTCAACAAATATTTAATGAGTGTCTACTAGGTAAGACAACTCAGCCCTGGGAGAGAGACTGAGGGGTATGTGGTATGTTCTTTTCCCTCTAATCAAATCAAATTCAACCCCAACCCCCTTCCACCCACCTCCCCCCACCCGGCGATGAGGTCCAAATTATTTGAATACTTTACACATGTGTTTAGTCTACTCCTTCAGCAAACATTTCTCAGCACCGTCTAGGTATACGGTATGCTTCTGGGAGCCGAAAAGTTTACAAAGACGATCGAATCTGTCAGCGAATCCTGTAGGCTCTTTCTTCAAAGTGTTCAAGCTCAGACTCTGACTGTTCTCACTCCCCACTGCTACACCCTGGGCCAAGTTACGACGAGCCTGCACCTAGATTCTTGCCAGAGCCTCCTAACTGGTCTCCCCGCTGCCGCTCTTGCTGTCCCACACTCTCAACGGCGTAGTCTGGGCGAGGCTTTTAAAAACTGAAGTCAGATGGTGTTATTTCTCCATCCCTAACCATCTCAGAATAAATCCCGAAACCCCTTTCATGATTTACAGCATCCTACCTGGTCTTGCCTCCTTGTTTTCTCTTTAACTTCATCCCCTACTCATCCGTTTGCTGACTCTGCTCCAGTCACTGTGGCCTCTTTGCTGTTCCCTGAGCACATCAGGCACACTCCTGCCTCAGGGCCTTTGCACTAGCTGTTGCCTCCGCCTGAGACGTCCTGCCCTTAAGTGACCCACATGGCTCAATCCCTCACTTCCTTCAGGACATTGCTCAGTTGTCAGCTTCTCAGGGACTGACCACCTTATTTAAAATTTGTACCCCACTCTTGTACTGTATCCCTTTCTCCACATCCCTTTCCTGACTTTATTTTTCTCTGGAGTGCTTATCCCCATCAGACATATTATTTACCTCAGTTTTTTGTTTATTTTATGTCTCTCCCACTAGAATGTCAAGTCTGTGAATGCTTAGATATTGTCTCTTTTACTTATTGATATATCAGTGCCTAGCACAGAGATATTTAGTAAATATTTATTATATATATATATGTACACACATATATGTAATGACTACATGTAATAAATAACACTGTCGTAGTCTTTAAGGAACATACAATCAAACGGGAGCTATGCCTGAAAGTAAATAATGAGCTATATTTTAAGAAAGCTGGAAATAAATAAAAAGCTATGGTAGTTCAAAGGGTAGAAAATTTCATTTTACCTGGTTGAATAAGCCTGCTAAAATTAGGCCTCTGATTTCACTACGGGTATGTAGTATTAGAAAAAAAAACCCGAAAAACTGCAATCGATGTTGAAAGGAGAAAATGGTTCCCTGTTACAAGATCCCTCAACTAGATCAAGACTGGCTCTTGGGAACTGGTGATCACGTACTGTGTGCAGTGTTTCATTGGGCCTTGGTGGCTTTTCCAGCTGGGGATCCCTTCTCATCACCCCAAATCTCACAAACGAATCCCAATGAAAACTCAACTCCATGTTTTGGAGGCTTGCAGCTGCTTTTTACAGATGTCAGTGCAGGCATCGGGGGGATGCAAAGCCAATGTAATTTTTATATGGCTGATTTTGACGGGACATGTCTGGTTACTGCTAGTTATCCTGGAGCCTAACTGGATCTTGAGGATAAATCTTTTATTTTGGTAGCACTTTAAAATAAGTGGCAGCAGTTCTTGCATAATTACTTCTGAATTATCTAGGGGACTCATCAGGTTTGATTATAGATGCATAAGGAATTTACCAAATTTGTGGGTATTAGGGAGATATTAATTCCATATGAAACCTCATAATTCATTCATGTGCCATTTGTTTTCATTCCTTTTTTATAATAAGCTAATTAGTTTAAATTATTTGTACTTGTACAAGGTCTTGAAACACATATAAGGAATGATTATACCAGGGCACCCAATAAATGGGAAGCTTTGCAGACAGCATTAATTGTGATAAAGGGTTCATAAAGCAGTCGATGTTCAATTTTCCCATTTGGGATGGTAATAATAGGTCTAATCATGACACCTCCATAAAATGGCGGGAAGTCCCTAATTAACGTTTTTGAATTCAGATATTCAAGACAAGGTGGAGGAAGTAATTACACCAACAGGAGAAGGAGGTGAAAAGGGGAGTTCGACCTTGTTCTAACAGAAGGGGAAAAGATGAGATGGCGGGGGCTTGTTAACTCTGAGCCAGGAGGGAGACAGGCACACGTGGTCTCTGATCTGTTCAGAGAATTCCTTTAGGAAGAACCCGTGCTTCTGGGGGGTCCCTTGAAAGCTGAGATTTCAGCCCCTCAGAAGAGAAGGATGGGCTTCTTTGGATAGGGGCCCCAGGATCTTCTGCTTCTTCTTCTTTTTTTTTTAAATGTGGAATTGGCACCTTCTGGCCAATGAGCCTGGGCAGGAAGGGGCCCAGTCCAAGCTCACCCAGGGAGTCTATGGTCATAGTAACAATAGCTACCGTACACTGGGCAGATGCTAAATGTCAGGCAGTGTGGTTGCCACTTTATATACATTATACCATTGCATCCTCGTAACAGCCCCTATGGTATAGATACTATTATTATCTCCACTTCACAGGTCAGGGGACTTTGGACAAGAGGTCATGTAACTTGCCCAAAGTCATTCATTCAACCGGTAAGCAGCAGGGCTGGGGCTCTGGGGACGTCTGATTCTGAAGCCCTGCACTTAATCACTATGCAGTACAGCCTCCTGTATTCCCCACTGTCTCCCAAACATCCGGGATATTATTATAGCCTCATTAGTGCTACCCCTATTATTACCACCCCAAATGGGGAACTTTGAAGAGTTATTCTTTTTCGAAATCTTAATACCAAATTTTTACTCCACAGGAAATCCACCAGGTCAGAGGTTTTCAGATTTCTCTCCCTCAGGTTCCCTTCTGTGGAGCAGCTACAAAAGGACCAGCCACCTCACTGGTCTTCTACTGCCATTAGAAAAAGCTCCACAGGGGTTAATGCAAAAAAGAAGTTTTGCTTTGGATGAGACACCAGTTTAATTTATATCTGATTTAAAAAGCCATTCATTCATGCATTCAGCAGCTGGTATTTGTTAAATGTCTCCTACACTCTTAATTGGGTTTTGTTATGGGGGAAGGGAGAGAGGGAGCAGGTATAATAAAGCGTATGCCAGACACCTTGTTTATAATTTTCTTGGAAGAATATAGGTACACACCTGAAAAGTTAAGTAAATAAGAGAGTGATTGAATACCAGGCAAGTGAGATGCAGACAATGAGCTTTGTACAGTCAGAAGGAGACAGCACTGGGCCTGGCGAGGTCCTGGAAGGCTTCCTAGAGGGAGTGGGATGTGAATTGCTCCTTGAAAGATGGGCAGAAACAGGGTGGCAGAAGGGGCACCAGCTGGACCCAGTGAGAAAGCCAGGCTCCAGGTCTCAGGTGGTAATTACGTGTTTGACCTTGAGGGAATCTCCCTCTAGTGTCTCAGTTCTTTGCCGTGAGGTGAAGATAATGATACTTCACAGGGTGGTCATGACATTCAAATAGGGAAATGGATATAGAACTGCTCTGAAAGATGTCAAGTGCAATCCAAACGCCAGATATCGCGTGAGAAAAGCAACCACAGAGGCGGGCGTCCTATAAACAGAAATCTCCAGGTGCCTCACTTTGAGTTCTGTTCTAGCTCACCTGGACGATTAGTCTCAGCTCTGTCCTGGCAGCATTCAGGGTGACACGTTGCTCGCCAGGTCAGCGAGCGGAGCCCGTGTGCCTAGTGGGAGAAGCTGGGCAGGATGTGGTAAGACTACAACTGACCCTGAAGCTTCCCTGACATTGTACAGGGGGAGCACGGTGAGACCCGGGAAAGGGAAGTAGGAAGGGGCAGGAGGCCCTTGGAGTTTCTCCTGTCTCTTGTGCTATCATATAGAAAATGACAACTCCGTTCTATTATAGCCATACTCAGTCGCACCATAAAGGGTAATTGAAAAAATACTTTGCAAATGCCTATGTGGAGATCCAGGGGGAGATCCCCCAACTTCTCCCTACACAGAACCACCCGGAGGGCATGGCTGAGTCTTTTACTTCTCTATTATTCTCCACCACACCAGACCCAAAGCTAGCACACATCCCAGTCTTAGTCACAGCGAGGCCACAGCCCTCAATTCTAGAGTTTAACATCCTTGAATCTCCCCACCGTCGGCCTCTGGTTCCAAGGGAAGCCTGGATGCGTTAATTTCTACTTTGAGAATCTCTTTGACTTCGATCTCTGCATTCAGTATCATTAGGTTGATGAAGGAGGGCTCACGGCTAGGATACCGGGACAGAGGGTGGAGGGCCCCTGCTCTACTGGGGATACTGATTTTATCACTAAAAGCTGCTAAAGGATGAGTTTTCTCCATCACATCCAGGACTTTTTCCACTTCAGTGATAAGATGAAGAATCAATCCCAAGAAGATGGATCTAGAATACTTAAACTGAAAGGAATTATAAGTGAATACTTTGTCCCTTTTTCCTACCTCCATGCATCTGCCTCTAAAATACTGAAGATGGAAACAGGCTTGGTCTTTCTGGGAAGACCTCCAAGAAAGGTGTTTCCTACTGTTAACTCAAAGATGAAGGGGAGTGTGTATGATCTAGGAAGCTCCCTTGTTTCAGATAGATGCTCTCCTTTCACCCCTCACCCCACCTAAGAACATCATGGCCATGAAAACCCCTTCCACATCTGTCTGGAGGGGGCATTGAGCTTGGACCACATCACTCCAGACCTCTCCAACTACAGCCACATAGCCTGACACCACAGGAGGTCTCAGCCCCTGAGAATCACAGACCCTTGGACTCAATGGAAACTTGTGTATCTAAACCTCTACACCCTTTCCCTTCCACACTGCCTCAGTATTTTTCAATTTTATATTAAACCATGAGGATTTAAGGATTTGCTTCTTCAAAGCCCTTGCCTCCTCTCCCTAACTTTTATTAGTAACCTATTAGGTAATAGGTCAGGGGTCTGCAGAGGGCCATTCATTCACCCCAAAGGTAACAACTCCTTGGTCTTTCCTGGCTTTAAAAAGACAGCCCAAGCTGCCAGATTTTAATTAGGATGGAAGAAGATGTTGAGAGATGTTCCTCGCTCACCCACTGGCCAAGGCTGCATTAAACACGGGTCTCATCCACAGTGGACAGGTGCTGGTGGAGCACATCTGTCTGTCTCTTTGTGTTGGCAGATTGCGATCTGGTAGCTCTGACAAAGATTTGTGAAAAGGAGAGGGAAGGGGACAGGGTTGGGTTATGGGGAAAAGGGTAAGAAAGGGGATTAGTCACTTGAGTTGGGATAATCTTTCCTGATGTCAGAGCCTCATCCAGGAGAGCTTTTACTGTTGTCTGCATTTATCTGGGAGACAATATAGGTGGTATCTCTTGAAATTAGGTCACAGCTTGCAAAGGCAGGGGCTTGCCAAGGTGCTAACTGCCTGAATTCTCGGTGGGTTTATACAGCTCTCTGCTCTGACAAATGCCTTCTTTGTTTCTCTGAAAAGTCTGACTTGCTGAAGCAATCATGCCTGCCTCTTTTCTCCTTCACCTTCCCCCCCACCCCGATACCCCTCCTTCCTCGCCCCCCCACCTCGCAAACAACTGAACTTGGAAGGTTAAAAATCACTTCACTTGTCAACTGAAAAGCTCTCCTTCCTCCTCTCGAGTTGTTTTCCTTCCCACCCAGGGAAGGGAGCTACCCAGGGAAGGGAGCTACCGTGCTCTCACTCTGGGGACGGGAAGCCACTTTGAGAAGAGAGCGGAGGTACAATTTTCACAACACACTTGTCATCTCCGGAGCAGGGGGTGGCAGGCTGCCCTGGAGAGCTATATGAAGGCCATGTCAAAGCTGTTTCAGTGGGCACAGAATGAGGGGGAAAGTCCTGGTGGCCTGATCTCCTTAGTCCTGTCTGGGCTGAGGTCTCTAGGTGGTAATACCGTGATGGAAATCCCGCCCACTCTGCTAAAGTGCGGGGAACCAGAGTAGCAGCAGTAGCAAACATTAGCTCTTGTTTGGCTTTTGAGGCCAAAATTAACTTTCTCCTGCTCTTTTAGTTCCTAACATTTTGTTACCGACTCAGGTGTTGTCATTATAAAACAGTGTGACTCTAAACGGTGGGTGGGACCCAGGAAAGAGTGGAGGAGGTGTTGGAAGCTAATTAGAATCCTCCAGAAGCGGGCAGAGATGAGAATCTGAGCCAGGAAGTCCTGTGGGTTCCCTGGACTCTGGGCTGTCAATTATCTATGCTCCACCAAGGAGTCAAAAACTGGAGATGTCTCTGGAGCCAGAAACAGCAGGTGCTCACGAGAGCAATGTTTGCTGAGTGAGGTCAGAAGGACCAAGAGTCTGGAGAGATGCTTGTTGCTTCTGCCATTCGTACCTGTGAGGTCTTCCACTGCTTTCTCACCATCGTCTTTATGCTTCCTCACGTGCAGAAGGAAGCTTTTTCATTTGCAGAAAGGTTTAAATCAGACAGTGCATTGAAAAGCCTTGGCTCACAACAAGGCTTCAACAATTGCTAGTTATGATTATGGTTGTTTTGTTATCTTTTGGGAAGGAAATAGAATAAAAGATGCTATCACTGGGGTCTCTAGAAATCTTTGAATAATGGCTGCCAGTTTTTTTTTTTCTTAAGTAGTAGAGTTTTTTTCAGATGAGGTTTTACATGGGATCTCAACATATAAAATTGGTATCAGTAAGGTACCAGGCAGTGGGTGTCCAGGGGTGGTGGGGTCCTGGGCCTTGCTTGCTCAGCTATTGATTGTACAGGCAACTTGGACTTTCCTGGAATCCAAGGCTCTGAGGGCCCCAGTTAGAAAACCAAAGGCTTAGAATATAAGAGAAATGATGGTTTGTTTCCAAAAAAGTAGAGTCCAGCTTAATACCCTGCTAGTTAACATGTTTTGGTGAACCAAGAAAACCAAGCCAGAGAGAAGTGATCAGGGGAAGCCTCCAGGTAGGGCAGGACACAGATTTGCCAGGTGAGAGATGGTGGAACTGATGCCCAGGGATGTGCTCTTTGGAAGAGAAAGGGCAGAGTTCTTTTCCTTTTCTCACCTGAAGAGGGGCCAGGAATTGTGGAAATCCAGGGCTTGCAGATGAATGGGGGTTGAGGTGGAGTAAAAGGAGAGGGACAATAAGACGGAGACTGTCTGTCTCCACCCCACAGACGGCTCTGTGTCAGCTCTGGGAAGGAGTGGGAACCAGTGGGGGTTTCTGCAGATGGGGTCAGGTGGAGCTGTGCAATCTGACTGTGTCGATACAGAACCCTGTGTTCAGTGACGGTAATACATTCATAATTCTATTGTTCCTTTCCCTTTTGCTTCCTCTTAGTTTTCAGTAAAATTCCATCTTGGCTTTACCACTATCTGCTGGAAAAGACAAGGACGTAATTTGACTAGATCAAGGCCAGCAAAGTTGGCAGAGCACAGGTAATGATCAACCTACAAAGCTCTCACCACTGGATGCCCATGAATTTAACAGTGAAGATCGGTATCTCCAAAGCCTGAGGATCCCTCAGCTCCTTTGTGGCTCAGTCACAGCTCTCCCACTTCTGGACGGGTCTGGTAGACCCCTTATCCCCATGGGATCCCTTCTCAGAGAAGTGTTTATGACTGACACACAGCTTCATACCCTAACACTGCCTTGTCTGTCATGGTAATGCATGGAATGAGAAGGCTCTATCTTACAGGAACAGGGGAACTTTCCATGGTCCTGAATACTGTGGATGCCTGCCTCACTTCTGCACATTGGTAGTTGTATCCAGCTTCAAGGAATTTTTTAAAATACATTTTTATACGTGTCAGGACTTGGCACCTTTAATTCTCTGGGGAAACTCATAACCCCAACTCCCTGAGCTATTCCTAAAGAAAAAGCACAGATGCCACTTTAGTCTTGCACAGGCTTTCTGATCTAATTCCTCATCTCAGGGCCGGAGGTGACTCAGGGATGTATCTTGCTATTTTCATGATCCACTGGCATCTCAGTAATGAATGTTCACCATCACGGTGCCCTCATTTAGCCTTATAACCTCAATAAGGTAATATTTGATTTGTGTTAAGTATCTGATTAAACAACTTAAAGTATTTAACCTATTGATCTTTTATACTTCACCAGCCCTACATTCCTGGGTAGGCTAATTACTGAGTCGGAGAGCTTTCCTGAATGGGATTTGCATCTTGTTAAGACCTTTTCTTTGTCTTTAGGGCTCCATGTCAACAGCTTTCTCTTCTTGTTTCCTCTGGGCCTTATTTTACTGCCTGCTTCTCCATTATACCCTGCTTGGTTCTGCCTCAAGGCTGACAACATTTGGTTTATCTACCAGGAGTAGGGTTCTTTAGGTGACCATGAATCTTACTGTTTATTTTAGAAAGTCAGTGATCAAATAAACCATTGGACCTGTTACCCTGTCCACCCAGATCTTTGAAGCATGGGAAATTGTCCAGAGTGACAACCCCATTTTAGGCAGTTGGTCACAGCTGTTGGATTGACCTAACCCTTATATCTCACAAGGAGAATAGGCCAGTGGGCATCTGTCAAGAGGATCACAGAAAACCATTTCAACTGGCCAATTAGTTAGCTAATTGTTCTAGTCTTAACCATCTCTTAGAGAGCTACAGAAAGTCATACTTTTCCCCTCTTGCCTGCAAGGATATAGTTATGAATGTTAATGATAATTAGTTGATTTACATGCTGTCTTTCCTTCAAGAATCTCAAACATGCTGAGTTTGTTTATTTTTTTCTCTTATTTTAAAATTGGCTCTACAAAGACTGAGATAGCTTCTCCACAGGTCCTCCCCAAATAAGAATAACACCTCTTAGGATTAAGAGAATTCAATGAGAAAATTCATGTGGAACATTTACAATAATGCTGGCTAACCCATAAGTACTCAATAAACAGTAGCTATTATTATTGCATCATTTAAGAAGGCTCTGTGGCTTGCCGGTTGACCGTGCATGGTCAGGCTGGGAAGAAGATGCACTGACCCAAGTGTCTGGACACTTTGCCCAGCCCACTGGGTTGCCCCACCCTGCATACATGGTCTCTACTGGCCCATCACAAGTCAAACTCTGACCAAAACATAATGGTTTGTGGAAGAAAAGACCCTGTTCATCTTCACTCAAGCCACTGCCCACTGTCAATCAGAAGCAGAGTCAGATGGTCCTGTAAACAGAGATTCTCAGAGGGAGTCTCTCAAAGGGTGATGTGCTTGACAACAATGCAAACTGAAGGACCCACCCCCGGCATGTGAACTAGAATTTTTGTGAGTAGAGCCCAGATATGCTCAATTAAAACAAGCTCCTTGGTGATTCTTATGTTCAGTAACATTTGAGAACCACCTCCCACCATGTGGTTCCTTTCAAGCTGACCCTTAAGAACTTGCAGTCAACTTCCAGGAAAGGCTGGGGTGGTGAGATGCTCGCTCCGCAACAGCAACTAACCGGCTCGACATCCCAGGTGGCATCCCAGGGTTGAAGGGGGCAATCAAAATTCAGTGTGGCCACCAAGCAGGGGTAATTGTGCAGTCTGTAGAGAGAGTGGCTGGGAGTAACTCCCAACAGCCCTGCCAGGATCTGGAACAGAGAGTGGACACCAGCCACCCCATGGCGGGTATGGAGGGCAAAGCAGGGTCCCTGGTGGGAAGGGACTAGCCTGGTGGTACCCACAAAACTACTGAAACAGAGGCCCATGGCCCTCTTGGTCACCTCTGGATATACCTTCGGGGACATCTGTAACTCCAGGCTGGCTTCCCTCTGTTACTCGTGATACAGGTGGGAGGTTCACTCTCGCTTCCAAATGATGTTACCTTGGGGAATGCAAACTCTGCTGCATATAAGACACAGACAATCCATGGAAAATGTGACGTTGCTGGGAAACACACGCCTGCATACACACTTACGTGCACTGCATCATTGCATTTGTTCCCAAGCCGATAAAAGCGATTTTCAGATAATCTGCTACTTTGGATTATCTGCACCACTGCTCGCCTTCATTAGCATGGCTAATTGAGAATGGACTGTGTGCTTTGGACCATTTCCAAGAAGGGAACCCATTGTCTGGATGATAAGAGCTCCCGAGAGAGCCACGTAAGTGGATGGAAACGTCAGGCAGACGCCCATTGGAGGAGCAGCAAACTTTTGAGGATGACCTGACTATTACCAGGCTAGAGAAAGCAATCTTGTTCAGCATGTCACATTGATTGCCAAGGCAGTAAACTATAAAACTATCCCACAGCTAGAACATGCACCGACTCTGAGACAGATGAGGCTTGGTTAGTAAAGGATGAAGCCATTCCAAGAACCAATAAAAGATGCAATATGGTTTTCCTTGGGCTGTATATTAACACCATCCAGGAAGCTACAGGGGATGGGGTTTGGCAAACGACTCTGCTTTGCTCTGGCTTTTGCATAGCAAGGATGAGACAGAGACCGCATTTGAGATGGGGAAATCGTGTGAGACCAGATGAAAGGCTTGGAAGGAATAAGCCTCTGTAGAAACCAAGACTCCAAAGAAACCACCGCTGTTTCCGTGTCACAGACACACTCTTCTGTCATTTAACATCTTGGTGAAATACTCCAAATAGATCTCAAAACCAAAACATCCTAAGAAAAAAAGAAAA
Source organism: Neophocaena asiaeorientalis asiaeorientalis (assembly GCF_003031525.2). Lineage (NCBI taxonomy): Eukaryota > Metazoa > Chordata > Mammalia > Artiodactyla > Phocoenidae > Neophocaena > Neophocaena asiaeorientalis. The sequence continues at coordinate 3,163,861 of NW_020172768.1, forward strand.
AGAAAAAGAAAAAGAAAAAAGAGACAGCACAGAGTTGTAACTGCCTTCCGGGCAACTGTGTTTTGGATGGTGTCATTTTTCTTATGACATAAGCTCCCAAATGGCACAGACTCTGTCTCTTAGAATAAATAGCAACTAGCAGTGGGGCATGCCTCATGTGGTTTTCTGATAAGCATTGTTTGGTTGTATGCTGTTTATCACAAAGAGAACAGATACTATTGTCACACAGGCTCATGAGCTGCCTTTTGCAAGAATCATGAGAGGGGTGCCCTACAACTTTTACAAGTCTGTATTCTGTCCAAAATAATAATGAGAAATGAATTATCTAGGTTGAAAGGTAATTGAAGGAGGAGGTACATTACTCGGTAGGACAGAGAGCCTATGTCTGGGGTCAATCTGTACTCATGAGGTCTTTTCAGTGGGTTCCCTATCAGCCAGAGGGTCTGCTGACTCTGTTTCTGGCAGGTCCACCCTGATCCCAACCCTTAACAAAACCAAAGGATGTGAGCTGTGAGGTCTACACGTACAGGGTTCTGAGGACAACTGTCTATGGCTTTGGGGGTGGCGCCAGACATAGTGGTTTTCACTGCTGGCTGCACGTTAAGATGACCCGGGGGAGCATAAAAAATAAACACCCAGGCTCCACCTCTAAAGATTCTGATCTAATTGGTCCAAGGTGGGCCCACAACGTGGGTAATTTTAAAAAGTACCTTGGAGATTCTATGCACAACTAGGGTTGAGAAAACCTGAGCAAAGGTCTCTACTGTGATATGCGAGAAAACAGGAGGCCCTGGTTCAATTCACAAAGCTGAGGACCAAATCCAGCCTTTGAAAGAGGACTTTTCAGCCTTAGGATGGCAGCAAATAAACAGCAGCGGGGGGAGGGAGGTGCGATTAGGAAGGGAAGAGAGAAACAAAGAGAGAGCCAAAAGCCTATTGAGAGAAGAGAAATAGGATTGATTTTCCCTGAATAGTTTTTTTGCAACCAGCGTCTGAAAGGTGAGAGCTGTGTTTTTTCTTACCCCCGAAAAGAGTTATCATTTAGGAAAATTTAGTATTTCCATCAGCAATCACAGAGGAGTCGGGCAACTGGTGAACGGCAGCATTAGGGACTAAGAAAAGAAAAAGCGTACTGCTATGACCAAGAGCTCATAACCATAAAAACTGCCAGGGGCTTTGGGGAATCTGCCCGTTGATCATCAAAGAAACCAGAAAAGGGGGCAGGCCCCTTGCAGAAGGCGGTGAAGCTGGAAATGGCAAAGCAGAGCGTGACTTATCAAGGAAGGGACTTACAGGGAGGAAAATAAGAAGAGGCCCAGTGCATCACCTTTGCTTCAAATGGGTTCTTAACAGCAGGCTCTTTAGCTGTCTAGAGTGTTGCATTTTACTTGTTCCTTTTTTCTTTTTCCTTCCTTTGTTCCATCTCTCTTCTTACTCATGTCTTTCTACTCAGAACAGGAGTCAGGAATCCACTCTCCCTGGCCACCGGTCTCTCCTTGGCAGAGATGCTCTTGAACAGGTGTCAGGGAGCTGCTCAGGTCTGGACTAGGAAGAAGCAGTGGGAAGAGTGCTGGTGCCTCACTGCTTCTGCCCACCCGCCTATGGGACACACGAGGATCTGGAGTGTGGCCTGTGAGTGGACGCGGCAGGGGGCCGTGAAGGAAGTTTCCACATCGTGTCTGGCTTTAACAAGACAAAGCCATTGACTGCTTCTCTCCTACAACTCCTGGTTCTCCCTAGGGAGGTGCTGGTTTCTACTGCACAGGGATAGATGGAGCTGCCTGTCATCATTAAAACATCTCCTGGGAGCATATGCTTCAGTGTTTCTCAGGAAGCTGTAAAAATAGCTGGTACCCAGGGAAGTGAGGAGTGGCACTCCTGGGCTGCCCAGAAAGAGAGGGGCACAGCACCTAACCCCTTGGATTGCTACCTCTGAACCTATTGATCCCTGTAGCCACTTCAAGATTCCATGTGAGCAGCTGAAGGAGGTTGAGAGAACTTGGACGTTCCCTTTGGAGTTCCCTGGCAATTCCTAACCTCTGAACCTGCTCCAATGATAGGCATGGGAGAGCCACCGCAATCCTGTATAAAACTCGAGGGTTAAGCTAGCAGAAGAAAGCATGAGGGTCACTGGCCTGGAGATTGGAAGGAGTTTGCTGAGGGTGTGTATGTGTGTGTGTGTTATGTGAGCCCATGCCCCCGGCACAAGGGAAATTAACCAGACTCTGCCTAGTGGGGGAATTCTGCATCGCAACCTAATCAAGGCTTAGTTTTTCATTAAAATTTCCATTAATACTGGAGCCGTTTAGAGCAAGTTGAGTGGAAATATCCCTAATGCACCTTCCAGCCTCTATTACCAATCTGAGGGTCAGAGGGAGGATGTGTACTTTTTCTGGGGCCACTTGCATTTTTCCATCACTATTACCATCATCCCCGGCACCTATTATACGTAGCAGACAAAGTACAAAGAGGATCACAGAGAACCTACCCTTGTCCGATGTGACAGACAGGAAATGAATAAAAAAGGAAGTATGCAGAGGTGGAGAGGGGAGTCATGAAACCTCATGGGCTGGGCTTCACTTTTCAGCATTGAGAAAAGCTTCTTCTTCCCCCCACCGCCTACTCTAAATGAGATGGGAGTACAGCAGCCTCAGAGAGAGGGAAGGCAGCAGGTCTTCTGTTGGGGCTGGGGATGCTGAAAGGGACTAAGGAATTCACCCTCTTGGGGTCGTTTCTATATAAGAGCTACTCAGAGTATCTCCATCTCTACCAACTCTACTGTGCCCCTTCTATGTCCCAAGGCCAATTAGCTCTTGGAGATGCCCACTGCTGTTCCCTTGGGGTTGGCAGACATTTGGTCCTGCCCAAAACATCCATGAGACATTTGGTCCATAAGGCATTTGGTCTAAGCCAAAAAAAGGTCCTTTATATTTGGAGGACCGTTTTGTCCTGTCCAAAAATGTCCATAAGATGTTTGGTCCACTCCAAAATGTCCTCAGATATTTGGTCCTGTCCAAAATGTCCATGGAGACATTTGGTCTACTCCGAAAGGTCTTTGATATTTGGTCCTGTCCAAAACCATTTGGCATGGACCAAATACGCTCACAGATATTTTGGACAGGACCAAATTCAAGGCCCCTTTGGCATAGACCAACTATCTTATGGAGTTTGGGACAGGACCAAATGTCCGGCAGAGCATCTGGTTAGCGGACATTTGGATGTTTTGGACAGGACCAAACACCCTGCAAGGCATCTGGGAAACTGGTTCCCTTGTTTCAGGTCCCTCAGAGGTTGGTTCAATGCCACTCGGCTGAACTGCCTCCCTTTCCATCCTTGGCTGCAGCCACAGGGTACTGCTTCCTGGTCCACGGCCACTATGTTCTCGGCAGGAATGCCCTGGGTAGAACAATCACCCGCAGATATTGAAGCTCATCCCTTGTGTCCAGCTCGAAGGCCCTCATGCTGTCCCCTCCAGGCAGAATTAACTGTGATCATACTCTAGGTTTCCACGGCCTTCCATATGTTATTTATGATATTCTGATTATTTGGGGTGTGTCTCTTTTCCCCTTCACCCTGTGAGCAGAGACCATAGTTTGCTCAGCATGTATCCTGTGTATTACGTGCAGGGAAAGTAGCAGAGTAGTTCCTTGTAAAACTTTGTTGTATTGTGGTAAACGTCCTTCTGATGTGAGCCTAGTCATGGGTACTGACAAACCAATAGACGTGCATTAACAAGGAAATCCAAACACAGCTCATGCCACCTGCAAGTGACGTTTGTGGGAGGTTGTTTCTGTGTCACATGTATGTTTTGCCACCTGAGGCTGCAAGTTCTGAGGGAAACATTGTACTAGGAGAATATCCAAAATCAGTTTTAGTACTGTGGCTCTTAGCCAGGTATGCATTTCAGGAGATATTCTAGTAGAAATATAAGAAAACCCTAATGGTAAACAGCATAGAGTCTGGAAACTTCCTACATGGGTTTGAGGCCTATACCTCCAGCACTCATCAGCTGTGTGACCCTGGGAAGGTTTCTTAAACTCTCTGTGTGTCCATTTCTTCCCATTTGTAAGATGGGGGCCGTAATAGAACCTGTCTCCTAGGGCTGTTATGAGGATTACATGAAGTAATTTATATAAAGAATTTAGAATTTTCTACTCATGCTATGTAAGTATGAGGACATACACGCTATTGTTTTTGTTGTTATTGAATCAGAGTCCCAAGATTGGGAAGATCTGGGCATTTTTATTTTGAAAGAGCTGCTCAGGAGTTGCTGATTTGCACCCTTGGTTCAGAGCCATCTGTCTTCTTTTTTTAATAGAAGTTGAGGAAATATTTAATCAACAATAAAGAAGTGCAGTGGGATCTTGGCTAATCAGGAAGATCATGGATTCCTGGCATCCAATTCTCCCTGGCAATTCATTTCAAGTCATCTTGCTATCTTCCTTCTCGCTGTATCTACAATGGACAGCCTTGGGTTCCAGCTCCTGTCCGGGTACCAGCTTCCTCTTCCCGCGGCGATGAGCGATCGAGGAAGATCTTGAGAGCAGGGACGGGAAGAAGGAAAGTGTGCGTGTGTGTGATCCACCCACCGCATAACCAGCTCCTGAGGAACAGACAGCCGAGTGCCCTTAGTGCTCTTCCGGGGCTGCCGAGCCTTCCAAGGGTTTACCAAGATGGGACAAATCTAATGAGAAGAAAGTTACAGCCAAGATGATTGAACAATAACCCATTTCCTTCACTTAGGAACAATGAAGAAACGCTTTTCTCACTTCCATGGCACAGGGAAAACAATATGAGTGATTGGTGCTGCCTGGTTATCCAACAGGGTCTCCCTCCCAACACGGTTCATTTTCTCGCCCTGTGATATTAACGCTTAGAGCTGAATACAGCTCTCTTTTTCTCTCTGGTGGGGTTTTTGCTTTCCCCATTTTTATTTGGATCGACTGTGAGGTCTTTCATCAGGGGAATAAAAAAGCCCGTGTTCTTGAGGAGCCAGTCACTGAGCTGACGTGCTGATCAATCAACAGTGCTGGTGTGGGTATATGTATGCATTTTGGGTCTGGAATGGGAGAATAACTGTTGAAAGATTCCTGGGGAGGAAGAGGTCCCAACCGACAGCCTTGGGGTCAGGGTTCCCCCCCAGTCTTACAAGGTTCAGATACCTGACGTCCATCCTAGGAAATGCTGTCGTGACCAGGAAACCTGTTCAACAAGGCGTTTTTATTTGTCAATAGCTCTGTTATCTTTTTGTCCAATTTATTTCAGGAAAAGACATCACTCTACGTTGAAAAAAAAAAAAACCCAACAGCAAAGAGAAAGAAAAAAAGCTCCAAATGACTCCATGTCGTAGGACAAAGCATCTCAAGGAAATAACTTTGAAAGTTGGGAGTTATGAGAAATGAAAAAAACAGTCAGAGAATTGCCTCTAATGAGTTCAATCACTGCAAAAGCCCATTTCCATTCTCTTGAATTCTAGACAATTTCCACCTGCAAATACTGTTCAGAAGTACTGAATGCACAAGGTTGAATATTAAGCTGCTTGACAAATATTTTGGTTCAGAACTGCCTGCCTAGAAGTGCTTCTGGAACAACAATGTGGCTTTCGAGAGAGCTGGGCTGTTTGCACATAGGTGTAGCTGATGTGTTTAATGGACTTTTGCAGAAGGGAATTGCCTGGAAGGCAGCGGGGTTTTAAGGATGCGTTTTCAACTCCAAATGTGAGGTGGAGGGAAGATTGGGGCAGACTGCAGAGAGAAACGCAGCCTCTTCATAACCTGTTTTCCCTGGAGGGCCATGGCTGTAATGACTTCGACTTTGCTGTGATGGATTCGGCAAACAAGTGAGCCCATGCTTCTGCGCCCAGAGAGAATCTCAAGTGAAGCTGCCCAGAGGAACCGTTGTCCTACCTGGATTCTGAGACCCCCTCCTGGGGCCTCATTTGGGATGTTCACAACTAACATTTCTGAGAAGCGCATGAGTGTGCATGTGTGTGTCAGTACGCGCGTGCGTGTGCGCGTGTGGCACTCTTTTCAGGAACAAACAAGGCCAATGATATTTAGGGAAGCCTGCTCACTTTGGGCAGGAGTGCAGTGACCCTATGAACACTTCACAAAAGACCTCAGGTCCTGGATCTGGCCGGTCTGGGAAGGTTTGCTGTTTCCTGATCTTGGGACAACGCAGTTAAAATCCTGGACTCCCTGCATCCTGGAGAGAAACCCTGAAGCTTCTTTTCTCCAGGGTGCGGGACAGGACTGTTCGGTCACACTCACGCGTGATGACAAATATGGGGAACCTTGTCTCAGAAAAACCTCAGCGCCTCCTGAAGGCGTGATACAGAAGCAATGGCTACAGAAAGACGCTGGACTTTCCTCTCCCCAGACTGCCTCCCTTCCCCCACAGTCGGACGGGCTGCCCAAGCTTGGGGAGCTTCCTGCCTCTTCCAGGAAGAAGAGGCCTGTCCACTGGATCCCGGGCAGCATGGGGGCCTTTCCTCCTGCCCCTCCTTGTTAGTTCCTTCCCGACTCCCCCAGATGACAGAAGGGCCCCTGCTTGGTTTTCATTATGGCTGAGACTCAGCTAATACCGTGCCATTTGCCGTCTCAAATCTATAAAGAGCTGTGGGCAGGCCATTCGTTTTTTAAAAATTTAACTGCCCCAGGTGGTTCACCTGGGGTTTTAATAACTTTCAGGTCCATTTAAAACCCCGCAGCCCTGAGTGTACAATGGAGAGTCTACTCCTGTGGGCATTCGGTTATTGTAGAATTAACCAAAATGTCAGCCCTCCCCTTCCCGCCCATGGTTGAGGTTGTGTGTACAGAGTAGGAATGTTCCGCACAAAGGAAGGGGTTTCCAGCGATGTCCTGCAGCTTTCTCCACCTGTTAGGATTTTCCATCCCTACTCCCAGTGCGGAGCTAACTAGAGAAATGTCTCACCCAAACTCGCTTGCTCTTTATTGCTTGGCTTCCCCTGCATGGGTATGCAGATCTTTCTTTTGTTTGTTTTTGCAGGACTGCCCATTTTTGGTTACTCTGGGAAGTCACTAGACTCACTGAACAGGTGAACGTAAAGGGCGCCTCTAGGTCCAGGGTCCCAAGGCGGTTTCAAATGCTTACACGGTCTTTCTGCTTCTTGGGTACTTGTCTCTTCTTTAGCTTTCAGATCTTAGACCACCTCCTCCAGGAAGCTTTCCCCTCTTGAGCCCCATCTATTTTTAACCCACTAGCATATTCCTCAACCTTTTCATATCTGTAGTTAATTATCGTAATAGCTTATGCGTATCTCAGGGTGTCTTTGTTAATTGTGGGTGGCTAGACTTTTAACTCCTGGTTTGGAATCAATCCATCTTTTCTGGCACAAGGCTACAGGTCTCAGTGGCACACTCTGAATACTTGCTAACTCTGCACGACTCACTCAAGCCCTCCTATGAGTCGGGTTACCCAACCAGCCAGCAAATGTTGGAGGACACCAGGGTTTGGCTGTGAGCGTTCCCCTCTTCTCCACTTCAATTCTTCTCCCAGGGTAATTGCATGAAATTCCAAGGCTTTAAATACCATTATACAGACAATTTTTGAAATTATAAATCCAGCCCTGACCTACCCTCTGAGCTCCAGCTTTGTTTATTCCACTGTCTTTTTGAATCTCTTTTTGGAGGTCTGATACTTATTGAAAACTATAACATATCCGAAACAGACTTGTAACTCCTACCCCTCAACCCCCAGTCTGTTTCTCTTCCAGTCTTTGGCTTGCTGGTACACTGTAACACCATCCAGCCAGTGGCTCAAGCCTCGTATCTAAAAGTTTGTCTTGATTCCTCCCTTTCCTTCTCCCTCCGTATTCAACACGCCAGAAAGTCCTATGGGTGCTCGATCCAGAATGCATCTAGAATCTCTTCACTTCTCTTACCTGCTGCCATTCTAGTACAAGCCACCATCAGTTCTTGTGTGGACCCAACTGGTCTCTCTAAAAATGCCCTAAAAATGCCCCACATAGCAGGCAACAGTGATCTTTTGAAAGCAAATCAGCAATGACTGGGAGAACATATTTGCAAATCACATATCAGGTAAAGAACTTGTATTCAAAGCATACAAAGGACTCTTAAAACTCAACAATAAGAAAACAAACAGCCCAATTAAAAATTGAGGAAAAGATCTAAACAGACACTTCACCGAAGAACATATACAGATGGCAAGTAAGTATATGAAAAGATACTCGATATCATCTGCCATTAGGGAAATGCAAATTAAAAATACAATGAGATACTTCTACACGCTTATAAGAATGGCTAAAATCGTAAAAGCTGACAAGACAATGCAAAGATGTGGAGCCATGGGAACACTCATTCATTGCTGGTGGAAATGCAAATGGTACTTTGGAGGACAGTTTGGGAGTTTCTTACAAAGCTAAGCATACGCTTACCATATGATCAAGTAATTGTAATTCTAGGATTTACCCAACTGATTTGAAAACGCATGTGGGCATAAAAATGTGTGAATGCTTATAGCAAGTTTATTCATAACCATCAAAAACTCGTAGCAATAGATGAAGAGATAAACAAACTTGGGTAAATCCATATAATGGAATATGATTCAGTGATATAAAAAGAAATGAGGTATCAGTCCATAATATGGATGAATCTTAGATACATAATGCTGAGTGAAAGGAGCCAGTCTGCAAAAACTACATACAGTTTGATTTCACTTATATGACACTGGAAAAGGCAAATCTATGGAAAGAGTGAACAGATAAGTAGTTACCAAAGGCTTGGGTAGAGAAGAGGGTTGAACATGTGAAGCACGGGGAATTTTAAGGCACATAGCTAGGAGGGTACAAAGATAATAAAAACAGTTCTAAGAGTTCCTAGGGAATTTACTATCTAGCCAGATAACTGGTGGAGTATTTCTTTCCTTGTATCTATAGCAATGAGTTCCTCCCTTACTTGTCACCTAACTATATTAACAAACCAGCTAACTAGTTAGGCAGTGAACTCTCTCACTCCTATTTGAATCATTGTTTTGTGTCCCAATTGCTCTGAGTTAACCTCGAAGTCTCAAACTTTGTATTTTAGCCAATTTTTAGTAATCTGCTCTTCATCAAATTACAGAAAGTAACATAATAAACAGGCTTGAGTTTCCTCCTCTCCTAGCCCTCCTTGCTCTCCTGGGAAAGTAGTAAAGATAGAAGTGGTCCCCATGGGACTTCCCTGGTGGTCCAGGGGTTAAGACTTTACCTTCCAATGCAGGGGGTGCAGGTTCGATCCCTGGTTGGGGAGCTAAGATCCCACATGCCTCGGGGCCAAAAAAACAAAAGCAATATTGTAACAAATTCAATAAAGACTTAAAAAAATGGTCCACATCAAAAAATCTTAAAAAAAAAAAAAAAAAAAGAAAAAAAGAAATGGTCCCCAGGTGTGCAGCTGGGTCCAGGAAGGGGCAATGCAATCAAGGGCTTGAATAGCCAAAGGAGAAGCAAGTCCAGACAATGAGTACTTGTATTCAGCTGATTTGGACAGCCACACCCGCAAAGATGTACAGGAAAGCAGATGACCCAGACAAACGAAGTTCAAGGAAACAAGGCCACATTTGGCTGGGAAGGGCAGAGACAGAGCTTGGTCAGCCAGAGCGCTGTGCTGCGTGTGCAGAATCTGAGCTGGTCCCATCTGTTATCTGGTCAGGACAGGTGGGTTGCCGGCAGAGTTTGGGCTCAGGCAGGCGACACCAAGAGGAAAATTTATGAATAGACCTTTAGCTCTGGTCGCTTTGTAGCCCAGCAGCTCTGAAAATTAGATCCAGATGGGTAGTATTTTCATAGCTTCTCCTGACTAAGGCATTTATGTTAATTCTTGGGACCCAAGGGGAAGGAGGAAGCATCTAAATGCAAGGAATCTATAATTGCTTCTTAATATGTTTCCAAAATTCATCTGTGTTTTCACTCATCGCCACAGTCGGGGCTGGCACAGGGACTGGGCAGGGAAAAGCAAATGGGAGCCCAGGGCCTTACTCATCACATGTGTGTCTTATGTGAGATTTCCGAAGCAGAACAGTGAGGAGTTTTTGGAATATTCTCCCAATCCAGGAAGAATTCTGGGTTGGGGTTAGTAAGATCTTCCTCCACTGGGAAATTGATTAATCCTTGCTCTGCTCATAGAAGCATGTAAAGAAGCTCTAAACACCAGGGTGTATTTCCCTCCCTCCACACTTAGGTTTTTCCATGAGTTAACTATGAAAGGGCTGGGGGTTAACAGAGCGTACACCAGTAAGGCTCATCTATTTGGAGGCTTCTCTGGGAATGGAGCTACTTCTGGTCATGGCTCTGCCCTTAACTAACTGTGTGATCTTGGGTGAACCCTTTCTGGGTCCCCACGTCCTCACTCGTTAACGGAGAGGCTCAAATGAGAGGACTTCAAGGGCCCTTTCAAACTCTAATCTTCAATGCTTATAAGGGTCTGCATTGGGGATGGTCTGGCTCTGCTGTAATGTTATGGAAAGAAAAGAAGGACAGTTCTTTTCTGAGCAATATTTTGGAATTCTGTAGCTTGCAAAGAAATTCAAAGACTCTATATTTTACCTTTTTTTTGTCAGATTGATCCCCAATCTCTATCTCAAGGGGATGGGATGTCACAAGCATGCTAAGTGATCTCTGTCCAGAATTTCACGGCCTTTGCAAGTTCCTCTTAAGCACCTACCAAGTGCCAGACCCTTGCCTGTAAGTCCCGATTCCATGGTGAGACGTCCGGACAAAGCGATGGCACCAGGGAGGGGCTTGAACAAGCTCAGGTGGCCACCGCTATGGGGAGTGCTGCTGCACAGGTTACTGGGGCCCAGCACCCACCCTCCTTCCTGAGCCCACACAAGAAATCACGCAGTCACCCAAGCCCAGGTACTGCTTGGGGACCCACAAAAGGAAAACAGTCTTTTCGTTTCTCATCCAAATTTCAAGGGAAGAGTATCTGAAGGGGTTAGTGGGAAAGGATGGCAGGAGCTTTGCTTGGGGGCTAAGAATTTTAACTTCTACTTCAGAGATGGTCACAATCAATGGATTCTAAGAAGCTGATCTGCTTTCTCTGAACGCTTCCCCAGCCCCCCAGCCTGGATGGCAAAAAAAAAAAACATGTCCCTCTTGTCTCTACTACTGGGTGGCTTGAGGAGATGGTGTGAGTCTTATTTCTACTCGAAAAAAAGTAGGGGGCCGACTGCAGTGGTGCAGGTGATGTCAACCAGTGCACACATGAAGGGGTCTGCCTCTGGTCAAGAGGAGGGAGGTGCACCTGGCTCCGCTAGGTCACTCCCAAGTTCAGCGTCTGTGGAAGGCCCTCACCTCCAGGCTTGCTGTCTGCCCACTCCAGCTGGCCTCTCAGATCCTCTGAGGGATGACATCAGCATCGCCCCTCTCCTGCCGGTTTCATTTATCTCTTAAACACACCATCCCAGCTTTGGGGGCTTTATCTCCACACTCGTTTCATATAATCAAGTCCACTGAGCCAGTGATCTGACCTTTTACGTTTCTAGCTACTGTCCATGACTTTAGAAGTGGATTTCTGCTCTTCCACAGCACTCAGCACGTCTGACCTAACGGGCTGGGCCGTCTTTGCTTTGCTCTGTGATTAGGCACTCGGCATATTATTAATTACGGCTCAATTCTGTATGTTAAAAGCCCTCAATTTTGGATGGAGCCTACTACAAAAAACGTTTAGCTTTGGCCTACATCTGCTTTCATGTAGGGGTTAGTGGTGGAGGAGGAGAGTTAGGGGAGGAGTTGGATGTCATGGGATTGAAGCCTGCAGGCAGCAGTATTTGACCATTTTTCTCTAGTTGGGGGTCTGCAGGTGGTGGGGACAAAGGAGTCAATCACCAGCAGGTACTGCGGGGGCATCCCAATGCCCACCGGCTGTCTTTGTCACTCCCAGGAACAAAGAGGCTGCTTCCTGGCTGACTGGGAGTGCATCATGGCAGAGGTGGGGAGTGAAAGAATGCACTCACAGGCTCAGTTCATGAAAGGTTTTTGTAAGCCATGCACAGGGGACTGAACTCTACTCTGTAGGCAACAGGGTGCCATTCAAGGCAGGCAAATGATCACTTCAGCAGCTGTCTGGGTAATGGGTTAATGAGGAGAGACTGGAGGCTTGGAAACTACTTAGAGGCCACAGAGGTAATCCAAGCAAAGAAGAGGAAGCTATTTTGTAGGCAGAATGGAATGAACTTGTTAACTGAGAGACAGAAGGAGAGGAAGGTGTTGACGACAATTCCATGCTTTTGGTTTGAGAAATACATGGATGATGATAAAACTAGAATAAGAAATCCAGTAGGAGAAGGAAGCTTGAGAACGGGAGAGGATGACAGGTGTTGTTTGGGGCAGGCTGGATTGGAGATGGGGTGTGGGTCTAGGTCTCTGTGTGGAACTCTGGAGAGAGACCTGACTGGAGCTACAGATGGGGGTGTACTCAGCATCAGGGTGAGAGTGGATCTCATGGGCAAAGGTGAATTCACCTCGGAAAAGGAACACACAGTGTTGGGGCACAGTATCTAAGGGGCAGGCAGAGCCAAGGAGTTCCAGGAGGTGAGAAGCCCGAGCAAATGCCGTTAATATCCTGGAGGGAATTGCGTCACGTCCGTCCTCTCCATCCTCTTTCAGTCGTGGGGGAATCCCTGCCCATCCTGGGGCTTCTCCTGCCCCCTGGGGCTGCTGGGCTGGCTCTGGAGAATGGCCCCCACCATGCTGCTCTTAGACCCGAGTCTCTCAAACTAGTGTCTGTACATGTATTTTTTCTTGTTTGTTGGTTTTGGAGGGGTTTGGGAAAGGTGCTGAGAGTTCTCTAAAGAGCTTCCCCTGATAGTCTGGGGATACGTATTCTGAGGGGCCTTTGAGTTCTCAAGTTCAAGATTATCTGATGTGGCCCTGGACTCCGTGTGCCTGGACCAGAGATATGTCTCAGGCCCGTAGGCAGCCACATGCCGCCACATGGTACCATTTTTGCTACTATAATGTTTTCTTTCTTTACTTTTTTGCGCTTCAGATATGTTTTATTACCAACTCTAAAGGTATTGAGGTTTTTTTTTTTTATTGGAGTATAGTTGCTTTACAGTGTTGTGTTAGTTTCTGCTGTACAGCAATCAACCACACGTATACATGTATCCCCTCTTGCTTGGATTTCCTTCCCATTTAGGTCACCACAGAGCATTGAGTAGAGTTCCCTGTACTATACACTCTGTTCTCATTTGTTCTCTATTTTACACATAGTAGTGTGTATATGTCAATCCCAATCTCCCAGTTCATCTCACCTCCCCACCCCCCACCTTGATATCCATATGTTTGTTCTCTACATCTGTGTCTCTATTTCTGCTTTGCAAATAAGTTCATCCATACCATTTTTCTAAATACCACATATATGCATTAATATACAATATTTGCTTGCGCACTCTGTGTGACAGTCTCTAGGTCCATCCACGCCTCTGCAAATGGCCCACTTTTGCTCTTTTTTATGGCTGAGTAATAGTACATTGTATATATGTACCACATCTTCTTTATCCATTCCTCTATTGATGGACATGTAGGTTGCTTCCATGTCCTGGTTAGAGTGAATGGTTCTTTTCTAATAGTTGCATTGAGAAGTAGTCCTCATACCATACAATTCCCCCATTTAAAGTGCATAATTCAATGTTTTTTAGTATATTCACAAATATATATGACTACCAACTCAGTCTGTTTTAGAATATGTTCATCTCCCCCAAAAGAAGCCCTACATTCTTTCGCTGTAGCCTTCCTAACCCTTTAGACTTGGCTTCACCCCCCTCTCCCCAGCCCTAGGCAACCACTATCCTACTTTCTGTTTCTTTAGATTTCCTTGTTCTGAACATTGTGTAGGAATGGAACCATGTAATATGTGGTTTACTGTAACTGTCAAAGAGATTTCATTATCTTATCCGATAACTTCATCTTCACTCTGGACGAAGGATATTGGCATCAAGCACAGGGCTGGGTGCTTTTCCATTTTCTCATTTAATTTTCTCCACTTCTCCAGAAAGGTAGCTGTATTAACCCCATTTTATAGATGAGAGAGCTAAAGTTAGAGAGATTAAATGCATTGGCCAAGGCCCCCGAGACCGTGAGCGGTAGAGCCGGGATGGACATCTACTGAGTTGCTAAGTGCTGCAGGCAGGATGGGTCAGGGAGAGAAGACAAAGAGTCCACCAGCAGTCGTATGAGTGGGGCTCCCAGAATGATGCCCATGGGACCTGCTGGACCAGATCAAGGTGAGGCTGATTCCAGCAACAACTTGATGTTTGCCCGGGGTTGGGGTGAAATTCCCTGTTTTACTGCTTCTCTGTGAGGGGGGAGGGAGTGGCAGGATCTGAGCCCCCAGGCACCCTGGTGCCCTGGGAATGCTCAGGACTGGATTCAGGCTGTTGTCACCACCAAAGCCCTGCCCTGTCACCGGCATCAGTGTCAGGCCCTGGGACACAGACAGACACCCCCTCCCCATGCTCCAGCTTCGTGGACCTTTAGAGTCAAGGCTCTGTTACCCCCACCGCGGAGAATTTATCATCTCATTATAAAGGAGAAGGCATATTTTTTCAGTACGGTTATATGTGGTAATGAAGCATGCAGAAAACCACGCAAGATAGATGGCGGCTTTCACTAGCGAAGCCGAAAACTTGGTTAACTTAATAGTCTATTTATTACATTCACTCTCTGAGCTTGCACACCTGATTAACATGTCCCATCTCCCTCCTTGCTGTACAATTAAAATCGTAATGTGTGGTTGTATGAGCTGACTCCAGCAGAGATGGGGATGGGATCTGAGGCCATACCCATCAAAGACAAGAAGTGCAGAGGCACTTTTCTCTCCGGGTCGTGGTGGTAGATTTGTTCTGCTTCTAAGGAAGTGACCTTTCAGAAGTGAATGGACTCTAGGAGTAAGGACCCTTCTGGGTCCTTTGCCTGGTCTTATCCATTCCCACACCTTCCAGCAGGAGAGTGGCAAAACCTGCACAGAGAGAGGGTCTCAGTGGAGGTGGCCATGCACCCCTTAAAGAGCAGAAAGAAAGATGACTGGGCCTAGCTTCACGTCCTAGGATGGGAAGGCGGGAGGTTGAATTAGATGATACTGATGGTAGACCTACTCAAAAGCAACTCCTGACTTCCTGCCCTCTTACCCACCTAGTAGCAAAGAGCTGGGCAGATGGCCAAGTTCTGACTAATGAGATGGAAGACGAAATCTGCTGAGGGGTGTCTAGGAAAGATAATTTTCTTTCTGAAGCCAAAGGAAACGCAGGTTATAAAGGGTTGCTGGTGTCGCCCCTTCCTCCTTCCTCCTGCATTGGATGTGGCTGTGATGCTTGAAACATTGGCAGCCATCTTGTGAGAATGAGGATGAAAAGGTAACATGTGGACGTTGATAATGGGGGGCAAGTGCGCGTGTGGGCGCAGGGGGTATAGGTGAAAAATCTGCACCTTCACTCACTTTTCCTGTGAGCCCAAAACTATTCTAAAAAATAACGTTTGTTAAAAGCTATTACACAGAGAACGAATAAACAACAAGGTCCTACTGCAAAGCACAGGGAACTATATTCAATAGTCTGGGATAAACCATCATGGAAAAGAAAATGAAAAATGAATGTACCTATATGTATAACTGAGTCAGTTTGCTGTACGGCACACATTAACACAGCATTGTAAATCAACTACACTTCAATTAAGAAAAAAATTAAAAATACAGTATTTTTCCAAGAAAAAAACCAAAGAGGTAACATGCTATGGATGGTAGAATAGTAAAATAGAGGGAGACTGGGTTCTCAGTCAGCTCAGCTGGCAGATCACCTCTGACACCATCTAGTCATGGACCTTTTGTTAAGCTTCCTGTATATGTCCTTATGGTTTAAGCCGCAGTCAGAAGGGTGTCGTGTTACTTGCAGTTGAAAAAACATTCCTATCTAATATAAATGACTCTCACTTATTGAGCCGCTGCACGTGCTTTTGGTGTTTTACGTCGTTAGGAAGCTTCTCAACATCCCTTTGAAGCAGGTGCTATTATTACCTCCATTTTGTAGATAAGGACACTGAGTTTAAGTGTATTAAGGTCACACAGCCAGGAAGGAGTAGAGTCTGGATTTGAACCCGTCTTTCTGACTCTGGAGAGTTACTACTATTAACCATTATGCTCTGTGACCTTGCAGATGCTTCACTTGAGTACTGATGCCTGGGAATGAGTGTTGCTTAGAGTCTGGCTGGCTTAGTAGTCAGAATAAAGCAAGAGGTTTGCCCACATGACCCACTGAAACAAGGTGAACTTCAGTCTAACTGCTGATCTGACACAGCCTACTCCCCCCTGCCCCAACCTACCACAAAGAGTCCACACAAGCCACGTTTACTTACAGGTTGAAATTAGGCAAAAGAGCCTAACCTGCCCCAGCCAACTGGATGGTCAGAGTGACGTGGATTCAAGGAGAAGAAATGTCCCCCAGAGAGAGCCCTGGAGTAAGAAGCCCCCCAGCTGAGCCGGTGGAGCCCAGCGGAGCCCCCCTCCTATCTGTGAGTCCACAGCAGGAAGCAGCTTCTTCATGGTGTTTGAAAACTGAGAAAGATTACGATGGCTTTTTGAAAACCGGGTCTGGTCCTCCCAGTAACACTTCTTTCTGTTGCTTTTTCTGGTTGGAGGAAACAATCCAAGTTTGCATTTGTCCTTTGACAAGAATGTCCCCAAAACGTGTGAACTCCTTGAGACTGTTCCCAATTCCCCCAAGTGCCTACTCAGTACGGCTGCCTAGCAGATTATCGGTTGTCTTGTGACCAGTGCGGGTGACAGAAAGTACCGTTCTCTTAACGATACGATTCATCCTTCTATTCCCCAGTGAAAGGGCGAGAAGCAGGCTGCCCTCAGTGTAACACATCTCAGAGTGATAACTTCGAATGCGAGGGACGGCTTATTGATTCTTTCCCACCAGCCCAACGCGCACCATCTACTTTATTAGGTATATGCATAGCCAGCAGCCAGTTGAGGGAGTTGTCTGTGCAGCTGATCCTCTCCCCTCCCAGCCCCTCAGACCCTTATTCAGCAGGAGTCAGAGTTTTTCCCTCTTTTCTACCACCTCCAGGGCAGACACTGTCTAGAGAGGGGAAAAAAATCAGAGTAAACATATGCAAGAACTGGGCTTTAAACATCCCATGCAGATTAACTTAACTGCGGTAATTGCCTTAACTAGGGGGTTCTTAATGCTTTTTCAAAGTTTCTTAGAGGAGGAAAAATATGCAGAGTGAGTCTTAACAACAGAGCCAACAGAGGAGCTACTCAGAGCAGAAAAAAGCGTATCAACCGTAAGAAGCCCATAGCTAGAAAAGTTTAAGGCACTGATTCTAGGGGATTTAATAAGAATGTAATTTGTATAATTAACCATTCATCAATGTCAATTTCACTAAATGAATGCCAGAAGTGTTACCTTCAGCAGCACAACCTAACAGGATTGGAATATATTATGAGAAAAATGAACACTTAGTGGTTTCCCCGCCCCGCCCCCTGCTCTGTCTGTCACAGCAAGATTTGCAAGGCTGAGGAATAATTTAAAGGGTAGTAAATGAAACGGCTAAGGCAAATGTGTGCATTTTGGTAACCTCCGTCATGATGTATGAGAGTTCGTGTCAAAATGTTTTTCTGCAGCAATGACTGAAGGGACTTGTAGCTCCCTCCTAGGTGGTAAAATGGGAGAAATAACGTCAGGGCCATCCAAAGGTGCCCCTGGCGCCCCGCTTGGATCCAGCTTATTCTCTCCCTAGCTAGGCTATCTAGGGTCCAAGCTCCAGAGTTGTAGAGTTTGCAGACGTTCCCTAATGCCTCCAGGTTGCCTGGTACTGAATCATTTACCTATCTGCCCAGGAAAGTGATGATTGATGCCCAGTAGAAGGAAATCATTCTGAGTTTTATTCATGTTATTGCCTACAGTCATCAGAGGAACATGGGGCTGGAAGTAGGGGGCTGATGAAATATTTGTAAATAGGACTTATTTCCAAGGTTGCTCATGACGGGGGCAGTTTATGGGGATTTGTTTATTTCAGTTCACCATGGGAAAAGTGAAGAACTGCATGTGCCCAAGGGAATGTGTGCACAAAGAGACGCTGCGCGCGCACACACACACGTGATCGGTGATATAACCTGGAGGTTGATGCTTGAGCTTTGCAAATTGTCACCGGAATTAGCCCACTGCCTCACACATAGTAGGTGTTCAGTCACTATTTGTTTAATTGAATTTCTTTTAATGTTAATCCCACTCCTGTTCCTTTCTGCTTCAAGGCAACTGTAAGGCCAATACTATTGGATCAGTATTCTGCTTTTCAGCATCCCAGGTCCCGACAGACAAGAAACACATTGCAAGCAAATCAAATGTACCTTTTAAAAAAAAGAAATCATGCAATAGAAAGATTGTTCAGAATTCTTTTACACATTAGATTTCAAACATCATACCATCTCATAGGAAGAAAGAAAATATTAGTTTGGGAATCAGGAGACCAGATGTCAAAATTGGAATAAATCTTCAGTTGTTCCCAGATTTAAAGTTCTTTGTTATCTATTAGCTGATGCAAAACAATAAAATATTCCTCCCCCCTAACCACTGAAAAGGTCACCAGAACCCGAGAGAAGAAAGAGCGGGTGGCACAAAACCAGCGTGGAGGGTGTGCGCAAATTCCAGGCACTAGACCCGCGGGGTCTGCAAGACACACAGTCACGCGCTGGTAGTTGTGAAACACCTCTTCCAGCCCCACAGTCACTTTCTCTTCTTTCTAGCTTGGAATGGGTGACACTGGCAGGTATCATAGCCTCTTGGAATCACACTGCCCTCATCTGTAAAATGCGGTTGCTGTGAGGAATGCACTGAGATGGGCATAAAGCATCTGGCCCAGCTCCTGGTGAGACAGAGAACATCAGTGTTTGCTTTTTCCTCCCACTCCTCTTTCGGGTCCTTTCCTTCCAACGAGTGATGATCTCTGAGTGGTGATTTACTTCATCAGTCTTCTCAGAGAGGATAGGAAATCTGGCATACTGAATCACCCTAAGATGCTATGAAGTTACCACGTTACGCTTCAGGGGTATTGGTATTTTAAGAAAATAATGCAGGAGCGGTTAATGTTTAAGATAAAAAAAAAAAGAGACAGAGAGAGAGAATAGAACTCATGAGAGAATTTCAGGTATATTTCCACGAGATGTTTTTAGAGCTGAGAATCAGAGTCAAGCCCTTTGATCTGTATGTATCATGTGGGTGCTGTGACCCAAATTTTCCGACCCCAAAACTGGGACAGAGGGTGTGACAAGTGTTCTTGGAGCTACTTCCAAGGGCATGAACTAAATCTGAGAGACAGAAATGGGATGCTAAAGCACTGGAATGTTGAGATAGTTGGATGGTTTGTAAGTATGACAGACTATGTTACATCAGGAGAGCTCCCCCAAATAGCTGCGGTCCACACGGGGAAAAACTTCTGGATCTGACTCAGAGCCGTGGGTCTGGGGCATACAGAGGTTTTTGCAGACAGGGTCTCTATGTGACTTTGGGCAAGTCACCAGACCTCTCAAAACCTCTGTTTCTTCTCTGCAAAATGGGAAGCACGATGGTATCTGTACTGAAGAGGTGTTGGGAGGATAACAGAAGATTCGGTAAGTAATGCTTTCAGCACATGGCCTGACACACAGTAGTGTTTGAGCAATGTTACTGACTAGCTAGCATGCTAGCTATGGAGCACAGGGACCACAGAGACCCAGGAGAGTGGGTCTGAAGCACAGGAGCTGAAAATAAGAGTGCTGACATCAGCTCCTTTTCTGTTTTGTCTACGAGCAGCGAAATCTCCAATTAGGCTCCCTTCAGCAGGACTGGCAGCCCCCTCTCTCTCAGGAGGTCAACTTGCTTTCGGAGTAGAAGCAAGATGTGTTCTTGAAACACTGGCTGGGCCCCAGACAACCGTGGTCTGTGGTTGGTCTACCAGATCCCAAGGTGATTCCTGCCTGGTCCCTTTCTGGGCCTTGCAGGTCCTTCCCGGGGTGATGGGAGCCCGAGCCCAGGGTTCGGTTCTGGGCCTCTGCCCACAGCCTGGGCCGGCCTGAACATGAGGCCTGGTGAGTGGGACCCCTTACGGAGAGAGGCCTCAGGCCGGGCTGCTCAGAGCCCTGGATCAGGACACGGACGGCGCAGGGCCGAGGGGAAGGGAGTGTGTGATGCAGCATCCATGCCCAGCTCTGCCACCGGCCAGCTGTGGGATTCCCCTGACCTTGGGGACCTATTTCCTCTGCTCTAAAACAGGGAGTTGGATGAGATCAGGGATTTCCAAGTTGCTGTAATTTACTTTTTTTTTTTTTTTGGCCGTGCCACGTGGCTTGTGGGATCTTAGTTCCCAGACCACGGATTGAACCTGGCCCCTCGGCAGTGAAAGCCTGGAGTCCTAACCACTGGATTGCCAGGGAATTCCCAGGTTGCTTTTATTTTAAATAGAAGAGTTCTTTTCACAAATCAGATCTACACAAAGAGCTGTTACATAAAAGCATATGGAGGCAAAACTTACCGATTAAACATACTTTCCCTCAAACTCAAAATTGTCCTAAGGCACCTCCATGAAACCTCAGGGCTCTGGGGAAATATTGGGGAAACGATCAGCGTAAATTGCATCTAATACTGGATGACTTCATCTGACCAATTGTGTCCCTTCATTATTTGGGTGAACATCCCTGTGAGACAATAGAAAAAATATACATTGGTCTCTGTTCCTGGTTCTGGGCACGGGGCTCCTAAAACCCTCCTAATTTCCTACGTGTTAAGAGCACCTTTTGTTCTAACATTTGGTTGTTACCCCCGTTCCTGACACAGGGCTTCTGAAACCCTTGTAATTTCCTGGGCGATAGGAGCGTCCTTTGTTCTAACGAGGTGACTCTGAGTGGCTCCTGGATGAGGGCTGGCCACCGGAAAGACACAGCCATGATTAGAAGCTTGGGATTATCTGCCGTAAACCCTCATTCCCTTGAGAAGAGAGAAGTGGAAAAAATGGAGTTAATGATGGATCAGCCTACATGATGAAGCATCCATACAAATCCCAATAGCAGGGCGTTTGGAGAGCTCCCTGGTGGGTGAACACATCCACATCCAGGAAGGTAATGCATCGCACGTCCATGGTGTCAGAAGCTCTTGGCTTGGGACCCTCCCAGACCTCACCCTTTGTATCTCTGCATCTGGCT
Organism: Neophocaena asiaeorientalis asiaeorientalis; assembly: GCF_003031525.2. Lineage (NCBI taxonomy): Eukaryota > Metazoa > Chordata > Mammalia > Artiodactyla > Phocoenidae > Neophocaena > Neophocaena asiaeorientalis. The sequence goes on from NW_020172768.1 coordinate 3,185,061, forward strand.
ATTCATCTGTATCCTTTATCATATCCTTTAATATGCTAGTAAATATGAGCAAGTGTCTCCCTGAGCGCTGTGAGCCTAATTAATCAAACCCGAGGAGGGGGTCGTGGGAATCTCCGACGCATGGCCAAGTCAGACAGAAGCTGTGGGTAACCTGGGGACATACTGCAGGTGGCTCCTGGATGAGGGCCAGCCACCGGAAAGACACAGCCGTGATTAGAAGCTTGGGATTATCTGCCGTAAACCCTCATTCTCTTGAGAAGAGAGAAGTGGAAAAAATGGAGTTAATGATGGATCAGCCTACATGATGAAGCCTCCATACAAATCCCAATAGCAGGGCGTTTGGAGAGCTCCCTGGTGGGTGAACACATCCACATCCAGGAAGGTAATGCATCGCACGTCCATGGTGTCAGAAGCTCTTGGCTTGGGACCCTCCCAGACCTCACCCTTTGTATCTCTGCATCTGGCTATTCATCTGTATCCTTTATCATATCCTTTAATACGCTAGTAAATATGAGCAAGTGTCTCCCTGAGCGCTGTGAGCCTAATTAATCAAACCCGAGGAAGGGGTCGTGGGAATCTCCGACGCATGGCCAAGTCAGACAGAAGCTGTGGGTAACCTGGGGACATACTGCTCGCCATGGGCATCTAAAGTGCGGGGCGGTCTGTGGGACTGAGCCCTTAACCTGTGGGGTCAGATGCTGTCTCTGTGCAGAATGTCAGAATTGAGTGAGGACACCCGGCTGGGGTCGCAGAGAATTGGCGGTGGTGTGGGAACCTCCCCTCCCAAATGCAGGTGTTGGAATTGGGCTCAGAATCCTTTACTGCCCTACCAGGCGAGTCTAACTTTACTCACTGGTGATCAAACAAACAAACAAACAAAAAACCCAAACCAAACAGGCAACAAAACAAAAAAGAGAGAGAGAGGGAGAGAGAGAGAAAGCACTTTAGAATTACATTCATTTTTTGTGTGGGTCTCCTCTTGTGTTTACATTTTCCGAGAAGGCATTTATGATGTCAGAGTGACTTATAGATACCCTGGGAGGTATTGAAGCTTGTAAAGGCCACCTAATCACTTTGCTTTGCTATTCATTAGTCATCTGCACCCATGAAGAATGGAAAGAGGTAGCAGGTTGGCTGTGTGTGTGTGAGGGGCTGGGCACCTGGGAAGATGGAGGCACTGCTGGTCCAGGCCCCTAGTGACCCTCAGCAGAACAGGGTTCTTCGCCTTTGTCTCACTCCACACCCACTTCCTCCTTGCCTTTCCTCTCTCCCTCCTTCCCCGCTTCCCTCTCTCTCTCCTTCCCCCCTCCTTGCTCCAATATTGAAGCAATATGATACACACATTCCCGTAGATATCGGGATGGAAAGAGATGTTGGAAGAAATACAAAGGTGAAGGAGACGGTAAATTCTTTCAAGGAGCTCAGGGCCTCGTTGGGGAGCAGGACCTGCGAACACGCCCCCTGCAGGCAGGACCGGGGAGGTGTCCTCCAGGGCCGAGAGCAGAGGAGGGAGCACGCAGCTCCGCAATGGGGAGTGAGGGGCAGGCGTGGGCACACAGCCAAACACAGAGCCTTTCCCAAACCCAGCACGGCGCAGATTCTGTGCAGGAGACCCTCCTGAAGGAGAGGTGGAGGCAGAAATTCTACGGGAAAGAGATGGGGGGCACTGCCTTGTATGAGGCGGAAGGATTCCTCAGGCATCGCTGTGCGTTCCACCTCTACGCAAGCTGACGGGACTGGTTCAGGAAAGGGGTCTGCCCCCAGCACCTAATAACAGCAACGATATGAACAATCTATACTTAATGAGATTAGATTAATAATTATTTTAATTATGATGTGCTTTCCTCCTCTCTTCCCTCTGCCAGGGCAGGCTTGGCGCTTCTCAGGATTACAGTCATAACGGTAACACATAAACCTTAATTAAAACATTCCAAAATACAGTAGGTGAATTAAAATGCTGTGACAGGTCGTTTCCATCTCATTGTGATCTCTCGCTTACGATGGTGACTGTTTCCCCACTGTTGGCAGCATCTTGCCTGTGCAGAGCGGTGCATGTCCTTCAGTGGTAGCTTCTAAAGCCACTTCACGCCCCTGGGGATCAGACGGTAAACTCACTGGGGTCAGGGGCCGCTCGAGCCTTTTCCTTCATGCGAGCCTCTTCACGTAGCATCTCACGACTGATCGACGCTGCATCTAGTCCCCATGCAAAAATTCTCTCCTCTTGGCCCATGGGTCAGCTTGCTCCCATGCCTTCTAGACCAGGAAAAGTCCTCTCTGCTCTGGCTCCATGGCCCCATTCCTGGGGTCTGAGCGAAGGCTGCCTCAGGCAGCCCCAACTGCATAGGCTTCTCCTTTCCCTCTGGTCCTGCTTGTTGGCAGAGGTCTCTGCCCTTCTGTCCCACTTTGAACTTCACCACAGCCCATCTATCTGCCCATGTTTTCTGACTCACGGCTCAAGGCTAGAGGCAGCTTTCCATGTATTGTGTAGCTTCTCAAGGCCACCTCCAGACTTTCTATAGTATTAGCATTCTTTCATTAATTCATCCATGTATTTGCTCATCAGTAAACGTTTATGGACCAGTCTAGGCATGGTGCTTGGTGCTGGGATACAGAGACAAGGGACATCATCTTAGCCTCCAACGGGAAGGAAGGTGCACAGACAGTGGGAGTCCTGGGGGTGCTGCGGGTTTGATGGAGACAGTGCTGGGTGGGCAGTGGGGTGCTGACCCGGGGGGGCTGGGGAGGGACAGTTTCCTGGGCTTGTGACCCTATGTTAAAATTTGAGAGGTAAGTAAGTGTTATCAAGTAGAGGATAAAGGGGAAGGTCACACGGAGAAGAGGAGGCATCACATTAGAAAACGCGAAGGTCCAGCAGGGCGTAGCGTTCCTGGCAGTGCAAGTAATGAGCGTGGCTGGAGGTGGGATTCAAGTGGATGAGAGGCAAGAGACAGGCTGCAGACATAGGTAGGACATGCCTAACTTCAGGACACACCTAGGAGGGCTCAAGTTCACGAATGGGTTTGGAAAAGACCATGCCACAGAAAGGAGCTAATTAATTTATACAGTGTTATCTCAAACATTTGCGGAGCTATGTTTTGTGCCCGGCAATGAGCTAGCCGTTATTTTTCTCTTCTGGCTTTCTTGCCAAAGCTAATACAGCACTGACTCAAGGGTCATTTGCATCAACAAATCTCCTCTGATTGGTACAGAGAGGGAAGAATTCACATACACACACCCACACACATACGCCCACTAATATAACAGCCCCAAATTTACCTAGCCCAAAGTTATTTTAAAATCTTTCTATTTTTGAACCAATAGACCTTGGAATCAAGATAATCTCACTGAGTTGGAAGCTTTCGTGTGGGGAAACCACAAAAGTATAGACCAAAGCTTCTCAAAATTCTCCCAGCCTCTTGGAGCTGCCAGTTCTGGGTGAGGGAGAAATTAGAGTTTTCTATTAGCTTCCAGAGGGTTTTACTTTACTGGAACATGTTTCTGTGAACATCTCTTACACGCTCTGTTCATTGATGGGTTGACTGATTGCTTGACTAGGGCATTGTTTTTTAACCTCTTAATTCAACAAACTTCCATTGTTCCTACAGGCCAGGCACTGTTCTGGACGTTGAGGATGCAGAGATGGATGCTACAAGGCCTGTATCCCCACATGCTTGCAGTCTAGAGACAACTGGAAGAGCCCACGGATACTGGCCGGCGAAGGGAGAAGCATGGTCATGGCGGCATGAGTGTGGCCTTAGAGAGGGGCAGGCCCGAGTTGGACTCCACTGCTCACAGGGGAGAAGCCCCTCCCCACTACCAAACAAGACAAAAAATAGGACAATAAAATAAAAGGTTTAATGACTATAAAAGGGATCCTGGGCACTGGTTAAATTTGAGAGATAAACAATTTTCTTTATGAAAATGTCAAAGGGAAGAAGACACAGAACTTCTTTAAGAACAACTCCTGCCTCTGCTAATATGCCAGTACCAAGAAACCCGACATAATTGGGGCTTGAAGACAGTTGTAGCTGGAGAGCTCAGCATCATTGCCAACACTTGAATCAGGAACCTCGGAGAGCATCCTTCTCCCACCTGTCCCGCTTCTGCTGTCTGGCTACCTCTTCATACAGCTCTGGCCACAGCCAGATGGTCTTGACAAGTGCATTCAAGAACCCTCCCTTTCCATTTAGAACATGATTGCATGCATGCTGTACATAAGAGATATTGATTGCAGATACATTGTTGACTGGAAAACATGCCTCTGTGGGAATGTTTGGAAAGGGGGAGGGGAAATAAAATTAAAAAGAGTGAGGAAACTCCTATGGCCTCCAGTTGGAAACTGCTCGAGGATTTGAAGCAAATGATGTTTTGGTTGCCTTTTCTTTCTTTCTATCTATCTTTTTTTTTTTTTTGCTAGGGGTTCTAAATGTCAATATTGCATTTACCACTGAACAAACTCAAATTGTAACAAATATAATAAAAGCAGAGAATAAGCCTCAGCTTTCTTCAAAGAGTGATTGGCATTTTTGAGCCCTGGATCGGTTGGGCCTTTATCTTGGCTGCGTCAGCTCGTAATTAAACAATAAAGGAAGGAATTGTTGTTACTGGCTTTGAATACATGATGTCAGTTTTCTGCAGGGAGGACAGTGTCTGTTTCTAAAGCTCTGTTGCTGTTCCAGTTTCCTGTATGGAAGGAAATGTGTGTATTTCATTAGCTCTGTTCTTGTCTCTGTCAACACTGGAAGATTCAGACATGACATGGTTGTTGTCACAAGACATTTTTGCTTAATAACATGGAATGCTTACTACCCTGAGCTCTCTCAGCCCCAAAGAGGAGTGAGAGGATGATGAGGAAGGGGGAGATAAAAGCAAAAAGATGGTTGGATGGAGAGATTTTTTTTTTTCTGTTCCCAATCTTGTTTTTGGTTGGCTGTAAGGAAGCGATGTAGAAGTGTGTGTGTGTGTGTGTGTGTGTGTGTGTGTGAGAGAGAGAGAGAGAGAGAGAGGTGTATGATATAGTAACATGAGCTGCCCCATCTTCACCAGGTGATAAGCTGAACCTCTGTGATCCTGCCGGCAATGTCAACAATCTGTGATTTGCTGTTTTAGTAACTGGAAAGCATCCTGGAAACAGTTAAGAAAGATGATTTTCAAATGAGCCACTATGTTCTGCCAGTGGCCTCTGAGATGAATATGTGGTATAGGAATTTTCTGCATCTAGACTCGGGAACAACGAGGCACCTGGAAGATAACCCCATTGGGCCATAGGAATGCTGAAATCTGGTTTTGCATTTTCCAGCCTCTCACTTAGCATCCTCTCCAGGGCGTGTGTGGGAGAGCACAGGCTAGGCTCCTTCAAGCTCCCAAGAGGACGTTTCCAATGTTCAGAATGAGGATAAGCCTTCAGACTTTCCAGCTGCCCATCCTGTCACCTGGCTCTGTCTTACCCTGACACTCTCCAGTGTAGACATGTCTAATTATTCCATCCCAACCCTGCTTGGAGATTGGAAAAGATATCTTGTTAGCCAGTTCCTCTGGTAGCTTCCATTGCAAGACTCCAGTTTTTAGTTAGTTTTGCTTCAAGTCACTGCAACTAGCTACCTGTCTGCCTGTCACTTTTCTGTGGCTCCCTGGCTCTCCTATCCAGCAGAGGAGAGCCCAGGACTGACAGGTGAGCACCAAAGGCATAATCTGCTACTCAAGATTTCCCACTGCTGCACAGGGAATAGGTACCCTTGACAGGTAAGTGAATAAATATGGGAAGATACTTGCTATCAACTGCAAATGGCAAGCAACACCTTAGAAAGCTAGCTAGTGACACAGGAATAGGAGTGTGAGTGCTGACTCTTGTTTTAGTCCCTATTTATCACTCTGCCTCCCTGCTTTTCTCGCACTTGGACCTTCCCTCTAGAAGTCTGGAGGCAGCTGGAGAGGGGAGCCCAGGCTGACCTCCAGAATGGTCCCATTTTGGCCTTCTCTGCAGTGCAGACCATGCTGAAAGTTACTGACAGCTCGTGTCCATTCTCCTCAATGCATTTATTTATTCAATATATTATCTTACCCTCCTTCTCTTTACTCTTCACCAGAAACCTCATCCCAGCAGGGAAGTCCTTCAAAGACTAAATACTTAACTGTTTCTTTGGCTCCAGGGAATGTTTGAGAGAAATTAGTTCCACATAGATTTTTTTTTTTTTTGGTCATCAATCTCAGAGCAATTTTAGAGAAAGAGAAATGATCACCCTTTCCTCAGTGCGTGAATAGAGATGGGAAGATTCCTCACCTCCCCTGGGAACACTCTGGAAAGGCCCTGATGGGGAAAATGTAACCTAGTTCTCCTTGGAATGGATGGCTATTCATGCCTTCAGCTTTAGGGTTTTCTAAGGCTTGAGTGTCTCTAGGTAACCACCTGTGAGAGTCCCTTGGCTTCAAGGTTTTTTCCTTGTGAACACTTTTTTCTGGACTCAGACAAATTCCCTAGTTGGCAAGGGGGAAAGCAGCAGGCTTGTCTGACTAAGCTCTGAACTAGCTGAGGACAAGACTTTAGAAAAATGTGTCTACACTGAAAGAAGTTTCCACCTGATGTTAGAAAACTCCACCATATGACCAGCCGGCATTATGAATAGAAACACATCTTTATGGCTAACAGTAATAACTGGGGGGGGGAGGTGTTCTGTGAAATGCCTGCCGTTTCTTCTGCCCATTTTCTATTTGGTGAGTTGGCCTTTTCTTGCAGATACTTTTTGCACTAAATCTTTTGGCAGCTATAACTCGTCTCGGTTTGTAACTTGTTTTTCCCTTTCTTTGCAGTGTCTTGATGAACAGAAGCTTTTCATTTGATTAAAAAACACATATGGCCAATAAACACAGGAAGAAATGTTCAACCTCATTAATGATCAGGGAAATGCGTACCAATGGCACATGAGATACCACCCTCACCCGGTTCATTGTTAAAAATGAAGAAGTTTGACAATATCAAGTGTTGGAGAGAACACGGATCTACAGAGCTGTCTGTACGTTGCTGGTGGGAGTGTGAAATTGTATAGCCACTTTGGAAACAGTTGGCATCATCTCGTGAAGTTGGACATTCAAATGCCCTACAAGCCAGCAGCCCCACTCCCAGGAAAACACTCAAGGACAACTCTTATACACGTATTCCTGGAGATGTGTACGAGAACGGTCATACCAGCGCTATCCATAAACAGCAAAAACCTGGAAACCATACAAATGTACTCTGACAGAAGAATGGATAATTCTAGTGTGCTGTGGGAATATGACACACAATAAACCTCAGCTAAAATGCATGAACAACAGCTACATGCAACACTATGGACTTGTCTTAGTAGTAGAATTTGAATTAAAAAAGCAAGCCCTCCAAATAATAAATATTGCCTGATACGCTTTGTATCATAACACATAAATTCATAACTTAAAATAAAGAATGTTTTATACGATAAATAAAATACATAAAATAAACAAAAGTTAAAATCAAACCAAATCCCAAATATTCTTTTTTAAAGAAAATATGCAGCTGTAATAAAACTTTATTTGAAAAAAAAGGAAAGCAAGGCAATAACAAACAGAAGATTTAAGACGGTGCTCAGTAACTTTGGGCAGAGGAAGATGGGGCTACTACACAGTTGCCATCAGTGTTCGAGTTTTGTTTGTTGGTGACTGAATGGACATTTATTATAGTACTAAAACACATAAATGCAACCATAAAAACAAAATATCAAATAACTCAACTTAAAAATGGCCCAAGGACTTGAATAGTTCTCTAAGGAAGATACACAAGTGGCCAACAAGTTTATGAAAACTTGTTCAACATCACTAATTATCAGAGAAATGCAAATCAAAACCACAATGAGATGTCACCTCACACTCATTAGGATGGCTACTATCAAAAAACCAGAAAATACAAGTGCTGTCAAGGATGTGGAGATATTAGAACACTGTTCCCTGTTAGTGGGGATGTAAAATGGTGCAACTGCTATGGAGAACAGTACAGAGGACACTCAGAAAATGAAAAAAAAAATAGAGCTATCTTATGATCCAACAGCCCTACTTCTGGGTTTATAACCCAAAGATTTGAAAGCAGGGGCTCAAAGAGATATTTGCACACCCACGTTCATAGCAGCATTATCCACAACAGCCAAGAGATGGAAGCAACCCAAATGTCCATCTATAGATGAATGGATAAACAAAATGCGGTATATACATACAACGGAATTCTGTTCATAGAAATGGGAAGTAGAATGTTGTTTACCAGGGCTGGGGGGTGTGGGGAGAAGGGAGCTTGTTACTTAGTGGGTACAGAGTTTCAGATTTGCAAGATAAAAGAGTTCTGGAGATTTGCTTCACAACAATACGAATATACTTAACACTACTGAACTGTGCGTTAAAATGGGTAAGATGGCAAATTTTATGTTATCTTTTTACTAGAATTTAAAAAAAAAATTAGAAAAGGCAGGAGCCATACTTTATAAGCACTCACTAAATTACTGCCAAATCTTCAAGAGAAGAATCTCAGGTTCAATGAGCATTTAAAAAAAAAAACAAAAAACACACTCAACTCCTAAAACTCCAACATAACAACCTTGCCGCGCGCACCCTGTGCCCCCCACACAAAAGAAATACATAAATGAACAAACACATAAATCAAGAAATAAATCAGAAGAGCCAGTTGCAGACTAAAGATGAGAGTGTGTGATTAGTGGCTGTATTTAATTCATTTATGTCTCAACTGGGCTCACTGGTACTCATGAAATGGAGAAAGGCCACAAATAGAAACCTCCCAGATGGCCCTGATCTGGACTGAAGGAAGCCTTGAAGTCACATGACTACTCAGTCTTAGCATGGAGGACAGAGACTGGCCAGTGGGGTGGAACCTACAATCCCTTCTAAACCCCTTCCCCTTGATCCTTGGGCTCTTCTCTGGGCAATGATCAGGCCAGCATTTTTGACTGAAGAAGACTTGAATGTTTGTTGATGGCTTATTAAAGGAGGTAATGAAACTTATCGGATTCATATTTGATTTACTACCATCCAATGAATTCACAGGTTGGCTCATCTAACAACAGATGAAATTCATGCCTTGATCCTATTCAGTTGGATCATCTACTTGGCAGCAACAAAGACTTTCCCCTCCTGACTTGCAGCTGGGCCCTGGGATGACCCCACCATGGCCAAACTTGGAAGAGATCAAAGCTAGGTACAAAGAAGGATGGGAACGTATAAATGGGTATAATCACAATAGAACTGAGTTTTGGATTTTGTGCTGGTTTATGTTACATATCCATCCTTTAGTGGGTATGGCAGACTGATGGCAAAGATGTCCCCAATTCTCCACATCTCCCTGGCCCCAGATGCTTTGCAAGATGACTCTTCAGAAGTTCCCATCGATGGGTGAGGTCTATTTTCTCATCCTTTGGAGCTGAGCTGGTCTTTTGACTTACTTGGGCAAGACAATGGGTGGAAGTGAGGGTGTGCTGTTTCTGAGCTGAGGGCTTGAGAGCCTTTGCATGCTTCCACTTGCTCCCTTGGAGCCCTTATGCTGCTGTGTGAACAGGCCTGTGACAACATGCTGGATCCTGGCAAACATATGGCCCAGGCGTGACTGTAAGAACCATCAACAGTCAGACAACCACCAGATATGTGAGTGAAGCCATTTAAAAGCAGCCATTCCTCAGTCTCCCCAGGTTAGCTACAGACAGATGACTGAGTAACTAACTTCAGCTGAGCCTGGCCCAGATGAGCAAAATTGCCCAGCTGACACATAGCTAGGTGAGCGATGAGAAGTGCTTATAGTGTTTCCAGCCACTGAGCTTGGCATTATTCCTTACACAGCAACAGCTAGCTGTTACTAAGAGGTTGACTGAGAAATGTCTATGTGTATGTGTGCGGTTTTTTTGTCTTCAGAGAGCTTAGTAGTCTAACACAGATGAAACAACTTGAGAACAATATATGATAATATAAAATCAAATGTTAAATTGTGTGACCCATCTGCAGCATGGCTGCAGCATGGCTATGGAGGATGGCCTCAGTGAGTGGCCACTCTGCTGGGATTCTACACGCACTAAATAGTCCTAGGAAGGGCAGTGAGTTCAGGAAATGGGAAGAGTGGCTTGATATTAGTAGAGAAACCAGAACTTGGTTACAGCCAATTCTTTGGTTTTAAGTATGGCTGGGACTCAAGGTGAGGAGCAAAGTCAGAGGAAGTTGTCAAAAATGCTGGTGGACTGTGTGAAGTTATAATGTGGAAAACTTCCAACCGGGAGGGTAGGATGCTTTAAAAGTCAACAAGGAAACAGAGACTATGTTGAGATGCCACAGGAGTGTGTGACTCATGACATGGGACATGGTTCCAAACAGGCTGAACATGTAGGTGTACATTGCCTGACGCATGGGTGCACACACATGTGTACACACACACTTACACATGCATACCTGTAAGCAGAGTAGCAGCATTTCAAATCAGGTGAGTTTACAAAGGGGAAATCTCATCGGTCCACGGTGACAGCCTGTGTAACTTTCCATGTTAGTATAAACCGAAGTAGGGTCACTTCCCCGTGAACCTGATGACAAAAGGCCAGGGCAGGCAGCGTTGGAGGGAGAAGAGCAGAGGCACAGCTCTCAGAGTGACACTTGCACAACTGGGACGTGGAATTTGGCAGGTTGCAGCAGGCAATGGGAGCACAGACTCCATCCCTAAGGGAGCCACATTCCTTTTTTCCCTTTCAAAGTTGGCAGGCAGTAAAAGACAATTGCAGGGATGGGGAAATAATGAAAAAGGCTCTTCGTTTCTCCCCCAGTCTGAACTCCTAGCTCATCAAACCTTGGAAATGTTCACTGAAAATGGCTGTTCCTGTTTTATTGCTTATTTATGGGAATCTATGTAAAGTGAATTGCACTTTTCCTTTGTATCTCAGCGAGTGTGTGCTGGAGTTGTGTCTCCCTTGGCTGCGGGGCTGTCTGGACTGGGGATTCTGTCTGATTGTGTCAGCATCACGCTCCATGACATTTAAAAGTGGGGAAGGGAAATACTGCCGAGAAAGCAAGGAAAGTATAGAGGATGATTGCTCAGATCTCCGTCAGCTCTGGGTGGGTGTAGGGAAAGCTGCTAAGAGGGCAGGTCTGGGGGCAGCGAGTAGCCTTCGAACAAAGAAGAATCTGCTTTGGGGGATTAATGAATGGCAGTATGCCATTCCAAGTCTTTGAAGTTTTATCCTGACTCTGCTCCAAGCAATGCGACCCTAGGACTGTTACCTAACCTCTATGAGCCACCTTTTCTAACCTGTAAGAGAGTTTATTAACACAGGGCTGTTGTTAATAATAATGACGATGGAGTCATTGTGTATGTGAAGTCTGACCCAGTATAGGGCAGGTGCTCACTAAATGTAAAGTTCCCTTCTAAGGACGGCTGAAAGAGAGGTTAGCATCTGACCTCGCCTCATCTCCTGAACCTGCCATGGACTCTTGAGAGGATGCGGGCTCCCTCATCCTTTGCTTTGATTGGAAGATTACATGTGCGGTTCACTGTGCCCGGAATGCTCTGGGTCAGGGATCAGCAAACAGTGGGCTAATCTGGCCACTGTCAGTTTTTGTATATAAAGCTGTATGAGGGTCGCAGTCATGCCTGTTTGGGTTCTATTCGTGGTGCTTTCCTGCTACAAAGGCAGAGTTGGGTATTTGTGAGAGAGATTGTAGAGCCCACGGAGCCGGAAATATTAACAATCTGGCCCTTTACGGAAAATGTCTGCCAACCGCTGCTCTAATTCATTGGTATTTCTGGGGTTTCTCTTGTCTGTGTGGCCAGAGGACTCACAGAGCTGGGAGAGGTCTGAGGTTCAGAGAGAGAAAGCGATCCGTCCAAGATCACAGAGTTAGTATGTGCGCTAGAACTGCAATCAGGTATCCTGATTCCCAGCCCAGTGGTTTCATTAATTGATGGTCCCGTCGCACAGAGGCCCCAAAGCCACTGGGATTCGCCCTGCAAGTCTCTGAGTCATGTGGTGGCTTGAATTCCATTTGGTGGGTAACTTTGGCACTCGTACCAACAGCCCCCTTTCCCAAGGCTCCAACCTCTAGGCCCCTCGTCAAGGCACCTCCATCTCTGCAGGCTCAGCAGACACTTCCAGAGGCCCTGATGTCCCTGTGCCCCTGAGAACACGACCAGCCAGCTGTGCTGGCCTCTGCTACCCTCCATGTGGGAGTCAGAGAACTCTTGACAAGGCCGAGCCAGCTCCTTGGTGTGGGGTCCCTCTGTCTGTGTGTCTACATGCCACTGCCTGTCTGGGGCTTTTGTGTCTCTGAGGCTCTGCAGCTTTGCAAGGAGGGCCTGGGACAGAAATCTGAGAGGCCAAGGGAGTGGGGAGAGGAAGCTTGACTCCTGGAGAATCCTCCTTTTCCGTAGAGTGTCACACTCCTGGGAGACTTTAGTTTTTAATTTATTTTTGGTGGGGAAGGACTGAGGTTATCTCTGATCCATGGTAACGTTTCCAGTTCCTTGACACAGCTGCCTCCTCAGATACCTTGCCTCAGAAAGCCTCCATGGCTAAAGCTTCCTTCTCGACTAATTTGCCCTCGTGCCCTTTTATTCCAGAACCTGCTCTTCCTCCTTGGGTTCCTAGCTTGTTTAACGGCAACACAATCCATCCAATGTCTTATGCAGTAACTGTCGAATTGTCCTCCACTCCTGCTGTTCCGTCATTCCCAACCTCCAATCGGTACCAAATCCCGCCTGCGCCTCCACAGTTTTAGATCAGGTACATCACCTCCTCTTTTGACCTCTGGATGTGACCTGTGACAGATCTCCCCGCCTCCAGGCTGGGTCTCCCTCCAGCCGCCCTCCACACAAATGCCAGCCTGTAAAGGCTCCACTGTGCCACCTCCTCTCTAGGCCAGTCCCCCACCCCTCCAGAGCCTCAGTTTCTTCATCTGTGTAATGGAGACAGCAATGTCCACCTTAGGGCTGCCCGCGAAGATTACATAGTATAATGTACATGAAAGGGCCGAACGACACAAAAATGCATTAAAGAAGTGCCACCTCATTCCTTTCAGCCCTGCTGGCCACGCCTGCTGTCCCTGTGCCCAGAATGCCCTCCCTGCCTCTCTCCCTCCCCGGCGTCTGCTCATCCTTGGCCACTGCTCCAGCACACGCCCCTCCCGCTCCTTGCAAAGGGTTAGTCACCCCCTCGGCCTGGCTCCCACACCCCTTTGTCCCCTGGATGACGGCCCTCCTCACTTACTGTCGTAATTGTTGACGCATTTGTTTATCTAGAAGATGACAGGGCTGCTACAGGACCACTCCATTTCTCCAGGGCCAGGGGGATGCTGTGGAGAGCACTGGCCTTGGAGCCAGAGATCGGGATCTGGCGCTAAGCGTCTCTGACTCGGGCAAGCAACGCAACCTCTTGGAACCCGGTTTCCCGTCTAGAATGTGAAAACAATAATTCCTGCTTGCCAGAGTACCTTCTGCAGGCCCTCACTCAGAGCGTTTGGTTCTCTTCTACCTTTCCAGTGTTAAGCCCTGTGGCTGGAGCACAATAGCCGCTGGAAGAAGCCGCTGGAAGACCCTGTGCTGGAGGAATGAATGAATGAGTAATTATTGTGAATGAAGCTGTGGGATCTAGAGCCTTGGGCTCATAAGAAGTTAGAAGATTTGGGCCCATCCTAATGACCTGAGCTCCGGTGTAATTGGATGGAGAGAGAACACAGATTCTTTCCTCCCTCTCCAAACCAGACTCATCCAGCCCCGCTGTCCTGGGGTCCCGGCTTCTCCCGCGGCTGCGGCGTGGGTCCCAGGGCAGGAAGCTGTGCTCTAGATCACTCTGACCTCCTTCCTAGCATTTCACGTTAGATCGCATCCGGCTCAGCCTACCAAGAAGCAGCCGTCTTCTTGATAGACATCTTCGGCTCTCTGCTGGGGGATGAGGGAAGTAGGAGGAAGGGAGAGTGAAGGGGGAAGAGATTGGAAGTGATGAGTAGGGAGAGTGGGAGCCGGGAGGAGAAGCCGGGAACACTGGTGAAGTCGGAGCAAACGCAAAGTCAAGCGCAATAATAATTTGGGCAAAATGGCAAATGGCGCAGCTGAGGAGGAGATAGCATTGTGAATGTAAAAACTCCTAAATGGAGTGCAGATGGGAGGGAGAAGTGTAATCTCCTGGAAAAGCCTCTAATTGTCTGCCCACACTAATAATTTCAGCAAACGCTCCCTCTCTCCCTCCTGTGCGTAATTACAGCATTCCATCTGTCTATCAGCGGTTTTTTACTGTGCCTTACTGCTACCACGCTCTCAGGCTCATGGAGAAATGAGGGTTTTTGAAGATTTAAGGATCCTTCTGACACATATCCTGAAGAAAAGACACTCAGGAGAGACAAATCCCTCTCCTAAGCCTGCTAAGACTCTATTTTAAAAAGTCTTACAATCTCTTCAAACCCCAAGATGGAGTCAAAAGGAGGCAAGCCCACATGATATCCCCACTTTTTTTTTTTTTTTGAACAAAATGATCTTTTTATTGGCATAATTCGCACACATGTACCCGCACATAAAAGACTGCACCCAACAAAAAAAGACCATGTGTTTTGTAAGTGCACAGGAAACATTTACCAAAATAGATCATGCTGTTCTGTAAGCAAACCTCATATGACCATAGAATACTTAAACTGGAAGTCAGGAAGAATCAGATAACTAGAAAATCTTCAAATACTTGGAAATTAATAGCCTATCAGATTAATAATTATGAATAATTAATAGCAAGAATCAGATTAATGCAGAAGTCGTAATGAAAACTAGAGAATATCTGAACTAAATGATAAAGAAAGTACAACACACCAACACTGGATATCCCCACTTTGGGTGTTCTCCTCTGCGGGCTGTTTTGGTGGGTGAGCCCTGGGTAGACAAGGAGGGGCTGGTGGAGACAGGGGCCCCTGTGTCCTGAAGGTGGCAGGCCATCTGCTCAGGGCTATCCCTTTAGTGTGTCTTGGGCACCAAAGCTAGGGTTCTGCTGAGTGAGGAATCCAAAAGCAAGGCGAGGAGCCCAGTGGGGAGGGGCTGGGCGTGTCAGTGGCCTGAGGCATTGGCTTCGGCACCAGCCCTGCCCACCTGGGGAGCACCGCTCAGTGTCCCGTCCAGGGCTCTGAGTGACTCCAACTGCAGCTGGCTCCTCTCCTTGGCCTGGCAGTGAGTCCCAGAGAAGACAGGTGGCCTCCAGCATGGAGCCCAGTAGGAAAGGCTCCAAGATTCCCGCCCAAGTCGCTGCCTCTTCGTGGCCAGGAAGCAAAGGGCTTCCCATACCCTTGCTCCATAGAGAGGGACGTGAGGGGGCTGTGATCCTAGGATGCTGTGCAGGGAGGTGCCTGCAGGTTGTTCATTAGTAAGTTTTACCTTCACGTAGAAAAAGTCACACCCTAGTTCACCTCCCCTTCCTTCCAATCAACGGTTCCCTTCCTAGTTACTGGGAGAGAGGCAGGATGGGTGGAAGCGGGAATGAGGCCAGCACCCCGAGTGCCCCCTGAAGGCTGAGGGGTGCGGTGGTGGTGTGGGGTGCCACTGGGGTGTGACAGCCACAGGCAGATGGGGCCAGGGAAGCCTCATGGGGCGGCGGTGACGGCAAAGCCAGAGCCCCTCCCCAGCTCCTCCCCACTCAACCAACATCACAGCCAACCCTCCCCCAGCGTGGCTGAGAGTTTACTCACATCACAATTCGTCGACAAACACTGAGAGTGTTCCCACAGGGGCTCTGAACGATGGATATGACACACTTCCCATTCTCTAGGGCAGTGATGTCCCATAGAAATATAACACGTTGCATGTGGAATTCTTAAATGTCCTAATAGTCACGTTAAACAAGTAAAAAGAAATGTGAAATTTATTTTAGTAATATGTGTTATTTAAGCTAATACACCCAAAATATTATTAGTTCAACATGTGATTGTGATGAAAAGTATTAAAAAGATATTTTGCTTATTTTAGTATTGTCTTTAAAATCTGCTAAGTATCTTTGCCCTTACAGCACCCTCTCAGTGTGGACTGGCCACATTTCAAGGCTCACGGGCCACATGTGGCTGGTGGTGACTGTATTAGACAGGGCAGATCTAGAGCTTATCAAGGAGAGAAAAATGTATGCATGAGAGTGATTATAATATAGGCATAATAATGATTGTTATTTAACCCCCGACAATCATTTGCTAAAAACTTTCATGTACATGATTTCATTTGATCTTCTCGGCGATTTTGTGAGATAAAGACGGTGAATATTATTATTTTTTAACAGATGAATAAAAAGGAGATACAGAGAGCTAACGCGACTTGTGGCCTCAGACGAGTAAGTTAACACACTTCTCTTCCCTTCTTAAACAGACATGTTTTAGGAGTGACCTGGCATGGCTCGCTGCAGGAGGTGGCATTGCACTGGGGTCTTGACAGGGGGGAAGCCGCTTTGCCACGGGGAGATGGGTGAGGATACTGGGAAGGAGGTTTCTCGTTTGAGGAGCAGCCACGATCAAAGTAGTGTAGGAAAGTACAAGCTCCGAGTGGAGGAGAGCAATGGCCCAGTTCTCTGGAGAGCAGGCCAAGTCCGAGCAAGTAGTGGAAGACAAGGCGGCAAAGGCAAGTTGGACATGGTGGTAGAAGGGCTCTTGGATGCAGAGAGCTCTGCGCTTCCCTGAGAAGGCAGTGTAGACTCCCTCAAGACCATGTCATTCACCAAACGTTTGCTGAGCACTTATGATGCTAGAATGGTTTTGAATGGTGGAGGGGGATGAAGAGGCTGAAGCTTTGCCTCAGATCATGTGATCTCCTGGGGTCACATGGGTGGACGGCAGTAGGAGAAAAGGGGCAGAAGGGGAAGCAGGGCGGCCCGTGGGTGCCTTTTAGGGCTAAAGCAGTGCAGTGATGCAAACGGAAAGGAACGGATAGAGGTAAGAGGTATTAGCAGTTCCTTGCTGTGACTCAGAGGATTCAGGAAGAAAGGAGTGGTCGTATCTGACTTCCAAGGTTTTGAGCTTGGATGACAGGAAGGATAGCGCTCCCATGAACAGAAGCAGGGTGGCCCAAACAGGGATGATCACTGCCCTGAGAACGGGCACTTCCCTGGGGGCGTTCCCAGGGCTCTCTGGGTGGCTAGGAGTAGGGACAGGTGATCACTCCCTTTCCACCTACGGTTTCCAGGGTCTAAGAGAAATCATTTGGAAACTTGACTGATACTTGAAGAGAATTTGGAGCCATTTATGTGGAAGGAGTTCACTTCCTGTTAGAATCAATGAAAGGGATACCTTGGCTCACTCCCTCCTCCACCCCTCCTCCCCCTGCTCTGAAGCTGCTGCCAACTCTGGCGGGAGAAGACTGCGCTCAGTCCGCTATATCCATGGGCTCCGCATCTGGGGACTGAACCGACCACGGACTGAAAATGTTTGGAAAAATAGCACCAGAAAGTTTCAAAAAGCAAAACTTGAATTTGCACAGCCCTGGCAACTATGTACCTAGCATTCACATTGTCTTAGGCATCACAAGTAATCTAGAGATGACTTAAAGTGTATGGGAGGATGGGCGTAGGCTATATGCAAACACTACACCATTTTATATAAGGGACTTCAGCATCGGCAGATTTTGGTATCCTTGGGGGTCCTGGACCAATGCCCTGGGGACACCGAGGGATGACTGTATATAGATTCTTGGCAGCTCCCCCCTCTTCCCTCTTCTCGTTAGCAGTGCAGCTAATGAGTTGTGTATAACCTCAAGCTCATAATTTATCCGTAGAATGGGGCTAATAGCCACAGGGCTGATTTGAGAATCAGAGGAGAATCCTGTATGTGAAAGGCTCTGCAGACTCGGGAGCTGCTGGCTGGCTGCTGCCTTGCCTTCTTGGAGGGTAAACAGTGCCCAGCAAGAACACCACCACTTCTGCACCTCAGATTTCTTGCCAGCGTGTTGCTCCTTCTTGCCTCTGAGATTTTGTCCATGCTGTCCCTTTGTCAGCAGTATCTTCCCCTCCCCTCATCCTCGCTACCTCTCATTTAGCCTCAAAAACCCGCTCCAAAGTCCCTTGTTCTGTTAAAACTTTCTAGACCTTCCCTCATCCAACAGTTACTGTCACCGCATCATGTTTTTCTTTTATTATAACTTGTTATAATACGTTATGGGATTCTAATAACTTACGTGTCCATATTTGTCCCTAGACTGTGAACTCAAGAACAGGAAAGCATGCCTTATTTGTTTAACATTGTTTATCATCGCACCGTCCAGCCCCAACACTGTGCCCGGCATGTGCTAGCTGCTCAGGAAATGCAGAATAAGTGAAAGGGCAGTGTAAAAAACCATGTGTTAAAGGCACCGCTCCGAGAGGACAGAGCTGAAAGTCGACGTCTTGAATCTAAGATACCACCGGTTACCCACCTAAGGTCTCAAACCATCCCCTGTTTAGAGGTCATCATGAAGGAACATGGATTATGGTCAAGATCCATTTATATCCTCCTCTTCCAGCTCCAGGGGTTAGCAAAGTATCCCATAGGAGCCTGAAAGTGTTTAGACTCCAGAGGGCATGTCGGTGAGAGAGAAACACCGTCCTACCACTGGAGCTGTCATGAGGTCACCCACCAGAGTGGCCTCATACTCTTAGCTCCCACAGATCTTTCGTGTGGCCTATCTCCCCGTCCCCTCCTTTCTTCTTAAGAACCCAGCAAGGTCCTCCAAGCAGCAGGGCTGGAAAATGATGTGAGGTGATCGCATAGTGCTACACGTATCGTGATCGCCCCTTATTGACTTCTGCCTCTATCCCTGAACCAGGCTGGGGTGCACTGGTCCTCTTGCCAGGCTGAGGGCCCATGGCTGGACCCTGCCCGAGTGTACCTGAGCAGAGGGCTGGGGGCTTGGCCTCAAGAAGCAGAGGGGTGACGTGTTGTGTTTCTGCGAGGTTCATGCCACCATTCAGCACATTCAACCTCTTCTCCTGCAACCTCCTCCCAGTTCCACAATATGCAAAGTGTACGGTGGGCAAATATCTCCCTGAGGTCTTCCCAGGCAGAGCGCTTATCCCCAACCTTCCCCGGTGGTGTTGTGCTAAATGAGCTCAGTCCCTTTAAACCCAGCTCCCGCCTCAGCCCTTCCCAGCAACTCTTTGCTTTCCGTCTGGCCGTGTAGACAAAGCCCAGAATCAAGGCCTCCAGCTTCATTTCATTTAACAAGAGCCCATGGAAGCCGGCCCAACAGCCTATTCATCCCCAAATAGCCTCTGAAAGCCCGAGCGTTAGTCAGCGTCTCTTTGCGGAAGCCATGCTGCCTTGTCAGGAAAAGGCCATTTGAACAAGGTAGCGCCAGAGAAATTATCTCAACGCATTTCAACCACTTTCCAACACCAAGGTTCATTCCTCAGTGACACAGTCCCTTTGACAATAAATGAATCCCATGATTGGGGGTGGGGGGTGTTCGGGTGTGAGACCTGCTCCCCAATTTCATGATGAATTCCTAGATGAGCTGACGTCACAAGTGAATGGTCTCCGCACCCATCTCTCAGCATAAATCCAAATGTCAACACAGCAAGCGGAGAAGAAGCCGCAAGCGTCCGGGTTCTCTGTCATGAGGGGAGGGCCACGGGCGTTGTGTTCGTGCTGCTGCCAAAGGACATCTAAGGGAGGCAGCGGGGAGGCAGCAGGGCATAAAGGCTCCGAGTCAATGGCTCTTTCTCCTTGGTGGCTTTGAGCGTGCAGCCTGTCATCCTGCGGCCTGTCATTTGGAAATGGAAGACTCCTCGGAAAGTCACCAGGTTAGTGCTTTTAAAAGCGGCTTCTCTCCTATTGTGCTTGGGAACTCGTACAGCGTGTGAAAGAGAAAAGGGGTGCAGAGGCCCACAGAACCCCCTTTGCTAGAGGAGACAGGCTGGGCCCCCAGGGGCAGCTCCCGGGAGGAGTCCTGCAGCCCGGTCCCAGCCTGCTGGGGAGTGATACCCCTACCGTCATGGGCAGAGTGTGGACGAATCCTTTCCTGGCCTGTACTTCAGATTTCCTGTCTATAAACAAGGAAGGCGAACATCCTGTGAAGGTGCCATAAAAAATTCTTAGGGTTTAAGATTTTTTATTTCATTAAGACTCAGACTAGTCAACGCTGTTCAGGTCCTGGCTCCTAGAACAGTCGTGAACTGGCTGCATGGCCCTGGCTCAGTTCTTTAACCTTTGTTAGGCCTCAATTTCCTTCATTCAAACAGGGTCATAACAGTACCTCCCTATTTAACTTATAGATAATTCGTAATGGCTGTGAGTGGGGGCTTGAGCCCAGTGGAATCTGGCCTCTGCCACTAACTAGCTGCGTTATTTTAGGAACGCCTCCTAAGGTTTCTGTTCCCCACTACCATCCTCATCTATAAAATGGGGAAGAATAATACCCGCCTCGAAGATCTGTTGTGAGAATGAAATGATGCTGCAGGTACAATGCTCAGCGTGGAGCCTGTCAGGCAGGACACCCCTCACCGACGGCAGCGCAGGTATTAACACAACCTTGGGCTGAACAGCAAATTAAAGAGAGCGCAATCTCCTTGAAGAGTGCGTGGGAATTCAGAAATACACGACGTTGTGATTACTACTATCATCACCGCCCGTGTCACACCCTCGCTGAAAGCCCAAGTCCGGCAGGCGGGGCGTGTCACTTGGGCCGGGATGTGCCACGGGCAGGAGCCTGCTCTGCAGGCTGGTGTCAGGCTGGAGGGAGATGATGCCCGGCCTGCGCTTTGATCGACTCCTCTCGTGCGGTGCCCCAAAGCCTCGGCAGACCACGCATTCTCTTCCGAACGAAGCAGAGCAAAGCAATGCGCACGGCGGCTCCAGAGGCAAACGTGTGCACCCTGCCTGGTGGGGCCGGCGACCCCCTGCTCGGCTCTCCTGCCCTGATGCCCATGCGGCCCGTCTCTGCCCAGCCTGCTCTGGGAGCAAGGGGGCCCTGGCAGAGGACCGGCAGAGCTGGGTGCCCCTGTGGCCAGTTTGTCCCCAGGAGGGGAAATCCTGCGGGGTGGGTGGACAGGCCTGGCCCTGCCTCGCTCACGTGGGGTCGTACCCGCAGCTGTCACTTAGTCCAGTCGGTGGCCCTGAAGACAATTATCGCTCTTGCTGTGGGGGAGCCTCTTTACTTTCAGGGCGGCGGGAAGATGGTTTATGGTGACCGTGGATCCCGAAGTGGAAGCGATCGGATGGCACATTCTCTGAGCTGTGGAACTCCTCAGGCCAGCAGAGGCAGCGGGAGGGGGTGGGGGGCCTGGGAGGATCCAGGAGACCTGGATTCCTCCCTGTTCACCTTGTCTGGCTTGTCTCACGGCCCGGGCTACCGTGGGCAGCTGTGCAGACTGTGTACTGCACAAGGCCGAGGGTCGCCAGCCGCACACACCACAGATGGATGGTGCCCCGAGGGCTGTACGGTGCAGCAGCCCTGCTCAGGGGGCTCTTGTGAGAAGCAGATGGAATCACGTCATCACTGACAACAGCAGCATCACCGTGACCGATTACTGATCACCCGTTATGTGTCTGTGCTAAGCACTCCCCTTTTATCCTGCCCCCCAACACCCTGCAAGGTGGGTGCGGTTATCACCTTGTCCCCACGTTGCAGATGAGAACGCTGAGGCCAGAGAGATTAGGCGACCTGCCTGAGGTCATTCAGACAGGGAGTGACGGGGCTCAGCTGACTAGGGGCTCACTGTCTCTCACTTAGAAGTTTTGGCTGAGAGATATTGGCAGAGCGGTGGAATTCAGAGTGGGGGCCACAGCCCTGCAGGGTCTTCCTCGGGGAGATCATCTCATCCACACGCGTGTGCCCATGCACGTGTGTGTATCTAGCTCAGGTTTACTCTGTCCATAGACAGAGGGCTCTTTGTTTTCGGATGCCTCGGTTTTCACAAGCTGGGGCTGGGAGGGGAGTCTGGGTCCTTCCTGACACCCGCGTTTCCGTGACTTCCGGATGTCTGCATCAGCAAGGCAGTTTTGGTTCCATCATGACAGCAATCCCAAGGCCTCCCACAGGAAGCACATTAAAGTTGGGGACAAAACAAGCCACGGGTTCTCCAAAAGGAAGGCACCCGAGGTTCACAACAGGCCATCACCCACAAGGCAGCAATAGTCTCCTCCGTAAACCAAGCCACTGGGACAAAAAGCCTCTACCCTTTATTTTTTGGCCAGTTTTCTGCCTCTACAAATGATCAGTCCTCGGGGGGATAGGGCTGCATGAGTAGGGTGGGAGGAATCTTGGGGCCAAACTTTATACGTGAGTGCTAAATTGATAGCTTATCTATTGAATACAGCTTGCTTTGGCTTAATAAATGGGTTTGGTTTTCTTAAAAAGTTTCTTTCCAAATTAAAAAATGGTACATGCTTATAGTAAGAAGACAAACAATGTAAAGAGGTCAGTCCTTTTCCATTGATGCCAAAACTATAAACAGTTTCTTGTGCATCATTCCAGAAATTTTATATATATCTATGTATCTGCAGGTATGTAAGTGTGTACGTATATATGTATATGTATACATAGATATATGTGTATATATGGAAAACACACCATGGAGGACTAGATGGCTACAAAGACCTTGCCACTTCTCCCATAAAATGTGAAGGAAGTGATGCTGCATACCTTCTGAGACACAGCCTGAAGAGATCTGCTGTTTGTGCTTTCATGTCCTTGGAATACTTCTTCTTGGAATCTAGCTACCATGCTGTGGGAAGTCTACATCCCATGGAGAGACCCATGGAGAACTGAGGCACGAGGCCAAGAATACAAGCTGAGCTCCCAGTGAGCGAACCACCGGGCCTTCTAGCCAAGTCGAACCTTCAGATGACGGTAGCAGCCCCACGTGATACCAGACAGAGCAAATGAACCACTGGACTGAAACCAGCCAAGCCACAGAACCATGAAGGATAGCAAATAGTGGCTTTTGTTTTAAGCTAGCACGTTGTGAGATGGCTTGGTAATACATAGAGAGTACTAAATCATGTGGATGGATTTATTCATTTTAATAACTACGTAGTCATGCACTGATTGGCTATAATTTTATAAAACTAATATCATATTAAAGGACAGTTATGTTATATCTGGTTCCTAGCAGGGGCACAGCAATAGACATCCTGTACGTGTGTATTTGTGGACATGTGTTAAGTATATACTTCTAGGTTAAATTCCTAGAAATAAAATTCTTATTAAATAACATGTGAATTTAAAATTTTGACAGATATTGCCAAATTATCCTCCAAAGTTGTCCCACCACATTTTGTACTCCCACCGAAAGTATATGAATGTGCCTGATTCCCTATACCTTTGCCCACAAGGGCATGGCGATATAATCAAACTTTTAATCTCTTCTTGTCGGATAGATTAAAAAAAAAATCAGCCTTGTTTTAGTTTGCTTTTCTTCAATGATGACTGAAGTGGTTTGCCTTTTGATATGTTTATTAGCTATTTTTTCATTTTCTGCTAATGTCCTTTGCTCATTTTTCTACTGGCTCATAAGAGCTTTTCTCATTATTGAATTCCAAGAACTCTTTTCCTTATTGAATTGCAAGAACTCTCAGATGACAAACGCAAGAAACGAGCCCTCTGTCATTTGTGTTACAAATATTTTTTCACAGATTACTTTTTCGCCTCTGACTTTGTGTATACCAACACTCACATGTATGCATGTGATACATTTTCCTTCTCTCTCGTTTACTGGTTTTGTCTATTTTTTATGCAGGTGGTATTTGTTTTGGTATAAGGAGTGAGGAAGGGATCCTGTTTACTTTTTTCTTCCCAAATGTCTAGCCAGTTGCTCAAAACGTTTATTGAATAATTGACCTTGCCCCCACTGCTTTGAAACGCCCCTTTATCATACACTAGCTCCCACGAATGTACTTGGCTCTATCTCTGTACTGTTTTGTTCCCTTGATCTCTGTTTGTTGCCAGCACCTAAAGTCTGCGTCTCAGCTGTTCTGGCGGGCACTTCCTCTGGGGTGGCAGTTCGCTTTAGAGCCAGGGTTTGGGGCACTCAGCCCTGTTGCCAGCCCCAGAGTCATAATACCTCCATTTCATTCCAATCCAACCCATTCTTTTCTCCCATAGAGTCCTTGATGCGCTTCTTTAGGAAGTCTCCCTCCCTGGATCATTTCTCTCCAGTAGAAAAATTCCTTTAAATAATTGCTCCGAAGCTCTTCTTGGTCACCGTGACTAGCTCTTCTTACTTTCCTGGGAACCCCTCTACCCGGGGCCGAGAGCTGCCTCTTCCTGACTCCTCCAGGAAAATAGTTCTTCTTGTGGACATCCACGCTCATTCATTCTCTTGCCTGTTCACTCACCTGCAGTGTTAAATGGGGCAAGCTGGTTGAGTAAGTGGCGTGCAGACTACGAGATTGTTGGACCTCTTGTAGGTGTCCCTGACTAAGGTGATAATCTCCACAGGTCCTAGGGCATCCGTGTACCATTTGATGACCAAGAAATAAACGGTCTCCCTTTTCCACCTGCTTTTCACATGTGAAAGAAATCCCTGATTAGGGAATCAGAAAATATTCATGCCGCCCGAAACCTTATCAGCCCGTGCGTCTTCTTTTTTACGATGTTGTATTGCCACGAAAGCAGGCAAGATGACCATGTGAAGTCAAGTGTCTGAGAAGGAATGGGAAAGTAGATCTGTAATTCAGCTGTGAATACCCTATTTTCTTTTTCAAGGGAATGATTGGAGGGGAACACTGGAACTGGAGTCCTTTATCTCAGGTCTCAAATCCT
Source organism: Neophocaena asiaeorientalis asiaeorientalis (assembly GCF_003031525.2). Lineage (NCBI taxonomy): Eukaryota > Metazoa > Chordata > Mammalia > Artiodactyla > Phocoenidae > Neophocaena > Neophocaena asiaeorientalis. Next base: position 3,209,782 of record NW_020172768.1, read on the forward strand.
GGCCCGGGGATCACAGGGCCGGGGGTCATCACCATCAGTAACAACGGCTTAATTAACAAGCTGCAGTTCCCAGTTGGGCTTCCTGTGGTCGGGAAGGTGGGCAGCTCCACATCCAGGAGAGGCACCAGGGGACTGAGAAGCCAAGGCAATCTCAGCTTGCACTCCTCTGCTGATTGAGCCGACCTCCCGCCCCATTTCTCCAGGGGCCTCCTCTCCCCTTCTGCATGACCTCCAGCTTCTCCTTCTGTCAAGTGCACCGCTCTCCAGTAAGCCAGGTCTAAGATGGTGGGATCAACAATCATTTCTCCCTTTCTTTTTCACTGTGCCCTCCTCATATCCAAACTGCCCCTAAATTCAGTGCTTCTTCCTTCAGGTGTCTGTGGAAGGT
>NW_020172768.1:3210312-3216591 GCF_003031525.2 Neophocaena asiaeorientalis asiaeorientalis
CATCATGGCCGGATGATTCTTCTGTAACACTGCGTCCAGTGCACCCCTTCCAATCAAGAGAGAAGGGCACTGGTATCTGAACGCCTATGTTGCATCGGGCACCATTACAGCCTGTGCTCACTTCATTTAAGACCGTCGACAACCTTATGAGGTGTGTTTTACTATATCCCTAAGCAAAAGGATCAAGAAATTATTAGAGCAATTCCAAGTCCTTTTCCTGGCATCCCAAACTCCCCCTATAATATGGCTCTGATTTGACTATTCGGCCTTACCACCAACTCCACCCCAAGGGGAAATTGGTTCCAATCAAGGTCTCTCGGAGGAGGGGGGGGTGGCAGGGCAGGCCCTGTGGTGGAAGGTGTGGTCAAACAGGAAAGACAGGCTAAAGTCCAGACAAGCATCTGCTAACGTGTGGTTATGGTGGTGGTGGGGAGCTATTATGGGCTGAATTGTGTCCCCCCAGATTCACGTGCTGAAGTCCCAACCCCCAGTACCTTAGAATGTGACTGTATTTGGGTTCAGGGTCTTTAAAGGGGTAATTAAGTTAAAACGAGGTCATTAGGGAGGGTTCTAATCCAACATGACTGGTGTCCTTATAAGAAGAGGGCATGGACACACTCAAGGGAGGACGATGTGAGGACACAGGGAGAAGATGGCCATCTTCAAGCTAAAGAGAAAGGCATCAGAAGAAACCAAATCTGCTGACACCTTGATCTTGGACTCGTAGCCTCCAGAACTGAGAAAATAAACTTCCCTTGTTTAAGTCACCCAGTTTGTGGGGCTTTGTTATGGCAGCCCTAGCAGACTAATACAGGAGCCTGAGCAGGTGTTGGCTGAAAAAGTGGGGGAGGGGAGTGCGGCAGCGGGGCACGGGGGTGCGTACTGACAATGGGAGCTCGGTTTACTGAGCATCTTCTAGGTGCCAAGCATCACGCTGCCATGCGAGCATTTCACATTCATTATCTCTAATCTGCATAAACACTCTGCAAGGTAGTTACTGTCACAGCCATTTTAGATATATGGGGATCCAAAGCTCAGAATGATAGCAAGGGTTCCCAGGAAACATGGAAAATGAACCTCAGCTCTCAGAAATGAACCCCAGTCTCCTACCCGCGAAACCTGTGCTCACGCTTCCGTGTTACGTGTGCCGGTCAGCAGGTAGGCTGGCAGCCGTCGGTCCCAGACCTGTCTACCTGACCACCAGGTGGGTTTTAGGAGCAGTGCCTTGTCTAGAGGGGCATGTTCACGCCCTCATGGGGTCAGAAACACAAGACTTCACAGGGCCAAGGGGAGGAGCAACAGCCCAGTGTCCTTTCCACCAACCCACCGCCCCTCCCTGTTTATATTCAGCTTGGTCCTGGAAGTATTCAGATGGGGAGCCAGCTTTAGCTCCCGAGATGGTTCAACCTCATTCAAGCAACCCTCCGGGGCAGCTGATGTTCCTAATAAGCTGAGAAGGCGGTGCTTAGAGCTCCAGTGAACATGCGCGCAGATGGAGCTTGGGGGGATATTTCTCTAAACGACGCTCTGCATGAATGACCATCAGCCTTCAAGTCTCCCAGGGAGGGCGTCCCTCCTCTGCCCACAGACGTGGGGCTCCCCCATCCCTCTGTGGACTTGGAGTCCCTGGTGCCCTGAGGGAAGCAAATTAGTCTTAGTTATAATTAAGTGCCTCAAATCAAGGTTTGGTTTAGTTTAATAAGAAAAGAGATTCCAAGTCAGACAGATCACAGTCAATCACTACGAAAAGAATCGCTAAAGGGCAACAAGAGCCACCGACACAAAAGCTGATTTCCGAGTTCAATAAGTGTCATTTTAATAATTAATGAAACTTTAATTAATGCATGGCAACAGTCTCAGTGAGGAGGGTGTGATGGAGCTGGAGGATTCAGGGAAGGTGCACCTCGGAGAATAGGCAAGGGGAGCCCTGGGTGCCAGGTGCCCCCTCCCTGGGCAGTGGGAGCTGCAGCTGTCTCTCCTCAGCTCATCATAGGGAGAAACTGGCCGAGTTCACCTTCCCTCAAGAAAAAACAATCTGTGGTTTACACGAATCAAATGAATCACCTAATTGTCGAACATTCTGGGCTTCAGGTTGCAAATGTTAACCTCGGGTCACCGTGACACGCTTTTGGATCCTTAGAGGAAAGATTCTGCTCTGTCCTTTCATGGACCAAGTTAGTGCAAAATAAGGATCTCCATCCTGCCTGATGCGTGAGTAAGTAAACCACCTGAGTTTAAGGAGAATTCTTAGTATAATTGATTAAATCAATGGTTCCCACATAGTTAGCAGAACTAACTAACTAACTAATCATGTTAGTTGTAAGGAAAAAAATGGAAAGCTTTGGTCCCGTAGAAGTTTGATTTAGCGGGTATGGGCTAAGAGATCTGATTAGTACGGTGGGGATTTCTAACACAGTTGCCACTTCCCGATGATGCTTTGCAGGCAAAGGCCAGGGCTTAGCTAGCCCGTAGAGCCTCCCTCCCACCTGCGTGGCCAGCTATGCAGTACTTTATTCTGAAAGCAGTAACACCCCTAAGGACACCATATTCCAGTCACACGGACAAACTGGCGCTCCACTGAAAGCGCCTCCTCTGGGGTCCAGGAAGCCCACTCGCCAGTGGCACCGATCTACTGCTCCTCAGTGCCGTGGTACCTGGGCTTCCACCACCGCCGGCCAAGCCCCTCTCCCGACGGTCCTGTTTGAACATGAAAGATGCCAGGAAAGGGAAAGCAAAGCAGCGAGCTATGGTGTTCCCACTCTCCTAGCATTTTCTTTCTGTGTCTCTGGTGAGTCAGTTTGTTTGAATGTGAATTACCTGCAATCATAAAAGTGACAGTACAGCAGGCTGCCAGGAGCCCGGAGGACGAGGAAGTGTGTGCTGCCGATAAGTGGGGAGTGCGTGTGTGCGTGTGTGTGCCTGTCTGTGCACACGGGGTGGGGACGGGGCTGTCCTCACTTATCAGAGCAGTTCCTAAGGGGGCCTTTCTGAGTGAGGCAGGGGCTGGGAGGGATGAGACACTTGGAGGCCTCTCGTCTGGATGAGGTTATGATGGCCAAAGGCCAGGGCCTCTTCAAGCCAGGGGGCCACTCCTGCCGCCTGCCCCACCTCTCCAGCCCCTGGATTTCAGTACACTCAGCATGTCCTCCCTGGTTCCTAGGGCTGTGAGAGGAAAAGGTAACATGGAGGCGATGGCCAAAGGCCAGGGCCTCTTCAAGCCAGGGGGCCACTCCTGCCGCCTGCCCCACCTCTCCAGCCCCTGGATTTCAGTACACTCAGCATGTCCTCCCTGGTTCCTAGGGCTGTGAGAGGAAAAGGTAACATGGAGGCCTATGGTTACTACCCTTATTCTCCTGGTGCTGGTACCTCCTCCTTAGGAACTGGGATGCAGGTGAGGGCCCAGGCGTGATGCCCTGTGCCCCTGACATCGAGATCTAGGGCTCCTATCCACTCATCGCGTCAGGCTTGTGGGAGGGAGGGGAAGGGGACCGGGGGTCTGCAAGTTTGGGCCTGTAGCTTTCTGAAGTTGGTGACAACCCAAAAGCTACCAGTGGAGAAAAGCAGGTGAAGATGGTGCTACTTTGGGGCCAAAACCCCCTTTTTTTCCATCTTTGCTCCTCCTACAAAGTAATGGGAGGTCCAGAGCCCACTCAAGCCCCCTGCCAGTCATCTGGATAAAAGCTACAGTTTAGGTGTTCCAAGGGTTTTGGTTATTCACCACTTACTCAGGGTCTCCTAAGCTCTGGTGTGGTGCTAGGTGGTAGGTGGTGGGTGGTAGTGGTAGGTGCTGGGTGCTAGGTGGTAGGTGCTGGGTGCTAGGTGGCAGGTACTGGGTGCTAGGTGGTAGGTACTGGGTGCTAGGTGGCAGGTGCTGGGTGCTAGGTGGTAGGTACTGGGTGCTAGGTGGTAGGTGCTGGGTGCTAGGTGGTAGGTGCTGGGTGGTAGTGGTAGGTGGTGGGTGGTAGTGGTAGGTACTGGGTGCTAGGTGGCAGGTGCTGGGTGCTGAGTGCTGGATACTTGGCTCCTTGTCTCAGGATATGCTCATAGTCTGATAAGGGCAACATTACGTAGCCAGTCAGCTGTAATACAGTGTAAGAAACATGAAATTGGGTAAGCATGGGAGCTGAGGAGGTCCATGGTGCTGAGCCCTACATGACTTGGGGGTGCTGTGGGGTGTGAGGACAAATGGCCTGGGAAGGCCTCTCAGTGAACTGCCTGGACTGATGGGATGCACAGAGGGGAGACAAAGGGCATCCATGCAGGGGAGCCAGCCCATGTCAAGGCCTGGAGGGCTTCTCTTTTAGGAAGTCAGGGACCACCGGTAACTCAGCATGACTGAAGCAAAGGGATTGGCTGAAGCTGGAAGACGAATGAGGGCTGAACGGGTTCTCGTGAAGGCACAGGGGGGCCACAGATGCTTTTAAGCAGAGGAGGGACACACCCAGGAGGGCCGCTCAGGAGGCTGTTGCAGGGACCTAGGTGAGACCAGACGAAGGCCTGGTCCAGGGCCGTGATGGTAGAGGCAATGAGGAAGAAAGATTCTAGACATGTTAGGAAGCAGACTTAACAGGCCTTAGTAACTGACGGGGACTTATGTTCTGGGGAGGGAGACAGACATTAAACAACTAATTACACAGTTAATTATGCAATTACTACTGTGATAAGTTGTTCTGAAAGAGAGTGGAGGGGGTGAGGGCCTACTAGGGGAGGATCTGCTCTGGCCGGGGGTGTGGAGAAGGCTTCCTTGAGGAAGTGATGCTGACCTGCAGGCGGGGAAGGAAAGGCCCAGGTGAAACGATAGAGCAGGAAGGAGCAGGGTGCTCGGGGGACCTCAGAGACCAGACTGGCCAGAGCCGGGGTGGACCAGCTACGGTCTGGGGGCCAAATACAGCTGTCTGCCCGACTTGATGTGGTTTTATCGGAACACGGCTGCACCCATGTGGGGCACAGTTTGGGTCGGCCGCTTTTGCACTTTATTGGGTCCGGACTAGTGTAAGGGAAGTAGGTGCCCAGGGTGCAGCATTGAAAGTGCCCAGCCGCAGCCCTGCCAGCGAGAGCCTCCTCTAATCTCACACCCCGGGTGCCCTACTTGCCTTTTGTTACTCCCCATCCTGCCGCATTTGAATTGAATTCTTGCGGAACTGAGGCTGGTTACAGAGCCTGAAGTATTTGCTCTCTGGCCCTTTATAGAAGAACTGTGCTGTCCTTGGGCTAGAGCAGCACGAATGAGGGGGTATGTGGTACAGGCCAAGCATGGATGCTGTCGGAGCGCCGCCCGTAGGAGCACCTGTGCAAACACCTGTGCCCCTCCGCAGGGCCTGGCGGAGGGGGCATTGTCTCCAGCTGCAGAAACTCGCTCAGTCTGCGCACAGGGCAAGGGAGTGGGTGCCGGAGTTATCACCCTGGAAGCAACCCTCAACAAATGATGGATGGTTTTCATGAGGACAAATATCCCAATTTCCTCGCTTCTCAATGGGAGAAGCCTATGCCCCAGAGCTGCCCTGTGGGCCAGAGCACAATACACACAGCAGTGTCTAATGCGACAGTGACAATGAATCCTTCGATGGCTCCCTTCCTTCCCTTTCTGGCTCACTCCCTGCCCCCCAGCAGTGTTTTCTGGGATCACCACCCGGCCCCCCAGACGAACCATGTGCATCTCAGAATCTGCTTTGAGGGCAATCCAACAAGACACTGGGATGTCCCCAAGTTGCCCCAAGGTGGGAGGGGCCACATTTACCAAGTCCCACTGTAGAGAAGGGATGCCTTCTTCTGGAGAGCTAGCGGAGTTTCATTTGGAGGACTTCTTTCCCCTATAGGCCTCAAGCCACAGTGTGAGGAATCGGACTTAATACATACATATATTTTAAATTCTAAACTCACACACAAGCTTTCCGTGTGACTGCGTTGCCTGGAACTCTAACATTGGGTCCTTGTGCAAGCCTCCTGTCCCTCCACCCCAGGAACAAACGCTGGACAACTGATGTCTCTGTTTTGTCATCTGATAACTCTGTTTCCTTCCTCCTAAAAGAAAACTGTTAGAGAAAGAATCACTTGAGAAAAGCAGTCTTGGCCTACTTACCCCTTCCATCTGTCTTGCGTGGGAAGGAAACAAAACTACTCTGTGCTTTCCAGATTCCTTCCCAAAGATCCCAGGGCCCAGTTGGCCCATTTGAACCAGTCGGTGGCTTTGACCCGGCACCCGCTGATCCCCGAGGGGTCCCCAAATTAAAAAGCAAGGTGTTTTTTTTTTTTTTTTTTTTTTTTTTGGTGTGCAGGCCT
>NW_020172768.1:3216688-3281647 GCF_003031525.2 Neophocaena asiaeorientalis asiaeorientalis
GGCCTCACTGTTGTGGCCTCTCCCGTTGCGGAGCACAGGCTCCGGATGCGCAGGCTCAGCGGCCATGGCTCACGGGCCCAGCCGCTCCGCGGCATCTGGGATCTTCCCGGACCGGGGCACAAACACCATGTACCCCGCATCGGCAGGCGGACTCCCAACCACTGCGCCACCAGGGAGACCCTAAAAAGCAAGTTTTAAGAACGGGCTCTCCTTTCCTGGGGATTGTTGACAGCTAGAGACCACATGGGCTCGTCAGTGTGATGATCTTGAAGAGAGATATGATCAGGGCAAGTGGCTCTAAATGGAGATGAAAAAGCATTTACGGTGTCAGGGAAGAGCTATCGCAGGATGCCGGAGCAAACGCAGTTTGGGAAGAAAGGGGAACACGGGCCGTTTTGCAAATCAAAAACAAGAGGCAAGGGACAGTGAACACACGCAATGATACGGAAGGGAAAAGCAAGGAAGATAAGGAGGAAGAGGGCAGGCGAGAAAAGGAGGAGGGGAAGAGGAAGGCAGAGCCTGCAAACATCAGAGCGCATTGAAAAGAACGAACGGGAAGGCAGAGCATGCGCAAACGCCACCGCGGATGAAGGGGGCGGCGGAAGGGCTAGTATTCCAGCGTGAAGTGTGCGCAAGGGCGCTTGGAGCCCCTCCGAAGAATACAAGGGCCATCCGCAGAGCTACTGACTAGCAGAAGACGGCTCCTGCTTGACTTAGCAAAGGATGCGATTTATCTTCGGAGAGCACCCTCAATGTGCCCGTGTCAGTTCTTAGATGCTTTGGCAGGAGGTTGGGCATGGGACGGGTGGGGGATGGGATGCGGAAAAAAGAGGAGCACAGGCAGGTGAGGGGAAAGAAGGGGAAAGAAGAAAGGAGATGGAGAGAGAGGAAGAAAGGAGAGGGGAGGGGGAGAAGAGGGGAGGGAGCCAGGGAAGAGGAGAGAGAGGATAGGATGGGAGTTTGGGAGAGGAGGCGGGAGCGGAGGGAGCTGCAAAGGAAGATTTTGAAAATCTTGAGCTAAGAGGAGTAAAGCAAGCCACCGTCTCTGGAGGACCTGCTAGGTGCCACACACTGAGCTAGGTGTCACTTCATTACCTTATTTAGTCCTTATGCCAACACCACACGGGTGCTGTCACACTCATTTTTTTGGGCCACGCTCTGCAGCTTGCAGGATCTCAGTTCCCCCGCCAGGAACTGAACCTGGGCCGCGGCAGTGAAAGCCTGGAATCCTAACCACTAGGCCACCAGGGAACTGTCATGCTCATTTTTATGTAAGTTGAGGAAAACGAGGGCTCTGAGAATTAAAGTAACTTTGTCCCAAATCACAACGTTGAGGAAATAGGTAGGTTGGGATTCAAACTCAGGGATAAAGGAGTTATCCCTGAGTTCCAGGGGATACTCCAGGGGAACAGGCAAGTGCCTGCTTTCATGGACCGCTGGGCTTGTCCCAGGTAAGGGACCAATTTAGCACAGAAGATTCCTATACCGTCCTATACACGTAAAAACTTAGGCCTCCAACCACCAGGGGGAGCTATCTCCCCAGCAGAAATAGCAACCACGTTGATCTAAGAACTAGCCACGCCAGGCAAAGGAGGTATTTGCTAGCTTGAGTTTGTGTGGCTTTAGTCGGTGATCTGGGAGGGCAACAGCTGACTGGGCTGAATTGTACCAACTGATTTTCACTGTTTCCTGGACTCCACCTAAATGGGATCTACCTGTTATTCTCAATCAGTATTTGTTTGTTCCCCTTTCTCAACCTGTGACCATGGACTTTGTTGCTCTGGTTAGCTGTCCATCCCTTGAAAGATGACTCGTGTCTCATTCCTAACTTTTGGCCTGGGGCCGGGCAGAGAGCCTGATGCATGTAGCTGTGTGGTACATTTTTGATGAATGAGCAGACGAGAGGATGTGGACGGGCTTGAGCAGGAGGGGTTCCTGAGGAAGCATTTAATCCTAGCAAATCCCGTTCAGATCAGAATCTCAAATGTTACTTTTAAGCAAAGAGCTCCGCAGAGGGAGCTTTCTTTGCTTTCCAACAGCCTTCAGGCTGGACCTTGCCTTCAAGACTGCCTTCCTGGGGTTTAGCTGTTTCACCCACTGCTGTCTTCTTTGCGGGGTGGGGTTGGGAGTTAGGAGGAGGGTAACTTGTTTTGTCCTGGTAATCATAGTAATAAAGGCTCCTTTCCAAGTCTGCCATGATGTCCAGTGATGTGTGAGCACAGTTTGTAAGATAAAGCTCTTTGCAAGTGGCTACTGTCCTCGGGGTTCCACCTTCCTCCACCATCTGTAAGCTCTCTCATGGGGGCTCAAGGGACTGTGCAAACCAGCAGTGAGAGAATGTTCTAGCATTGGCTACTCCTCACCGGAATCTCTGAGGGTTCTTGCTGGAAACGGATCCTTTTAACCCCCCTCAGGCAGGTCTGCTGTGGGACCACTTGGGGAATCACTGTCCCCACATCTTCTCCTCCACCCCCCATCTCTGCCCTCGGGTTGCCCACCCACCCCAGGCTGGTGGCCTCTGTCTGTCTTGTTGACTTCAGGGTCATTGCCAAACTAAGAAATCCATTTCCATCAATGCTATTCTTCATTTTGAGCCACAAAATAAAACACTTTATTGCGATTACAAATAGCAAAGTTATTTTCTGCTGAGTCCTGGCATCCGAACTTTATAGCATGCTGTAATGCCACCCTGTGCTGATGTGTGGCATATTTAATATCCATCTTTCTTAGAAATAACAGTGTTCAGAAATTAGAAGGGACTTTAGCAGGGAAATAATTAATGTGGGTAACTGTCATAAACGCCACAAATGGAACAAATACAGATGGTAGTGAGCCGTGATTGCTAATAGGCTAACCTGTTTTGACAGAACTTTCAATTTTTTCCTCGGGAGGTTTGTGGAGGGAAGTTAAGATGTCCTTTTTCTCATGACAAGAGCCCAGTCCTTCTGGGTCAGGGATTCACAGATCTCCTAGTTGGGCAAAGGAGTGTCACAGAGCTTTGGCTAAGACGAGGGTTTGCATCCCGGGCCTGGGTCTCTCTCCTACCCTGGCTGCCCTCAGGCCGTCAGGAGGGAGACTTCTGTCTCCTGTAACTGTACTGCTGCCCTCTGTCTCAGGCTCAGGCAGGCTGTCCTGGAATGGCACCAGGCATTTCCCGCCCCTGCCCTGTGGCGCCGGTGGAGGAATGGGGATCCCTGGCTGGGCTCCACTCAGTGGGAAGTAGCTCTTTGAAGATCCTGGCAGCAAGCAGGTGTGGGTTACAGAACTCAGCTCCAGGACCGCACAGAAATGAAAAATCGTCATAGAAGAATGACTCACCAAACACACAGGCAGAAATCTACTGAGACAAATATACAAAAGGGTGTTTGGGAGAACGACAGCTCCTGGCTGTTCCTATTTTCAGCTCTGCTGGCCTCGAAGCAGCAATGGAAGCAGAAGGACCAGCCACGTTCCTCACGATGAGTCAGATGTCCCCAGGGAAACCCTGGAGGGCTAGCCTGGGGAGGGCGGGGAGGAGGAACTGGCCTTTGCTGAACGCCCGCAATGGGGTAAGCAGTGCACTCTGCACATATTCTTTTAATTGGTTCCCTTTTCACAGTGGTCATTTGAGGTGGGCATGGCCAGCTAATATTTAAGACAAGGAAACTGAGAATTAGACAATAAGTGATTTGCCAAGTTCACCGGGGCCCTCCCAGAGCTTCCTGGGTTCTGGGTAGCACACGCTGGCCAGACACCCCCATTGGTGCGATACTAGAGGGACTTCCTGAGTCCTTCTCCCCCTGAGGCCAAACCCTCCTCTTTGTCGCTAAATCCCAGTCCCTCTCTCCCACCCAAGGACACTGATCCAAACTCTGTCCTCTTCCTCTCCAGTGCCACCGTTTCCCTCTTCTCATTTAATCATCTCCTTACAAAGATGCTGTGATGTCTCCGAGTTTTAAAAAATGGACAAACCTCCCTCGACCCTGTTCCTGCTAGAGATCCTATTCTGTGTTCTCTTTTACAGAACAGAAGGGCTGTTTCCCACCATCTCCAATTCCCCTTCATCCATTGTCTCTTGAGCCCACTCACTCAGATTTGGTTCCCAGCTCTCCACTGAGGGAGTTCTTTTCAAGGTTACTGCCAAATCTAGTGGTCAACTCCTAGTGGGCGTCGTTGATCAGCTCTTCCTGTTTTTTTTTTTTTTTTTTTTGCGGTACGCGGGCCTCTCACTGCTGTGGCCTCTCCCGTGGCGGAGCACAGGCTCCGGACGCGCAGGCTCAGCGGCCATGGCTCACGGGCCCAGCCGCTCCGCGGCATGTGGGATCCTCCTGGACCGGGGCACGGACCCGTAACCCCTGCATCGGCAGGCGGACTCTCAACCACTGCGCTGCCAAGGAAGCCCCTTCCCCGCCTCTATTATTCCCAGATGCTGGAGGACCTCAGGGCATCTCTGGCCGTCTACACTTACTGCCTAGGTTATCTCATTTAGTCCCGTGGCTTCCAATACCATCCACATGCTGAAGACCATCCCCTTGCCTGACATCTCTATTTGCATGTCTTATGAGCATCTCAAACGTAACCCATCCAAAGCCAAGTCCAAAATCCCAAACTCATGCATCCCAGCCTGCCCTCTCCACACCCTGCCCACCTCCCCCAACCTGACCCTCTCAATATCATCCCCAACGCAGAAAACGGCGACTTCATTCTTCCTCTTGCTCAGGCTATAGCCTCAGAAGTCATCCCTCTCTCTAACATTCCTCATTCAATTGTTTATTTGGAAAATGACCATTTCTCACCATCTCTGTGGCAGCCTCCCTGGTCTCAGACAGCATTGTCTCGCGCCTGGGTGAGAGCTCCTAGGAGACGCTCTGATTCTTTCCTTTCCCCTCCAGCCTCCTCCCAGCCCACGGTGGATACGCCATCCGTACACAGTGTGAATCGGAGCCCATTGCCCCTCTGTTCAGACCCTTCAGTGGCTCAGGATCAAGATGTTGCCCCTTCCCATCTCAGCTACCACTCATCTTTTTACTTCCTCTGCTTCAGCCAGACTGACCTGCTAGCTATTTCTCAAACACGCCATGCAGGCTCCCTCCTCTGGATCTCGGTCCTTACTACTTTTTTCTGCCTGCTATCTCTTTTACTCTGTCTTATTTTTCTTTATTGAACTTCTCATCACCTGAGAAGTTCATATATTTATTTGTGGATTGTTTGTCTCCTGCCACTAGAATGTGAGCTCTTGGGGACAGGGACTCTGTTTTGTCCACTCCTATGTTCCCAGCGCTCAAAATAGGTGGTGCCCAGGCATATAGTAGGTGCCCCATCAATATTTGCTGAGGGCATGTATTTAGATCCTGAGCGACTCCGAAGTTTTGCCCTCCCCGTCCCTCCACCCCCCTACAGGGCTGCTTGCATGTAGATAGGGACATGCTGCAGGGCGGGGCCTTGCTTAAGGGATGTATCTGCCTGGTACCCTGGTGATATTGAGTTCAAAATGCCAAGGCCCAAAATCCCTCCAAGAAGGTATTACCACAGTAGTTAAAAATCCAGACGTCAAGGAAACATGCTAGATTGCCGGATGATATAAGGAAAAAAAAAATTAGATGAGTAGAAAATTGTGACAAACTGAAAATTATTTTCAACTTAGATCCAAGAGGTTTAAATTACTGTTCACTGCCATGCTCAGTCTTGGTGAAGACATTCATCATCTGAGCAGAGATGCTTTGGGGAGGGAATGGGGAGTTTTAATAATAATGCCAGGACTGTTTTGGGAAAAGCAGGTGATAGCACCCTAATCAGGGAGGAAGAGGCTGGCCTGTGGCTGGGTCTGGTGGTCATGGGGGTGATGCTGGAGGGATGGAGTGGAAGAAGATGTCTGGGAAAATGGAAGGAGACAGAGGGCATCAGGAGGGGAGGAAGAGTCAGGAAAGGGCAGAGAAGTGCGGGCATCAGGTCCGATATATTAAAAGGGCAGGGGCTGGGAGAATCTGGAAGAAGGGTCTATTTCGTACACCCGAGAGAAGAAAGAAACTGGGATTCCTACGGAAGAAGCTAACTGGGCACCAACTGAGCTGGTCTGGGAGGGGCCATGAAATGAGAACAATTCTGGCTGGGAGGCAAAGTGCATTCAGGGCCGACCGATCGAGGAGCATCACGGCGACGGGAAGGAACGTCGGGTCCTGACTTAATCTCACCTCCTGACACTCACGAACTAGACTGTGGAGATGTCACAGACAGTCCCTGCTTCCGTGTCCTCCTAGCTCCTTCTTTAAGCGGTTCCGAGGAGTAAACAAGGCAGGAAGGCATCCGGCACAACGCGCGGCACAGAGCAGGTGCTTCCCCGGCATCTTCCCTAAGGAACCTGCTCCGCAAGAAGAAGATAGGACCAATCGCTGAGGCTTCACGCGGGGCTTGCAGACAGGAGCTGGGGGATGAGCTGAAGGGCCTGGTGAGGAGGCCTGTGCACTGAAGCAGGGACAGTGACAGGGGTGCTTTGGGGGGATGGGCACAGCTTCACGCCTGGGCAGGGCCACTGGGGCCCCCAGAACTGTCCTGGTCTCAGGACAGCTATATGTGGCTAATACCAGGATGGCGCCTTCCAGTTGAAAAGCTTATTTGTGCTTCTGAACCATTTGTGTCTGCTCTGGTCAGAAGAGAGGAATTTGCAGAAAAGTCCTTTCCTAGGAAGAAAATTAGGACTCCCTCGTATGGTATCTCTCCCCAGTCTGTCAAATCTGTCTGCCTGCAAACATCCCAAGCATCACTCTTCACTGACACTTGAACCCAGAGGTCTGGACGTGATGTTCCCTGTGTCAGAAGGCTCCTCTCCTGGTCACCAGCATAGTTTCTCCATCAGTTCGTACAGGAAGTAGCATCTACCTTCTTGGGGATATTTTCTCTGGCCACCCTACTAAAATTTCACCCCCTTCTACTCTCACTTACTTTTACCTTCCTGATTTATATTTTCTTTTGAGCACTTCTGACTATCTAACATACTCTATCAGGGCTTGGCAAATGATGGCTTATGGCAACGTCCAGCTCACTCCCTGTTTCTGTAAATACAGTTTTATTGGAGCACAGTCATACCCACGACTGCTTTTGTGCTATAACAGCAGAGTTGAATAGTTGTGACAGAGACCATATGGCCCTATAGGCTAAACTCTTTATTAACTAACACTTCCCCGGAAGTTTGCTGGACCCCTTCTCTAGCTAATGTACATTGTTCATTTTCTGTCTTCACTACTAGAAGGTGAACTCTATAAGGGTGAGAAATTTTGTCTGTCTTCTAAATTATTGCATTCCTCTTGACCTGGAAGAACATGATAATTATCCAGTAAATATTGGCTGAGGGAATAATGTTGAAAATTCTACCCCTTGGCAAAGTCCAGCTCCAAGAGCACCTCTTCACGAAGAACTCCTTATCTTCTAACCAGATATATGCTCCTTCCTGTTTGCTCCATGGTGCTTTAGTTTTACCTTGGAGCATAGTGATTTCTGCACAAAATCTCATTTCTCTCACTACATGGTAAGCTCCAGGTGTCACCTCTATCGTGAAACCATCCTTTGTCTCCCAAGACAGTATCAACACTTGGCCTCTCTATCCCTCTTTCATCATCTATGGCTGCCCATGGAAATGGCATTGCAGTGTCTGGCACAGATAGGGCTCCTGCACTTGACCGAGACCCTCGTGGGCAGGGACTGTGGGCTAGTCATCTCTGCCAGGCATCTAGCGTAATGCCTGTGGCCTGGGCACGGGGTAGGTAGTCAGTGAACACAGCTGGACTTCCCCACTGAAACCCTGGTAGCCCTCCTACTTAGCAGGGCTCTTGTGTCTGCGGAATACAATGGAAAGAAAAGGGAACAGGGCTGAACCAGAGGACACTGCATTCATGGGGGTGGGGCAGTGGAGAGGGAGCCAGAAATGGTTAAGCAAGCAGGGGGAGGGGCCGTGCTCTGTCCATCACGTTCTGCTATGAAGAGGTATCCTTTTTTCCAAACGGATTCTCTGTGGCTTCCTGACTCACATGCTCTATGGGATCAGTAAAAAGTTGGGGCTGACACTACCTAGCACCTCACCTTGGGCAAGAAACCATTTCCTGGACCCTTTTCCTCCATGCTTTTAATATAAAGGCCCCAGGGAATCCCCTGGCTGTCCAGTGGTTAGTGCTTCCACTACCGGAGGCCCAGGTTCAATCGCTGCTCAGGGAACTAAGATCCTGCAAGCTGTATGGTGTGGCCAAAAAACCCCAAAGCCAAACCAAAACAAAGCAAAATAAATAAATAAATAAAATAAAGGCCCTAGTAGAGCAAGAAAAGCAAACGTAGTATTTTCTACTCTTCTAAACTGTGAGCTTTTTGAAAGTAGCAACTCTGTGTTGTGTTTATATTCTTAGCACTTAGACCAGTGCCTGATTACAGAGTAGATGCTCAATTAATTTTTGTTGAATTACATAAATGATCCGATATGATATGAAAAAGGAAGGGAGGAGGGAAAGAAGGAAGAAAGGGGTCAGCACAAATGCTTTCTGGGACTTGGAACTCGGGAAACAAGCCCCCAAACCAACAAAATACTCAGAATCCTTTAAGAGACGGTAAACACCAGAACTGTTATCTCCCCATCTGGGGTTCCTGGGAATTTTCTTCTCTTCAAGAACACAGTTGTAGGAAACCAGAGTCTGAGCTGGTTGCTTTCACGAAGCTTTCTGATGATGAAAGGAGATGCAGGTAGACGGATCCACGGGCATGCTCAGTGGGAACAGGAATCGCTGGAGCTGCCTCTTCTGAGCCTTTGTGTCTGGCCTGGCTCTTTCTCAGACCCAAGCCTCCTGACAAGGACAGAGATGGAGACCATACCCTGCCCTCACTCACCCCATGGGTGACCTAAGAGACAAGTGGGGAGAAAAACATGACGCCTGAAAGTCGGTCACCCTTCAAAAGTAGGTTTCTTCTACCCTGGCCATGGGAAGATAGGTTCCTATGTAAGATTTCTGGTTTCCCTCTCCTTGAGGTTGGTTCATTTTCTCTATACCTTAAACACCTGTGCTGTGGTACACAAACGTCACCACGAGATCGGCCCCTGGTCCAGCACACACACACACACACACGCAGACTTGTTGTCAGAGTTCATTCCTCTTATGGATAAGATACAGAGTGAGTGAGCTAGCAGATGGATACCCTGGAGGTTCTGAGCCATGTCACTCCTTATCAGCTTTCTCCAAAGATCCAGGCAGGATCTGGGAGGGGCTGCTGATGAGGCGTGTGGGCACTACGAATTTCCAGCTGGAGTGAAACCTTTCTCTCCCCGAGGGCTGGTGAGGTCTCTTCCGCTGCTCAGCGGATACGTCATGCCAAGATTGAGTCCAGGTGTGTGTTTTAGCCACCTTTCTTCTCGAGGCCTTTCTTTCCCCTTTTGAATCCCAATGAGACATCTTGAATGCTGAGCATGGGAAGCCAGACCAAGCCTTGCTTATGTGCCTAGAGTTCTTCCTAAACTCGAATAACCTTAATAATAGCAACTTGCCTGCATTCCCCTGTATCACAGATCAGCTGGTCAATTCATCATTCATTTGATGAATATTTATGGCGCCTTGACTTCGTGCCAGGCAGTGTGCTGCGTGTGGGAGTAGGTACTTTCATTCCTGTTCTACAGATGAAGAGACTGAGGTCCGGAGAGGTGAGGAATTCGCCTGAAAAGTAGCTGCTTCAGGAATCAAAGTCCTGTCTTCTGCTGTCTGCCTAATGGCCTTTTCATTTTACCAAGGCTTTAACAAACGTGGGTTTTGGTGAGGGGAGGTTGGAGGGGAGGACATAGGGGGTTCTTTCCTAAGCCTGTGGGTAACCACCAAGGCACAGGCCAGAGGGACGTGTGACTGGGTGTGATGTATATGGAAGAGGACAGCGTGGTGCCGGCTGTGCCATGAAGAATTAATCTCAAGGAGATGCTACTGAGCTCCAGAAACGTAACGTCAGTGGCGAGAGATCAAAGCTATGATATCTCCGGCAGGGTATGCTATCAGCAGCGATCAAAGCAAAACAAAAGGGTTCATTTTGGTGCCCTGTGCATCAGTGGCCTGACTCCCTGACTCCGGGCACAAAGCAAACCATCGTGATTTGGGAACTGTGCTAACACCCACCTGGACTTTTTCTTTTTTTTGACATTTCCTTACATCTCATTGTCGCCGGTCCATAAACAAAAACATTATCGTGTCTATCAGCTTGCCGTTGTTCACTCACAAGCCGGCTGGCCCCCCATTTTCTTCTGGGAGGATGTGTGCTCAATAGTTCTCCTGCTTCCTCAGAAGCCAGCCTTGCTTGGAGGATGCAGGGGCACGGACCATCAGGGCGCCGACCTTGCTGGAGGACTCTGGGAGAACATGTTCAGGGCTGGTGGTCTCTGTCCTTGGGGCCCTGCAGACCACCACACTGAGCGCCCTCCCTCTCATTCTAAACCCAGCATCCTGGAGTGGGTCTCGAAGGCCTTTCCGTGGAACCCTGGGGCTCCGCTGAACCCAGCTTGACAACCACAGAGATCCTGTCCTAAGTTTCTTAAAGTTCTGACATTCAGTGATTCTAGGGGAACACTTACAAATCCCTCACAAATCCATGGAAGAGCTCTGACATGTTTTCTAGAATTTTCTCTCGTAAATCTCCCATTGTTCTTTTTCTTTTTCTTTTTTTTTTCTTTTTTTGCAGTACGCGGGCCTCTCACCGCCGCGGCCTCTCCCGCTGTGGAGCACAGGCTCCGGACGCGCAGGCTCAGCGGCCATGGCTCATGGGCCCAGCCGCTCCGTGGCATGTGGGATCCTCCCGGACCGGGGCACGAACCTGTGTCCCCTGCATCGGCAGGCATACTCTCAACCACTGTGCCACCAGGGAAGCCCCATTGTTTCTTTTGGAACTTCTCTGGGATAAACTTTTGGCTTTGTGGAAGAGTCTAAACTTCTCAAGATGCCTCTTTTTGAGTGGCTTCAGCCTACCTTTCCAGCCTCTTCTCCCCACCCCTGCCATTTCCCTTCTCTCAGTGAAACTCTGTATTGGACCACACACCATTTCTGAACACGGCATGTGTCTGTGCCTCCTTACCTTTGCTTATGCTATTGCCTGTGCTAGGAATGCCCCCTTTCTACGTTCTTCCCGGAAAACTCCTACTCATCCTTCAAGACCTGGCTCAGATGCCCCTTTCTTGAAAAGTTTCCTCTCTTTCTCAGCCACTCCTATAAGGCAGTCAGCTGCTTCTTCCTCTGAGACACCTTATCCTCTGGGCCACCTCTATCAGAGGTCTCAGCAGGGTGTGTCATGGCTACTGCAGACAAGTCCATCCTCCCCACTTGATTAAGAGCTCCATGAGGACAGGACCTTAGCTCCAAATTCCCAGTGCCCAGCACAGAGCCTCCCGGGGAGAAACCATCAATACATGTGTGTGAAATGACTGAGAAGGACAGCAAAGGCACACGTACCGCGGGTGTTTCCCCAGAAGAGGTGGGGCTGAGGGCGATCCCATGTGGACACTCCCTGCACCCAGCGGACTGGCCGTCCCTCACCTGACACCAGCCTGGATTTGCAGAAGCTCAGGCTCTACCTCTTCTTCCTCACCTGCACACTCCCTTGGAACATGTTCTCCACCGGAAATCTGAGGTTTTGCCTCTGGTGGCCTCAGCCTGAGAAGAAAGGCCTCAAAGTTCACAGATCTTAAAATTAAAATGAGGAAGTAAATGGACAGCGGTGCTCTGGCTTCGTGACGAGGCTCAGTTTGGAGGACTTGGCTTCCGCGAGGCTCAAAGAGCGAGAGTTGCTCAGCTCTCCCCCAGGGCCCGGCCCACCAGACCGGCATTTCCGATCTGCATGGACACCTCCCTCGGAGTGTCTGGCTGTCCCACCCTGGGTAAGCCGTGCTTTTCTGGTCCTCCTTCTTCTAATCTCTCTGTCTACCTCACAAAATGGAGAATTCAATTTTCTCCCCAAAGAAAATCAGATTTGACTTAGCTTGAGCCATTTCTACAATTGCTACTGAAGCACTGTGTCTGTGAGGACAGAAGGGCTGAACTGGTGGCTTCCTAGGGGGTGGGGAGTTGGGGTGAGCTGCAGCAGTATCTGGGTGACTAACCTGGCTCAGACACAGTGGAGACATCTGTAGCCCGCAGGTTGCTGACCTGGAGCCCTTGGTCCCCCAAGCCCGGGGATGAGGTGGCCCAGAGCTTGGAGTAGAGCAGCCCCAGGTGGGAGTATTTCTCCCGAAGACTCCACATCCCACAGCTCGGAGAGAAGCAGGGCAATGCTGCCTGGGAGACTCCAGCACATCACACAGGACATGGGGCAAAGGCAGTCCCTCATGAGGCATATCAGAGTCACGGGGCGTGTGCAGAATCAGAGGGGCTGGACGTGACGGGGAAATGATGCTGCAGGGCGGGGCCACTGGTGGACAAGGTGGCCGTCACAGCAGGGCAGTCAGTCCCAGTGAAATAAACAGGACCACAGAGGGGCAGGGTCAGAGGACCCTGTGTGACCTTGGCTGAGTCACTCCAAGCCCCTGAGCCTCAGTTTTCCCCTGCGGGTTTGGGGGTGGATGTCCTTCTGTAGCACCCATGTCACACTTACCCACATACTAAAGTGCGGTGTCCACGGATGTGTTTTCCCCACTAGAGTGTAGGCCCCAGAGGGGCAGGGAGCTCCTGCTCTATCCCAGTGCTAAGCACCCTGCCTGGCCCATACGGAGTTTAGGGATGTCTGTTCACCTGAGCTGAAATGATACAGGGTAGACAGCTGGCTGCCTGCTGTACATGGTTATTAGTTTCCAGGCTGAGTGATGCTGACGTAGAACCCAAGAAACCCTGGACAACCTGGACTTTGTACAGGGAGGGGAAGAGAGGCAGAAGCCCCAAGTACTGATCAGTGGAGTAAGGGCTGTAAAGGATTTAGGGGCAGGTCTGTCCATTAATTAATGTGGTCCTCTGGGCAAAAGATTCTGCACCCAGTCCCTCCCACGCCCAGCGCTGATTCCACCACCCTTCCCCTCTCCCGTGGCTCCTGCCCTGATCTCTCGCTGCCCCCATTCCCGGAGTGCCATTTGCATTTGGGGAGGAGAGCCCTGGCTCTGAAGCTTGAGGGGTGGGACGAATGGTGGGGCTGGGCCGGGCAGTGGGCTGTCCGGTTGCTGGGGAGACCCCGAAGGAGGCAGCTTGGGGGCAGGTTTGCATGCTTTGGGGCTTGGATCGGGCCAGGGTGATGGGTGCCCACCGCAGGCCAGACAAATACAAGCTGGTGCTCTCCCTTCGCCTCACCTGAGTCCTGCCTGAATCGTAGGTGGGATAAGAGAGTGGCTGGAAAGAGATGGCCTAATAAAGCAGGGGAAACAGACTTCTAAGAAACACAAGACTTCTGATTTAACAAAAACCCTAATTCTTTCAGGGAAGAGGGTGGTGCATGGGTAAAGTACGGAAAGAGAAAAGAGGAAAGGACGGAGTGGAGCCCGGGGAGGGTTGTCTTAGGGACGATGCAGGAGACACAGAGAGTGGGAATTTGGACCATTCCTCTAGGTCACTGCAGCGGAGCTCACAAAGCCCTGGAGGGAATCGGCGGGTCAACAGGGCGTAGGAGCCACTCCTGGCCTTTGGATTCCTGGAGACAGCAGGGGGCCCAGGGGACAGGCTGGCCGGTGCTCCCAGGTGGGCTTGGGCCTGGGTCCTGCTGTGGCCACTGTGAGGCCCAGGGCACCCCCAGGAACATGGATGAGCTGCAGTGCAGCCACCCCAAGGGCATGCACCTGTATTTTATGAGCTGGGGAGGCAGCAGAAGCCCAGGGAGCCCTCGTCAGTGGCGGCAGCGGTGGGGGGTGGGGGGACTTAGTTGCCACCGACCGCCAGCATGTTTGTCCTGCACTGTGAACCTTTAACAGATCTTTCACATTGGCTCCAAAAGCAACCCTTTGAGGTTATCAGTGGACACTTTCCTCCCTTCCCTTCCTTGACACTTCTTCTGCAAACTCTCTTTCCCCGTCTTCTTTCTGGGACACCGTCCTCCTCTGTTTCTTCTCAGTGACCTGTCCTTTTCCCAGCCCCTTGAATGTTGGTGTCCCTAGGATCTATCCTCGGCCCCCATCTCTCCAGGACACCCCTCCTGGGGGCAGCCTCATCAATCCCAGAGCCTGAAATCTGTGTCTTCCACCCACACCTGGGCTCTGACCCTCAGTCCCATGGAGCCAACTGCCTACTGGACCCTGAACCCAGAGACCCACAGGCCCTCAGGTGTGGTGTGTCCAAACAGCCTGATCTCCGTTGCCCCCAAGTCGGCTCTGTCCTCTCTCCCCCACATCTCAGTGCACCTCCAACATGCCCTGGTTATCCACTAAAGATCTCGGGGTCATCCTGGCCTCAGCCCTTCCCCCCAACACACACAACTATCTGTAAGTCACGAGTCCTTCTCAGCTTGACTCCTACGTGTGTCTTCAATCTGCCCCCATCTTCACACCATACTTAGGATTGCATCAACCTCTGCTTAGATGAACGGTTCTCACTCGGGGGAGACTTTGCCCCTGTGGGAATAGTTGGCGATGTCTGGGGACATTTTTGCTCGTCATGACTGCGTGGTTGCTGCTGGCATCCAGCAGGTGGAGGCCAGGATGCAGCTGAGCATCTTACAACGCACAGGACAAGCCTCCACCCCCCCAAGTGTTTACAGTCCCAGATGTGGATGGTGCAGAGCTGACAAAACCCTCGCTAAGATGATGCCAAGTTTTCCTAACTGGTCTCTCTGACCTCAGGCTCCCCCTTTAAACCACTCTTTTCATTGCTTCCTGAGAGAATTCTTAACCACAAACAAATCCATCTGCATTTCCCCACTTCCCAACTTCTCAGCATACAGTCCTCCCTCTGTATCCACGGGGGATTGTTTCAGGAGCCCCCATGGATACCCAAATCCCCAGATGCTCCAGTCCCTTATACAAAATGCCCTAGTATTTGCATATAACATACGCACATCCTCCCGTATACTTTTAAATCATCTCTAGATTACTTACAATACCTAGCACAATGTAAACACGGTGCAAATAGTTACTGGTGTCTGGCAAGTTCCAGTTTTGCTTTTGGAACTTTCTGGAATTTGTTTTTATCAAATATTATCGATCCTCGGTTGATTGAATGGTGGTTGGTTGGATCTGAGGATGCGGAACCCGTGGATACAGAGGGCGACTGTAGTTTGCAAACTCTCTGTGATATGGCCCCTGCCTACCTCCCCTCCAGCCCCGTGTTCCGGCTCTCCCCTCATTCTCTGCTCCAGCCAGATGGGGAGAACTTGCAGCTCCCTGGGGAAATCACACTCTTTCATGACCCTGTCCCACCAGGGTTCACGCACCAGGTTCACTGTCTGCGTCTGGCCAGTGTTTACTTAATCCTTCAAGCTTCAGCTGAGTGTCCCCTGCACCATGGCTTGTGTGCATTCTTATGTGTACCTCTCACATTCCTGCAGTCTCCTTGAGATGTGGTTTTATTGGTCGTTGCAGACCAGCGCCCTGAACCGTGCCTGGTGAATGAGTGGGTGAAGCCACCCCTTGTGGCTGGAAGGACCGGGCCTGGCACTCAGGCCTTGGGACGCCCAAGCTCTGCACTGCTCACCAGACCTGATGTCCCCAAGGAGACCCAAGTGGGTTCCGAGCCGCCTGACCCCTCCCTCTCCCAGTTAGGGAAGAACAAGGAGCTAAGCAGCGGCTGGCTGGCGCTGCTGCCCAAGTGCTTCCATTTATTCACAAGCTGAAAGACAAAAGCCTGGCCCCCAGCATATGCCAGATCAAAAGCAAAGAACAAAAGGGACCAGGAAGGCAAGATGCTGGAAACAGTGGCCGCTTTGATGCAGGTAGCTCTTTGAGGACGCAACTGAGGGCTGAGCCTCCAGCAGGGGGGAGAGGGAGAAGTGGCTTCTGGAAGGTGAATAAAGTCATGAAGGGAGGGTCCCGCTAGTGGCTCTCGGTGGGTTTCTGGGGCGCGAGGAGTGGGGATCTCGTTAATGTCACCTCCTCGCCGCCCTGCCTCGGGGCCTCACCAATGTGTCCCTTAGGAGACTCAGGGTTCCTGCAGGAATGACAATCGAAGCCAGAGATTTGGGATGGAGGATTTAAGTAATGGCTAGAATAATACAGTAGTTAATATGAAGCTATTATTAATAATAAAATGATTTCATAGTTTATAATAATGCAATAACTTGGTAAGTTCTATATTGAGCCCGGGGTTGCAGGAGTACCCCAGTCCTGTCCACTCCTCATGAAGCCACCCTGAGAAAATATAAGCACAGAAAGGGAAGCAATGCTTTGTTGTTAGCTGGGCTTGGGGTCAAAACTCTGTTGCTCTCTGGTCAGCCGGATAAGACTATGCTTTCTACTAGGTAAGGTAGGCTTTAACAGCTTCATGACAAGGGCCAATCCAATCCATCACCAGCCCCAGGAAGGCTGGAGTCAGAGACGGAGAGGCAATGAAGACTGAGCATTTCCCTCCAATTCCTGATGTGGAGTCGGCCTGGGAAGCCTGGCCCAGAACCAGGACACCGTCTCTGGCTCAGCTGTCATCTCGGAGAAGAGAGGAGACGCTTCTAGGAAGGTGACCTTTTGATGCTGGGATGCTGCCCATCAGAAGACTTTGCCGAAGAAGAATCTTGAGGAGAGATTTGGAATCTGACCCCAGAGGGCCATAGACAAGAAAGGCCCGGTGGGAGCCCTTTCTCTCACCAGAAAACCAAGCAAACCGGAAGTTAGCAAGAGGCTGAACCCTAAGGGGAAAACTGTGCTTCATTTTGGACCCTGAATAGCTTGCCTACCCACTGGATTCTCGGATAGTTTTGGTGAAATCCAATATCAGAGGAGGGAGATTGGCCCTTGTTGTGAATACCGAAGAAATGAATGCTGGGCACTGAGGCATCTTGAGATATTTGGAGCATTTCACCTCTGATAAGAGTACAGCCTTCCAATTCAGCCAGGGAATTTCTAGCCCCTTTGTTGAAAATCAGTGAAAGTTCTCTCGAGTCTCCCTTTCTGGTTTTGGGGCCACTGAACTTTTCAGAAACTTTCAAGTAAGGTGGGGAAGTATTTTTAGAGATGGTAAGGACTCAGGGGCCAGACATACAGTAGGAGCTCAGCTGGTGTCTTGGACCAGGAGGAGGACCACAGTCACGGCCAAGGCGCCCCGCCCAGGCAGCCTTCTGTCCCTCGCACCGCAGGAAAGCTAGCTCAGGATACCTTCGTCATCTTCCCAGCACTCCCTCTGTCCCCGGCAGGGACACGGTGTGCAGGGAAGATCAAACCGGTTGCATCTTCGGAAGACCTAGACTCTTTCCTTCTCCCTCTGAGCTGTCATTTGCTGTAAACATGATCATTGATATGCAGCCATTATACTTCCATAATCATTAATATTCTTAAAAGGCTCTTGGGAACACATTTATACAAGGCTACATGATCTGTTCCTACATTTACTTTCAATTTAAATAATGGTTTTAGCCAGGGTTTTGATGTGCTGTTTACTTTAATTATTTTTCTGCCCCTATCTGTGTCTTGACACAGTGTCATTTAATATTTTATGACTCTCCTTTAGCCCATGTTTTCCCTGATATGTGCGATTCTAAGGAGCTGCTGATGCAATCTTTTTTTTAAACTTGCACTTTTAACTTTTCTGATGCTTGTTGTAAACAAGATGTGGCATGTCTACGGATTCTCTTCCCCTGGTGATAATGGGAGGGAGTAAATAAACCAGCAGACAGCTGCTTCGCCAAGCTGACAAAGGGATGCCAGGGTGCTCTGGCCCTACTGGGGGCTCAGAGTGACAGGCCAGCAACTTCAGACAAGGTAGGACACAGGCAGCCCAGAAGAAATCAGAGTCTGCTTCTCAAAGTGTGGCCCGGCAGCTTGAGGGTCACCTGGGAGCCCCATCCCAGAACCACTGGGTCAGAATCTCCATCTTAACAAGATCCCCAGGTTATTTCTGTGCCCATTAAAGCTTGAGAAGCATTGTACTAAAGGAAATCAACCTGTGGGTGGGAAGAAAATAGACCTTTCTCTGCTTCTCTCTCAAAATTTCCAGGCTTTCATGAAAGAAAAAAAAAAAAAAAAGCTCTACTTTCAGAATCTATGGTAGATTTTTCTTGGGCCATTTCTATAGTAGTTCAAATATTGTGTTTGTTATTTGGCTTGAGATTTCACCCCGCCCCCACCATTTTTCCATTCATCCATTTGCTCATTTAAGAAACATTGATTGAGTATTGCTGTATCCTAGGAATTGCGGAAAGTAATCAATAAGACATGGAATGTCACCTGCTAGAGATGTGTTCACAGTGCTAAAGGCACACGGAGGGGGAGACTCATGGAGAGGTCAGAGAAGGTTTAATTGAAGAGATGATTCTTGAACTGATTCTAGAAGGATGAATAGGAGTTCGCCAGGCGGAACAGAAGGGGTGGTTGGGTGTTAATTGAGGCCGAGGGAATGATGGCTAAAAGACGTGGACATTAATGTTCAGGGAATGACATTGTCCTTTGGTCCAGCCCTGTTTCTGTCTCTGGTCAAGGGCAGGGCTGACCGGCATGGCCTGGACCGATCGCAGCATCTGTAGTGCAGAGACTCATAGGGGATGTTTCCCATCCTAAGGAAGAAAGGGTTTTCCTGTCGAGACCGTGGTTGGTCGCTGCTGGAGAGAGGAACAAGCACTGGGACTCAGAGCTGGGGGACACGTCAACTCATTTCTACCGATCCCTAGTGGTGGCCTTTGACAATACCCTTGACCTCTCTGTAAATCTGTAAAATAAGTTCCTGGGAAGGCTAGGTGAGACGAAATACATGAAAGAGAACAGCACTTTGCAGGCGTGCCAAAATATGACTGGATCTGAGCATGAATCAGAGGCCGATGAGTAGAGCAGGGAGGTGAGTAATAGCAAAGGAAACCAGCAAAGCCAGGCGAGCACTGCAGGGACCCTGGAGCAGCACAGACTGAAGGATGGTCAACCAGGAAGAGAGAAAGGAGAGTTTCCATCAGCCCCATTTCCAGCCTCCTCCGTCCACTCTTTGTTGACACAATATAGAAACCAGGCCTGGAACCCAGCGACTGCTCAATACTTCCATTGAACAGTAAAACCTCTCGTGGGGCAGGCCAGACCGGGGGTGTGAGCTCCGTAACGCGCACTGGGAAATTGGGGCTTACTGGAAAAGGGCATTACTGGTTTTGAAGGTAACTGACGGCTGTCAGGCCTCGGAAGATGGAAAACGAGAGAAGAGGAAATCGAAACCTGTAACTCTGGTTCAAGGATAGATATTATTTCCATTTCTCTTTCTGTATGAACTGAAGTAAATTGTCCTTTGGGTAGAGCCAAGCCAAAGAGGAGACATGAACTCACTGGGAGTGAACAAATCCAGCTAAAAACTACTTTTCATCCCTTCCCGTCTCATATATGGCATTTATCCTGGGTAACAGAGGAATGGATAATCTTAAGTTAATGGCAAAATAAGAGGGATCATTCCTGATACTGACAGTACAAAATAAGTACCTCGATGTTTCCATTTCTAAAGGCATTGGACTTTGACAGGGGTCTGGCTCTGCCCATAGCTATCACTGCATTTATTAGTTCTCACTGCTGTTTACATCCCTGATGTAGCCTGAGAGTTTCCACAGCTAATGTAGTGCAAGGACATAGCAATATTGAATACATGTATTAATTTCTTTCTTTGCATAGGTATTGAAGCTGGCTGGACAGCTTTGTGTGAATTTGTATGAATTGGGTCACACGAGGGACTGTCCAGAGAAAGCAGATGATCTGGCTTACTTTCAGTTATCATCATACAAAAACAGAAAAATTTTGGGGGGCTATATACTATGTGCCAGATGTTTTATATACATTTTCTCATTGAATTCTCCAATCCACCCTATGAAATAGGTACTATCATCTCCATTTTGTAGATAAGCAAACTGAGGCTCAGAGAAGCAAAGTAATTGGACCAGTTATAAAAAGCTGAAATGTAAATGCCGGAGCTGTGATTTGAATAGAGGTCCACCTCTAGTCAACCAACCCCATCCAAGCTCTTTATGTGTTCATACACCTTCTAAGCAGAGAACTTGGACGTTGGAAGGATGCTCGGCGATCAAGTAGGCCATTGGTTCTCAACTGGGGGTAATTTTGTTCTCCAGAGGATGTCTGACGATGTCTGAAGGTATTCTGGGTTGTCACAACTAGATGGAGGGGTGGGGTGCGTGCTCCTGGCATCTAGCGGGCAGGGGCCAGGGATGCTGCTACACATCCTTCAATGCACAGGACAGTCCCTGCAACAATGGGTCATCCTACCTGACAGGTCAATAGTGCTGAGGTTGAGAAACCCTTGTGTAGACCAGCCTCCAGATTTTACGATGAGAAAACTGAGGTGGGGGTAGGGTTAAAGGTCACAGGGAGACAGGCGGATGGGGGTCACCATACATGTCCCTGTGGTACCCGGGATAAAGAACTCAGAGGGTGTGCCCTACTCTGGCTGTCAGGGAGCGTGGGAGGGAAAGGCTCTCTCTAGTTATTCAGGGAGACAGCAATTGGTTACATCAGAAAACAGGATCTCCAGGAGCACTGCCCTTGTTCAGATTTCGGAAAAGAAAAAAAGGCTAAAGTTTTCTCAAATAGTAAGTTTCCCACTTTGCTTCATTTGGCAATTTTCGGATGCAGATTTGGCAGAATCTGGGTGAGAGTGTACAGAGTAGAGATGCACTCGTCAAGGGGAGAATGAATGCGTCCTCCTGATTGGGAGGCTGACTTTGGGGACAATGGTGGCTGTCAGTGCATCGGGCTGGGGTCCAGGAACATGGGAGGGAAGCAGGAAACGTTCAGGGCAGAGGGTGTGCTGGTGGCTTCAGCTCCAGAGCACTGAGGGCAGTGGCCACAGAGGCAGGGAGAAGGCAGAGCGGGTGTGAGCTCGCCCTTCTGCTCTCCCACCACCCAAGCAGCCCCCGTCGTCCTGGGGTCTAGGGGTGGGGCAGCATGTTGTGGGGGGAGGAGAACAGGGGCTTCTGGGTCTTATGTGGATCCCGGTAAAGGACCTAGGCAAGGGCTCAACATCTTGAAGTCTCGGTTTCCCTACCAGTACAACGATGGCAACGATCCCAGTGGTGGACAGAATGAGATCACTTACGTGAACACTTAGCAAGGTGACGACCCATCAATGTGTGTTAGCTTCTTCCCCATCTCGGCATCCTCCAGTGTATGAGGGCCTTTGGGGACATGGTGAGCTAGAGGAGGCTTGTGTATGCACAAGGTTGGTCAGGGCAGGACATTTTAAGTGCACAGGTATACCTAAGGCTTCCCATGTGCTAGTTACAAAGTGTGCAAGGTCCACAGCTAAGCCAAGGAACAAAACCCGACCTGTCTTTGATTACAAGGTGAGAATCTCCCAACAGCACCATTGGCCATCCCACCTACCCCACCTCCTCTGGTCCTCTGCCTCCTTTTGGTCCTTCCTGGCAGAGGGCTCCCCCTCGCCACCGTTCTAGACATGGGCCACAGGTGCAAGTGGGCTTCCTAGAGGCACCCGGCCAGACCCTGTCTGGTGTGCCCTGCCTGTGCCTCCCCTGGAGTCCTCAGAGACACACGAGTGGGATGCGGGTTCACATGAATGGGATGCGGCCACACGAGTGGGATGTATGTTCATGCAGGCTAATGGAGCCTTTTAGTAACCAGGCTGAGGTTCCTGGTTTTTTTTCTGGAAGTACAACATTGTGGTTCAATATTTGCTGGGTGGTAATTAATAGCACTTAATCTGTAAATCTTGAGCTTGTTTCTCATTTGTTAAGAAATGGAGTCACTGTAGCCACCCCTTGTTGGCTCTCTCCATCCTTTTCCCTTCCCCGAAATGGCCTTTCCTATTTTAGCCCTAGCAGGTCTTAAGAACAGAAGGCCAAAACCAAACAAAACAACATTAAAAAACAACAACAAAAAAACCCCACGACAACCCAGAAAGAGGTTTACTGCTTCATGAGTCAGGCAGTTACCTGAAAAAAAAGTTTATGGAAGAAGAAATGTGTACACTATCAAACGTAAGGTAGATAGCTAGTGGGAAGCAGCCGCATAGCACAGGGAGATCAGCTCGGTGCTTTGTGACCACCTAGAGGGGTGGGATAGGGAGGGTGAGAGGGAGGGAGACACAAGAGGGAAGAGATATGGGAACATATGTATATGTATAACTGATTCACTTTGTCATAAAGCAGAAACTAACACACCATTGTAAAGCAATTATACTCCAATAAAGAAAAGAAAAAATAAAAGAAAAAGAAATGAACTCCACCCCCAGCTCCCCAGGACCTGGTGTCAGACAAGAAACTCCTTAAAGGCAGAGCGACATCTGTTTCCATATTCTTCCAGACAATGTCTAGTAAACAAAGCACCTCAATGATAAAGCTATCATCTATTGAGAGCCTCCTGTGTTCCAGGTGCTTAAATATATGTTTCATTTCATTCTTATAACACCTCAGCGATCTTAAAAGGCAGGTACATATTATCTCCATCGTTCAAACCAAGAAACCGTGTTTCCGAAAGACCAAGTAACTTGCTCACAGCCACACAGCTAGAAGTGCCAGAATGGAAACTCAAATCCAGACTGATCTGGCTCCGAAGCTGAACTCTCCCCACTGTTCCATGTTAGTGTCTAAAATGTGGATTCACTGATGCAAGCTGCCTGACTTCCACAGATAACTTGCCCACAGAGCATGGGATGACACTCATAATAGTCTTCATGGGCTCTCATCCTGGCCTGGCTACGGGGTTCTCCATAAATTACTTAACCTTCAGCAGCGTAACAGCCTTGTGCCGTAGGCTGAGCCGGCATTACTGAATTACTCTCATTTACAGGAGAAGAAACAGAGGAATCTGGGTAAAGTTGAGCAGCCCCTGAGTAGCATTTGGTCCCTGGGTCGCGGGCCAGGTGTCAGGTAGCGCCATGAACCATGAACCCTGCCTGGGTCTTACACCACCTAACACACTCTTCCCGAGGGTTTCTTGCCTGGCTCAGCCACTCGGTTTGGTAACGTACAAAGTCTGTATTTCAGGCCGAAGGAGGCGCAAACGACAGTCGAGGTGTGTGCCCGGCTTGGTGGATGAGACGGCCCTTGGGGAATACTCCCGCCAGCCATGTGGATGGTGGCAAACACGTCCAGGAGAAAGGCACTAAACCCCCACCAATCAGGCAGCATGGATCAGGTTTCAAAAACCTCAGGGAATTTAGGGCTGGCAAATAAAATGTGCTCCATTTTGCCAGAGCAGAGGGGATTGGACAAGGAAGCACTTAGAATTTTGACCCTGCACTTTGATCAGTTTGACGGGCTTAATATTATAGAAATATTTCATTGTTTCAGCAGAGACGAGGAAATCTAATCATCCATCCAGCTGAACTCGAAATTTGTCATGATTCACTGGAGGGCTGGGGGCAGAGAGAGAGAGAGAAAGAGAGAAAGAAAAAGCTGATTTAAAACCCTGCTTAACCTGAGGTAATTTGGCCCATTAGTTCAAATGGTGTTTCTTCCCCCCTTCCTTCTTTTTTATTTAAGTCATCGCTCTGTTTTCAAGATATTATTTTTAAAAGGTGGCACCGAATTATGTTTTCTCTCCACATTCATTTTGAGCAGGTGATGAAAGCTACAGTGGGGAGTTCTACTGTGATTAATGGAGGAAACTTCAGATGGAGCTGAGTGGAAGCAATGGTGTAAAATACGGTTTTATAAATAGGATTGAAGGAAACGAAACTGCCCTATTGCTAAATTCAGCGGAGATGGTATCCGTTCTACTTTCTGGTGCCACAGTCGTCTGTGGATATTCTAGACAGACTTCAGCAGTCACAAATGCGTCCTGACTTGGGGGTCACGTGAAAGCCCCTCGCTCACAGATCTCTCTCCGACCCGGAAGCATGTTGCTTATACCTGCAACTTATCCCTATGGGTAAGACACTGCTCTGTCCCAGCATCTTCACTTATCTTGGGAAAGAAGACTAATAAAACAATAATCCCATAGCTCGACTGAGACTCAAAGATGGTAGGGTCCGGGAGGGGGGCGCTCGGTGCTTTGATGGAGAGGTGAGGAGGGGCGGAGGCACAAAAATGGACTGAAAGACCAAGTTAGACAAATTCTTAGTTCTGCCTCGCTGGGCTCAGGTATGTCCTTTCCTTGTTGGGAGCAGAGAAGGTAACCCTTGCCAGATTTCCATCAAAATGAGGTCATGCTGCTTGGAGATAGCCAGACTCATTGAGCAGGAGATGTACATTGTCCCAGGGGAG
Organism: Neophocaena asiaeorientalis asiaeorientalis; assembly: GCF_003031525.2. NCBI lineage: Eukaryota > Metazoa > Chordata > Mammalia > Artiodactyla > Phocoenidae > Neophocaena > Neophocaena asiaeorientalis. The sequence goes on from NW_020172768.1 coordinate 3,240,923, forward strand.
TCCTCCATGGTATAACAAGGGACAAGGCTCTCGGAAATATCATCCAACAGCGCTGACTTTGGGGCTGTGTGAGAACAGGGAAAGTGACAGACCAGGGAGAAGCTATCATCACGAGGGACTCGTTTCTGCGGGCACTGCACGGAAAACCATCCTGGGCATTACGTAACACAGGCCAACTCTCTGTTCTCAACGGTAGGAAGAGGCAACTCAGGGGAAAGACAAGGTGTCCTTTCCAAAGCACAGGCCTCTTCTCTCTTCTCCCCCATCTGCATTTTCACCAGTGCTTTGGAGCACAGATCCAAGTTCTAATGCAGATTCCCAGAATGCTACTCACTCAACACCTACATAGACAGAAGGGTGCTAACATGCAAGTCATTTTACTGATGCAGCTGTGTTTGTTCATCAGGGGGTCTGCTAGCTTCTGTAACGCAGACACAATGACTCTTCAGGGGCTCTGTAATGCCACCAGATACTGAGCTCCAAGCTTCAGCCTCCCCATCAGAGTGTGCTGGGGTGATAAGTGATGGTTTCTTACATCCAACCAGAGTTCAGCAAGTGCATCAAGATTCTTCAAAGAAAATGCCTGAGAGTCCACAATATGGGCCATATGATAAATGGGAATTTTTAGCACATACAAGAGTGCGGGAGGCAGGTAGGGAAATATGAGTTGAAAAGAGATACTTCGGTACAAATCGTAGAACCTTGTAGGTAGCGAGGAGCGATCCCTGTAGATTATCGAGGCTAGTGGTTCTCACATCTGGGCGCACATCAGAATTACTTGGGGAACATGTGACAAATTCCGACTCTGGGGCTTCACTCCTGGAGACTATAATTCAGTAGATCAGGGCAAGAAGCCCAGACTCTGGTCCTCAGGCAATTCTAATGCTGCCTACATCAGGGAACCACAGAGGTCTTGTGTGGGACCCAATTGAAGAAACTGAAACCTAGGAAGAAAATTGGGTAACTCACCCAATGCCATAAGGCTAGTTAAGAGGCAGACAATGAGACTACCGTTCCCTAGCTCTTTCCATTATTCCTAACTGCCACCAATTAGCATTTCCCTCCCAGAGAACTTCTCTCGGGCTGAGGTTATGGGGGGGGGTTGAATGGAGGACACTTGGGCTAAGGAGGAAGCACTATTTGGAACACATGGGAAACTCTATTTACACCAAGCTTTAAAATGAACTTCCCATTTTCCAGCCTCAGCTTCCAGAATGCAACCTTAATCTAGTTCATTTGCATAAGCTTTAAAATAAGCCTTTAGAACAAATGCAGATGGATCTTCAAATAACAATATTATGATGGGTTCAGTGTAAATGATTCAGAGACATATGGATGGCATTTCTTGAGGATTTCCCAGAGAGTCGCGCTGTCTGTCTGTATGCAGGGGAGCTTTATTATCAAGGCAAGACTGGGGGTTGGGAGGAGGGTGGCATTCATGGAAGGACAATGTATCCTAACCTCTCATTGCTTCTGATTTATTTTCATGCCTCAGTGGGCTGGACTGATAACACAGAATGGCCAACGTGAAGCAGAACTGAGTCTGTTCATCACACTGAACTTGGATCATAGGAGGAGCTCACACCACAGGCCATGGAACACAGACCATAGATGTCAGAACTGGAGGGAACCAGAGACTTCCCATTAAACTCTCCTCACAATAGGGATGAGGAAACTGAGGGTCGGAGAGGCCAAGTGACTTGTCAAGATCACACCGCCAGTATGTGGCTGAATTGGGACATCAATCCAGGTAGGTCTAACTCCAAATCTTATTTTCTTTTGAATACATCACCCCAGCTGCTAAGAAATTAGCAGACAGTGGCTTTTAAAACCAGATAGGCCAAACACAGCTTCAGAGAGAGGTTATGCAGCCCCATCTTTATTGATCAACAGCTTTGTGGCGTCACTGACACACTGGTAGCGGGGCAACGTGGCTCCTCTCTGAAGAGGCAAGAGGAGATTCTGAAGGTGATGGATCTGCATTAAGCAGAACCAAAGAACAAGGCACTTCCAGGTCAAAGACTTGGTTTGCTGCAGTTTGGAGTTTCTAGGTCAGCTGCTCAGAGGCTGTCCCCTGCTCAGCTTCTCTGAGATGAGGCCCTAGTAAGCACCTCCTCAGAGGGAAGAGTCAGGAAAACCAATTTAAGATCCCCTTAGACAGGACAGATGGAGATACGGGCTTGCTTTCAGCCCAGCGTTAGTATCTTATCTTCCAGCCAGGCGGACACTAAGAGGGGCTGACTATAAAGGCTCCAGCCAGAAGAAATGGCTTGGGGGTGGGAGGTAGGCTGCTAACCTTGGGCAAGTTGATTAACTACTGTGGGCCTCAGTGTCTTTTGCTGGACTAGTGTCGTAATGTCAGTCTGTGGACAGGGGAGGGCTGGCTGGCTGTGTACGAATCACCTGGATTTTTGTCAACACTTTTGTTGCCATTTTGTCAACATAGAGACTCTCAGGCCCCGGTTTCAGCTGTTCCGAAGTTTTGTTGGGGGGGTTGCCCAGCAACAATCCCATTCATTCAGTCACAGGTGTTTATTACACATGCAGGAGACGTTCTGGCCTCTGTGTGAGGTATTGGGACATAACTGTGAATGCATACTGCACAAGAAGCGCTATACAAGGCAACTGAGGTACATGATTGTTTAAAGAGGAATTCTCGCCTGATGAGTGGCAGTGTAGAATTACATACATGGGATTAGGTCAAAATTGGGCTTGAACCTTTGCTTTGCCACTTACTGGCGGTATGACCTTGTTTATGCAACTCACCTAACCTCTTTGATCTTATCTGTAACATGGGGATATGATGATGGTACCCACTTCATTAAAGGGTTGTGATGAATACAAGAGAGACTCTGGCTGGCCACTTAGCACAGTTCCTGGAGCAGAGCCTGCTGTTTACCAACAGCAGGTGCACACAGGGATTCCTGGGGGTTCTCAGCCATCTGTGTGGCATGCATATGAGTGTGTCAGACACACACAGGCAGGCATGGGCACTGAGGATGTATCTCGGAATAAATTCAGTGATGGGAGAAACTACTTCTGCACCTCCGCTTGGCTTCATCAGGGAAGGCCTCATGGAGAGGTGATATTTGATTAGGGCCTTATTTCTTAATAACAAGTAGAAATGGAGAGGGGCATGGGGCCCAAGAAGGCAGAAGTTGTGTTTGGAGAAGTGGTGAACAAGTCATTTGTGGAGATGAACCTGGAAAGCTGGCCTATGGAGGGAGGGCAAGCGTGCTAGGTGAAGGAGGTTGGACTGTCTTTAGTCTAGTGACCACAATTGGCATCAGTTTCTCTATTGAAACATATAACCCGGTTTCTTTTATGTTTTATTAGTCTTTTATTTCATAAAGTTTAACAATGATTTTGCTATGAAGGAATGCACACGTAAAGTGATTCCATCTGATTTTAAGACAATCTTGTAATAAGTAAGTGGATGACTTGCTTTTTACAAGTCTTCTAAACTTGTTTTTGAAGTGGTGTAACCTGAGTTTTTGAGTGAGGCAGACCCTCTGATAAATCTTTGTTGAATAAGTGACTAAGACGTTGAGCAGGGAGCAGCCTTTCTGAAAGTTCATCTTGAGGAGATGTGCAGAGCAGAGAGGACAGAAGGGAGGCTGGAGGCAGAAAGGCCAGAGCTGCTGTGACATCCAGCTGGGGGAGCCAGGCTGCTGGACCAGAGAGGGCCAGGAGAGGAGGGACAGGTGAGGGAGGCAGAGCCATGTTTGGTGATGTTAGAGAGGAAGGACAGAAGAGGCAGAGACCTCAGTTTCCACAGTGTGTGTCTGAGAACAAATGGCGGCCAAGGGGGACACGACATGGGGCCGAGGAAGAGGGTGCAGAGCCTGTCCTGACCCTCCGGACTATGTCCGGGCTCCCTGTCTATGTCCAGTGGTGATGGCAATGGCGTCTGGTAGATGGTAAGGACTCAATGAATGTTACTCTTATTACGGTTATTTATGGCGCTCAGGACAATGGCAACAATATTTCAGATCTGCTTTCCCTGCTACAGTATAGGCTTCAGGAGCCAGATACTGTGTCCTTGCTGCACACTGTGACCCCAACACTTAAAATTCTGTCTGCCGCATAGTAGACACTAAATAAAGATTGAAACAATAATAGAACTGGTTCAGTAAGGAAAGCGATCAACTCTGTTCAAGATATTTTAGGTTTGAGGTGATGGGAGCCATCCTGGTGGAAATGTCTACTGGGTAGTTGAATATTCTTGGCTGGAGGCCCAGTTGAAAGAGGAGACTCTGGCCACCAGTGGGCACCCCTGCCATCCTGGCCACCTGCCTCTGGCCACCTCCTTGAGAGGTTCTCAGGGAACCTCCCCCAACATCACCCTCCTATGTTCCAAGTCCAGTATCCTGGTTCCTCCACCACAGACTCTATGAATTTGAGCTGTGGTGATATCTCTGTGATACAGCGCAGCCTCTGTTGCCTAAAGAAAATGACTCTGAAATTGCAGGCTTCCAACTGAAGCTTTGAGGTACGCCCTATAGCAATTCAAAAGGAAAAAAAAAAAAGAGAGAGTGAGAGAGAGAAGCCTAAACAATTTCCTAATTTGTTATAAACAGCATTTGGTTCACGTTTCAACATCTGAAAAAAAGACAAAATAGAATTTTACAGTGTGGTCACGTGAGCTGAAGTCAGTGAGATAAGACCAAGATAGGAAAAAAGGAAAAGAAAAAAGGAAAGACAGCAAAACCAAACAAACTCCCCAGGCTGTGGTACAGTAAATACTTGGTATACTCGGTATGGCCATTTCCAGTGGTTCTTTGTGTTTCCCCCAAATTCCCAAACACATGCATGAAAAGAAGCCCATAGGACCAAAGCCAGAGATGAGGGAGAGAAGAAAAAATGTATCCAGGGGGTCTCAGGTGGTCTAACCGCTGAGCTTCCCTCCCATGGGAGGACCACGTGAGAGCTCGGCCTGCAGTGGCCTTCTGGATTCTTCTGGCCACCTCATTGCTTGACACATTCTGGGTTCTCATGTCCTCACCACTCACCCTCACAATGCCAGGGCTGCTTGGACTTGCAAGGAAAGAACCAGATGAAAATGGCAGAGGCCAGGCTTAATGTCTGGGGCTTATCTTTGTAGCAGCCCAGGCTTACTCTTGAAAGGGACAACATTCCTTGTCACCACTGCCAGCCTCTGCTTGGCCTCTTTGCAGCAGCTGAAGAGTTCTCTTCCCTCTTCTCTCCCAGTCACGAGTTTTTTTTGCTTTCCCTCCTCCCACTCTAACCACCCTTTGTTAGGTTTCTCTGTAGTCTTGCCCTCTTCCACCCACCCTGCAAATGTTGATGGTCCCTGAGATTGGGTCTTTGGAACTTTTCTCGATTTTGTCTAATTCTCTATTCTCTTGCACGTATTCCGTGATATTTTAAAGAAACTCATGTGTGCCAGACGCTGTGCTGGGCACTTGGGCATACGGACATTGCTCTTAATCAGCCTGTGGTTTAGTAGAAGAGCAGATACATAAAGCAAATAGGTAACAACACGGTGGGATATGTGTTGTACAGGTGTTAAGGATATGTGGCAGAGAAAGTGAGGAACTCTGCCTCATGCAGGATCAACTTTATGCAGGATGTAGCAATCAATCAAGGCTCCCCAATTCCTATCTCTGCCCATGATCTGCCTCCTGTCTTCCGAGTTCCACAATGGAGTTTCAGATGACTGGACAGACATCTCCACTGGCATATCCTGCAGATACATCAAAAACTCAAGATTTTCAAAGCTAAAACTCCAACCTCCATGCATCACCATTACTAGCTACCCAGACACCCAAGCTGGAGACCTCAGCGTGATCTTGGAAATCTCTCTTTCTGCCTCATCCAACCACATCCTGATGACAATATCTCTGCAAAAGTTCTCTACGAAAGAAGGCCTGCCATGGAGAAAAGGGAACCCTCTTGCACTGTTGGTGGGAATGTAAATTGATACAGCCACTATGGAGAACAGCATGGAGGTTCCTTAAAAAACTAAAAATAGAATTACCATATGACCCAGCAATCCCACTACTGGGCATATACCCAGAGAAAACCATAATTCAAAAAGACACATGCACCCCAGTGTTCACTGCAGCACTATTTACAATAGCCAGTTCATGGAAGCAACCTACATGCCCATCGACAGAGGAATGGATAAAGAAGATGTGGTACATGTATACAATGGAATATTAGTTAGCCATAAAAAGGAGCAAAATTGGGTCATTTGTAGAGATATGGATGGACCTAGAGACTGTCATACAGAGCAAAATAAGTCAGAAAGAGAAAAACAAATATTGCATATTAATGCACATATGTGGAATCTAGAAAAACGGTACAGAGGAACCGGTTTGCAAGGCAGAAATAGAGACACAGATGTAGAGAAAAAACGTATGGACACCAAGCGGGGGAAGCGGGGGTGGTGGTGATGGGATGAACTGAGAGATTGGAATTGACATATATACACTAATATGTATAAAATAGATAACTAATAAGAACCTGCTGTATAAAAAATAAATAAAATTAAAAAAAAAAGAAGGCCTGCCTCTTTCTACATTGTCATGATCACTGCCCCAATCCAGGCCCTTGCTCTCTCTCTCCTGGAGTACTGCAGATATCAGATAGCTCAATCACTTCTCAACTTGCTGGTCTCAAACACCATTGTACTTATGAATCACATGGGGAGCTTTTTACAAGCATACATTCTCCAGCCCCTAGCCTAGAACTGGTTAGGTAGGTCTGGGGGAAGGGCCTCCAGTGGCTCCAAGGTGAGTGGTTTATGGACCACACTCTGTATAAGTGGTGTCTTTCTGCTTTCAGTTTCCATTGTGCTCTAATAGGCCTTGCTGCCTCTAGAGTATATTCTGAAACAGACACGTTCATGTACTGCCTTCAGTGATTCTAAACTTAAAAACATTTTTTTGACCGTTCCATGCAGCTTGTGGGATCTTAGTTCCCCGACCAGGGATCGAACATGGGCCCGCGGAGTGAAAGCACGGAGTCCTAACCCCTGGACCACCAGGGAATTCCTTGAACTTCTTAATGCGGTACTGAAGGACTTTCTTAAAATGAATGGAATTCTTTCAGCTGTGTAACTAACTTGTTTTTTTTCTCTATCCGGTAAGCAGGTTGGCCTTTATACTTTATAGCTCTGGTGCACTGGATTCTAAAATTTCAAGCCTCCTAGCCCTTCCTTCAGTTAACGTGACTCAACAGCATAGAGCTTGGGGTGTGGCTTCATCCCAGGCAAGCAGATCTCACATCCTTACTCCGTCCTGACCAGCTGTGACCCTCATCAAGTTACACAATTGCTCTAAACTTCAGAGGGTTGTTATAAGGATTAAATACAATAACAGAAACAGAGCTCTTGGCCATGTAGCCAGTGTGTGATAAGACCTTAATACTGAAAGCTATACCATCTCATGCTTTCCCCACTAGGCACTCTATACCCCAGTTTTCCTGGACCATTTATTACTCCTTGATTAAGTCATGCAATCTCATTGCCACTATCTGGATGGTCTTTCTCTAACTGGAACACTCCTATTCACCCTTCAAAGGTTCACGTGTTACTTTTCTACAAAGCAGTGCTCTCGGCAGTTGCCACTGTGTGCATGGGGAAGGCTTTGTCTATCCCTCCATTGTGGTATTAAGGACCCGATGTGATTAGGAGTGCATCTTCCTTGAGCATGTTGAGACTCGAAACGATCTTATTTATTGTGGAATCTCCAAACCTAGCAAAGTGCCTGATACAGGGTAGGTACTCAGTACAAATTGAGTGAATAAATGAATGGGTGAGGAAACAACCCTGTGCAGGGAGGAGAGACAAGACCCCTACGCCCCTTTCTATGTGTTGCAGAGCGGTTCTTTTCAGACAGTGCTTTCTGTGGCCCTTGCCCCCTAGAGACCCGTGGTCAGCTGAAGCCCACACCACAAGGGTGCTGCCCTCTTTCCTGCCCCTCTGGCCCTGGACGTGGCCTTCCCAGATGACCTTCCTCTAGGTCTGTCTCCAGCCTAGCACTGTGGCCCCTGTTAGGGGATGCTCCCTTAATAACCACCTCCCTCGTCATTGATTTATCTGCTCTTCGAACCTGGTGAGGTTGAGCCTTTAAGGTGAAAACAGCAAGTCGCTGCAAAGTTGAATTATTTTACGCCATTCCAGTCCTGGCGACTCAAGGGAGACCCAGGGCCCTCTCATCCCGGGGCAAGATGCTGCCTTGGTACTTTTTGGCCTCCTGGACGTGCAGACAATCTCACTGTCCACTTCCTTTCACTCCCTTTCCCAAAAAGCTGCCCAGGCTTCCGTGGCAGAAGTCAGTGTCAGCCCCAGGAAGCTGCGAAAGCAATAAAGGAACTGAATGTGTTCTAGGTCACCACCTGATCAAGTCCCCACTTAAACAATAATCTTGCCGTTGCATCTGCAAAACCCCAGACTCGGGCCCCAGAAGGTTATTTCATCAATAATTCTTGAGTTTGCCTATGGCTAGAATTATTCCCAGCAGGCATTCAGGCCATCCTAAACAGGCTCTGTGGAGGAGAGGCCTGACTCCGTTCAGGTACTTAGGCTGGAGCCATTAATATTGTTGAAGGGTAGGGCGGGGCAGGCAGAGTGTGTGGTGGGGAGGCAAGAGGAGGAAGATTCTTCTGGAAGGGGCAGGGCCAGGCAGGCTGAGGCCGGATAAGGGCCCTGGTGGAGTGCCTGCCCTCTGACAAGGGGAGCTGCTTCTCAGGTTAATAAACGTGGATTAAACCGGGACAGGTGTGCCATCCAAAGTTATGATAAAAAGTCACTGACAAACCCAACGCTGCACGGGGTCTCTCTGGAATCTGCCGCCAATCTGCTTGTCCCCGGCTACTCTGCTGTTGAAAATGCGTCCTTGATTTACTCAGCGTATTTACCAAGCAATTTGCAAGAGCAAGTAATTGTTCCTCAGTTCACTGAATCATAGGTGCAAGAACCACTTGGGTCATCTTGTTTGACCCCCATCTAGCCTTCTTGGGCCTCCTTGGACTCCGGCTCAATTCGCATTTAATCTCCTCCTGCCCCGGTCTCCAGACAGCGGTAGATCATGGCCACTTCCCCTGGAGAGCCCAGCCCTTTGCCCGATGACCCCTTTGAGCTCTGAACTTTTTACTACTGTGCTTTCCATCTCCCTCTGCACGCTGAGGGCTAGTGCACCTTGTCCCCCTGGCTTTGGAGACACGATTGATTAATTCCCTTACTTCATTTATACTGTTTTTGTAAAGGTATTTATAGACCATGAGTGTGTCCCCTTGGAGTTGGATCCTTTCTCGGCTAGAGAAATTTGGCACCCTGGCCCTCTCCTGATGCAACTTATCTGCTAATCCCTAGAACATTTGCTGGTATTTGCCCTTGGCTTGGATTGTCTACACCTTTGCTACATGCACTGACTAGCACTGCCCCATTCCTCTGTGCCCAATGAGGAGGGCTCGTCCTCCCTTCCTGCCGGTTTTCTCTGGGGGACTGAACACCAGAAAGGTCATGCAAGGGGAGAGGAGCTTAACAGATGGCTCATAATAATGTTACAAGAGCATCTCCAAAGGAAATAGGATCATTTTTCAAGTGACTTTTTTACCAAAGTACTCTTTCGATTCTGTCCCCTCACCAGAAAGCCCTTCTTTTCAAAAAACTGTCAACAATTATGTCTCAGGGAAGGAAATAAAAGTGAACTTCCAAATTGTCTTTAGAGAGGAAGGGAGACAAATGAAGGGATGGGGGTGAGAGAGGTGGAAATTGATGGCTGTGATCGTTTCTGTGACTCCGCCCTTAATGAGTCCAGGCTGGCTGTGAGGCTGGGAAGGAATCCAGAATTAGATTCATCAACTATCCGGGACATAGAAGACCCTAGAGAACTTCATCTAATCTCATTTTTTTCCCACGAGGGAACTGAGTCAGGGCTGTGGAGTGGGACAGGTTCATGCCATGACGTCCTGCATCATGGGTGCTAATGTCAGCTCATCTGTTCACCGGCCATCAGGGGTCCTTCCCAACTTGCCTGAACCTCAGTTTCCCCATCTGTAAAAGGAAGGGTGTGTTGTCTATCTACCTCGGCATACTATGGATATTGAACATAATGCAGGTAGTAAGCAGGTCCCTGGCACACAGTAGGCACAGAATAAAAGTTAGTTGCTGCTGAGGCACAAAGCAGTGAAGTGACCTGCCCCAAATCACCTTGGCAACCCTGCATCTAGAACTCGGGTCCTTTAATCCCCAGTTCACTGTTTCTACTACGGTGCTTCCTCCTCAACACCCATCCCATTGAACATACACCTATTCCTTAGAGGTGCCATAAAAATGTTCTCAATTATGACACATTGGCTGTAAAAATACTCGGTGCTCAAACATGTAGGAGCTCAAGACCAGAGAGGAGCACTCCTCTCCTCTCGTCTTTGGAAACGAGGGCCCAGACTGGGGGTGGCAGGGAAGTTGGCTGAGAGAGGCTTAGGGATGTGGCTTCAACTTGCCGGTGAATGCAGCAGTGAGGCCTTCAGGGCTCCTGGGCTGGGCCGTGCAAGAGGTTCCACGGCACATTTTATTAGGAAAGAACCAACTGGTATCGGCAGGCACTCTGAGGGGTGAAGTACAAATGCTGTCTAATCTAAGCTCCCGCTCCCCATACCAGGAAATAGGCGTAATCTTTTTCATTTCATAGAGAGGAAAGCAGACTCTCAGATATATCACATGAATTGTACGAGGATCTGAACCCAGGTCCTTAGGGACTGGTGCTCATCTGTCTCCATTTCCACGACTGTGCTAATAAAATGCATAGTGGCTATCATTCTAGAGGTGGCTTACACTTACATGGCACCTACCTCTAAAAAGCTAACAACATCTATAGATTTTTATAAATCCAATTAAGTTTGTTACCTTAATACGATCTTGTCTAGTTTCTCTATATGGATGTGTATACATGTGATTTGGACAGAGAAATCAATCTGGATCCTTTAGACGAAATATATTTTATCTTATATCTGTGCTTCAGAATTTACCAGAAAATTGATGAAACTTCCACTTCGTGTTGACAGTGTAGACAAACTATCTAAATACATTCTGTACAATGAGAGGACTCAGCCTGGATGAGCTGAGGACTCAGCCTGGACTCAGCGTCTACTCAGCTCATTCAAACTAGTCCCCCTAAGTCTAAAATGCCCCAGGAAGCAAACCGCCCTATTCAGAAAGGTGTCCAAGGACAATCCACCTCAGTAAACCATGTCCTTGTCTAACAATTCTTCACAGCCAGAAAGTTCTTACACATAATCAGAATGTCTATTGCTTTGAGCGAACCACTTTCCTTCTGTTCTGTTTTTGCTAGCATTGGAGAACAGCTGGGAAGGTTTCAATATCTCTGTTATAAACTTGAAAGCTGTTTTAAAAACACTGTTTCTCTTCTGCTGGCTAAATAAACTCAGTTCATTTAATATTTGTCACAGAGAGAGATTATTTTGTACACATAAGAGAGTTTGATAAGAGAGTTAAAATAATTTTGGAATGTGAGATCTTAGGGGCAAGAGGGACCATCGGTTAAAAAACTGTGCAAAGTAATTGTTACAAAACCTGCTGCAAATGGATTCTTACCAAATACTTTTGTAAAGCGAAAAAGAAAAAAAATAAAGGTGAGAGCTAGTGTAAAATTCCAGTGTCTATCTGATTATAAGAAGAAAGCCAAAGAGGGGGAAAAAATGCAAAGGGAAAAGTGAAAGGAGATGGATAGAAAGAGAGAGACAAAAGTCCAGTCTCCTCCGTTTGTGTTTATCTGTAACCAGGGCAGCCAGAGAATTATATACAGTCAGTCAGAATCTGGGCTTGACAGCAAAAAAAAGAACTGGTTTCAAATCCCAACTCTGCCTGGGCATGCAACTTTGACCGAGTGACTTCACCTCCTTGTGGCTCAGTGTCTTCTTTTACAAAGTGGGGACAGGAACCCCTATCTCTGAGTTGTGAAGATGGAATAAGATGCTGCATTTAAACATTTCCCAGGCTCTTGGTAGGTGTTCGAAACATTGTAGCCTTTATGATTCTCTTCAACCAGGTAGCTGGCTATGGGTCTTGGCTTTCAAAATTATCTTTGGGGCGGGGGGGCTTCCCTGGTGGCGCAGTGGTTGAGAGTCCGCCTGCCGATGCAGGGGACGCGGGTTCGTGCTCCGGTCCGGGAAGATCCCACGTGCCACGGAGCGGCTGGGCCCGTGAGCCATGGCCGCTGAGCCTGCGCGTCTGGAGCCTGTGCTCCGCAACGGGAGAGGCCATAACAGTGAGAGGCCCGCGTACAGCAAACAGAAAAATATTATCTTTAGGGGCCTCCTTACTTTTGGATTTTGTGGATTCCTTTTTCAAGAATTGAAAAGATGGCTTTAAAAAATGTCAGGATTAGTTAGGCATTTGTGAATTCAAGAGATCCCAGGTGCTAAGTAGCTGGTGAGTTAATTATGTAGCTGCAGCATTTACATTATTATTACTGTGCTAATAATATTGATTGCATAATAGCATTATCCTTACAACAGAATAAGCCCACTGGGTGTTGTACCTGAAAACAAATGCAGAACTATAGGACACTGAAGCCTTTCATGTTTGGGAACAATTTACAGGCATCTATTGTACCAAGTATCACTGTTCTAATAATTACTGTTTTTTCCCCTAAAGGTTCACATGTCAGAGGAATGAAAATTCCATTTCTCCTGTCAAGGAAATCTAAATCCATGGACTCTCCTAGCTGTACCCCTGAAAAGGAACTCTCCTAAAGTGAAGGCATAAAAAAGGATAAAGGCATATGCGTTGTTTCCTTGTGGATGTTAGGAGGAAGTGGGGTTGAGTTGAACAGTGCTGACGGCATGAGATGTTGGTAGAGATACACTCCCTTTGTTCTCTAAAACTTGTGTCCTTTGTTGAAGGAAGTAGCAATGAACTGCTGTAAATCTAGCTTTCTGTGCTCTGCCACCGTCTCTTGTGATAATATTAAATTCTGTTTTAGCAGCGAAGCCTTGGAGTTTTCATGTGGCCAGTGGGCACGAACGCAATAGCAGAGATGTAAGCCTTCCACAAATGGTCTGCCTTCCTCCAGTCAACATTTAGGGACACGAGGTTAGTAGACTCGAGGAACAGCATGCGTTCAATAAACCTATGCTATAAAAGAAAGAAGAAAAACAGGCAAAAATGCTCCCCAGGACATAACATGTTGGTAAATGTTTGCTTGCCCACTCTCCACACTGGAGGAAGCCTTTCCAATCCAAGTGACCTAGCACCAGATCACCAAGCATCCCTCACTGCCTTGGCGGGGCTTTGCATCTTCTTCTCCAGCTCACAGCCAACCAGCCTTTCCAGAACCAGGCAGGAGGGTCCTGTAGTCACCCTGAGGGGCCACCAGCTCCTTCCTGCGCCAAAGGGATGCAGGGCTCCCTTCCTGGCTAACCACACTCGCAAAAGAGAGTGGGTAACCTAGATTATTTAGGACAAACAACAAACAAAAATGGCAACTGAAGAAAAGAGGCAATTTTCTGTCTGTTAATCTAAAAAATAAAATGACATAAAAGACAGCTGTGGGACATGAGTCTTCTTCTCCTTAGCTCCCCAGATGGCATGCCTATGTTGATTCATTTCCTCAGTACTGACTTCATTTTCTGTTTGCTTGGACAGTGCAGACCTGGTTCAGATCATATTAAGGCCGAGTGAAGGGCTACAAGCAGGGAGCCTAACGTGACACAGTGGAGGGTTGAGAACCTGGGGGCTGGATCTGAGCTCCTGCCTCTCATCCTGGTGCTCTGTGTGAGGCTGGGTAAATCCCATCACCACCTGCCTCCTGGTCTATAAAACAGGAATCATCACATCTGTTCCTCTCGTGAGGCTTCATACATCTTCATCACATGCTAGGAAATGATTAGCTACAAGGGTCCACAGATAGTATTAGTCTTAACTATAATGGTCTTAATAAATATTTATGCTGCCCAGTAAGGGGGCATATGATGTTGGAAGGATTTCCTTGTGTTCTATTTAAGGCCGGGACTGGGAAATGAGGGGAAGAGCTTACCTTGTCACTATTTATCTTTCTTAGTTAACAACGCGAGATGTATGATGGCTGCTAAACAATTTGGTGGCAGAACATCATAAATGAAGTCTGTTTTCCCTGGAAACTGCATAACCATTTGAATTAATTTAATTTGAAATGTCAAATTAAATTAAACTGTAGAATAATCCCCAAGGGAGAGCACATTTCGTTTGCAATGTCTTTTGATGGAGTATTTCCTGCCAAAAGTTTTCCTCTGCATCTGGCTACAGATCTAAATTTATTGCATTAGCACTGAGAAGACTTTTAATAGAAAGAGAGATTAAAAGAAAACTTGGTGGAAAATAAAGATGTTCAGTGCTGAAAACAGCATCCCCAGAACCTTCCTCACTAACTTCATGTTCTCTGTACGTCTGTCTCTGGCCTTCAACTCAGACTATGTAGCTGGGCTGGATGTTTGGTTGGGGAGCTTTCTCTTGGGGGCTCACATGAACATATACAGAAAATAACAGAAGGGGATGGGCAAAGTCTACTTGGTTTCCGGGCTATGAACTGGATAATATCTTCCTCAGATACTGGTGAAGGGGCTCAACATCATTTGCGAAGCAAACAATGGGGAGAAGAGATAAATTTAAAAGACCACCTTTAAAGTCATGGTGAGTCTGTGCATTCAGTGGTGTCAGGGGAACATGCTGTGCTCTCCCCAGATTGTCTCTCCTTTCTCAATAATCTCTCCTCTAAGTGCAGTTCTCTATTCAGGCTTTGGGTCCACATGTTGGAAGAAGAGGAGGTGATGGTGAATCCAACTGTTTCCAAAAATATAGGTCACCCCAAATCACCGCTTAGGAAATGACTGGTCTCTTTTTCCATGGCAAGACCTTGAAGAAAGTTGCCCTGAGCAGCTGCCTGAAAGTTGATTCAGGGGGGGAATAATCTATTTCTTCTTCCCAGTGAGCAAATACACAGCAGGCGAGGCAGATGTGAAAGAAAGTGTCTGCTTGAAACAAACAAGCCTGGCCCTTTAAGGAAGTCTAAATTGGGCCCAAAGAAACCAGATAAGAGTATCTTAATCAAATAAAAGGAAGCATTAGGCTTTAATCTCAGCACTTCAGTAACCTCCTAGTTTGTTTTAAATCTTGATTGGAAGAATTATCCTGACAGGAAAATTAGTAGTAAGTCAATAAGCCGGTGGCCCAAAGATAGGACATTAAGTAACCAGAGGAAAAACATTTATTGCAGCCCAAGGCCCTAGCCGCCCCTCCTACAGCCACAAACACTGGGCCTGCAGGCAAATCTCTCTTGATCCCCTGCACTGTGGTGGATGGGGAAGTTCATTATGATTTTAGCCATGAAGGCTTGAAGTGCAGGGAATCATATTTAAAAAGATAAGGAACACAACAAGAATAGAACCCAGCTTCATGAAGAAATTTTAATTTTCAGCAGTCATGGGTGGAAAATCAATACTACTCTTCGACACAAAATGAGAACTGGACTTGAAAAAGCCACCTCCTCCCCCTACTCTGTTTAAAGAAGAAGCACACCAAAAAGTGTGTGTGTGTGTGTGTGTGTGTGTGTGAGAGAGAGAGAGAGAGAGAGAGAAAACAGAGAAAAAGAAGAAAAAGGCCTACATAGGAAATGGTCTGCATACTGACAGACGCTTCCCTGAGTATTTATGCTGCCCCCCCGCCCCCCGCCATTTCCTGTTGCTCCAGAGCTTCCCCTGGCAGCCAACTAATTCCAGCTCTCTCTGTCAAAACGTGTCTCCCTGACAGCTTCAAGTAACTCTTCTCCATACCACTTATTTGCACTTGTTTCCACCCCCTTTCCCTTACCTTGCACATGTGTGTCTGCCATCTGCCATTCAGGGAGAGGGAGAGAGACAGAGAGAGAGAAAGAGAGAGAGATAGACAGACAGACTGACAGGGAGAGAGTCTTGCGCCAGCCTGCATGACCCAGCACTCAATTTTGAAGTCTCACTCAGAAATATTAAATCACACCCAGTTGTTAACTTGATGTAAAGAAATTTCGTTCATTGACTGGCAGTAGAATTTGGGATCTTTACACACTATCATTAATTTAGGGTGGCTGTTTTAGACATCAAGAGATTTCTCTTTTAATCACTGATTATGTCTTTGGCCAATAAAGCTCATATTGTTAACATTAAAATATACATATTTATAACTCAGTGGAGCTAGTTATAATTAAGTAGAAAGGTTTATAATAACAATAATGATAACCATTCAAAATAAGATTTCCTGATCTCCTCCAGCAGAAGGCTCCATCCCCCAACACTGCCATGTAAATTATACACCGCATGGCTTACCCTGGGACCTTTCCTCCTCACTCCAGCCCATGACCATCTCTGCTCCACCCAGCCTGCCAAAGCCACCCAGCACACACAGTCTACACAGCAGATGCACCTACACAAGGTCATGCCTTCAAGACTGGGAGAGGTAGCTGTTTCATAGAAACAAGAGAGAGAGAAAGAGGCAGAAAACTTATTTGAAGAAAAAATGACTGAAAACCTCCCTAACCTGGGGCAGGAAAGAGACAGTTTCAGGAATCCCAGAGAGTCCCAAACAAGATGAATCTAAAGAGAACTACGCTAAGACAAACTAAAATTAAAATGGCAAAATTTAAAGATAAAGAGACAATTTAAAAGACAGCAAGAGAAAACAACTAGTCACACACAAGGGAACTCCCATAAGACTATAAACTGATTTTTAAGCAGAAACCTTACAGGCTAGAAGAAAGTGGCATGATATATTTAAAGTGCCAAAAGGAAAAAACACAACCGAGAATACTCTACATGGCAAAGTTATCATTCAGAATTGAAGGAGAGATAGAGCTTCCCAGGAAAGCAAAAAATGAGAGAGAGAGAGAGAGAGAGAGAAAACAGAGAAAAAGAAGAAAAAGGCCTACATAGGAAATGGTCTGCATACTGACAGACGCTTCCCTGAGTATTTATGCTGCCCCCCCGCCCCCCGCCATTTCCTGTTGCTCCAGAGCTTCCCCTGGCAGCCAACTAATTCCAGCTCTCTCTGTCAAAACGTGTCTCCCTGACAGCTTCAAGTAACTCTTCTCCATACCACTTATTTGCACTTGTTTCCACCCCCTTTCCCTTACCTTGCACATGTGTGTCTGCCATCTGCCATTCAGGGAGAGGGAGAGAGACAGAGAGAGAGAAAGAGAGAGAGATAGACAGACAGACTGACAGGGAGAGAGTCTTGCGCCAGCCTGCATGACCCAGCACTCAATTTTGAAGTCTCACTCAGAAATATTAAATCACACCCAGTTGTTAACTTGATGTAAAGAAATTTCGTTCATTGACTGGCAGTAGAATTTGGGATCTTTACACACTATCATTAATTTAGGGTGGCTGTTTTAGACATCAAGAGATTTCTCTTTTAATCACCGATTATGTCTTTGGCCAATAAAGCTCATATTGTTAACATTAAAATATACATATTTATAACTCAGTGGAGCTAGTTATAATTAAGTAGAAAGGTTTATAATAACAATAATGATAACCATTCAAAATAAGATTTCCTGATCTCCTCCAGCAGAAGGCTCCATCCCCCAACACTGCCATGTAAATTATACACCGCATGGCTTACCCTGGGACCTTTCCTCCTCACTCCAGCCCATGACCATCTCTGCTCCACCCAGCCTGCCAAAGCCACCCAGCACACACAGTCTACACAGCAGATGCACCTACACAAGGTCATGCCTTCAAGACTGGGAGAGGTAGCTGTTTCATAGAAACAAGAGAGAGAGAAAGAGGCAGAAAACTTATTTGAAGAAAAAATGACTGAAAACCTCCCTAACCTGGGGCAGGAAAGAGACAGTTTCAGGAATCCCAGAGAGTCCCAAACAAGATGAATCTAAAGAGAACTACGCTAAGACAAACTAAAATTAAAATGGCAAAATTTAAAGATAAAGAGACAATTTAAAAGACAGCAAGAGAAAACAACTAGTCACACACAAGGGAACTCCCATAAGACTATAAACTGATTTTTAAGCAGAAACCTTACAGGCTAGAAGAAAGTGGCATGATATATTTAAAGTGCCAAAAGGAAAAAACACAACCGAGAATACTCTACATGGCAAAGTTATCATTCAGAATTGAAGGAGAGATAGAGCTTCCCAGGAAAGCAAAAAGTAAAGGAGTTCACCATCACTAAAGCAGCCTTACAAGAAATGTTAAAGGGTCTTCTTTAAGAGAAAAGAAAAGGTCATAGCTAGTAATAAGAAAATCTATGAAAGAAAAAAAATCTCACTGGTAAAGGCAAATATATAGCAAAGGCAGTGGAGCAGCCACTTAAAAAGGTAGTATGTAGGTTAAAAGACAAAAGTAATAAAATCAAATATAACTACAATAAGTATTAAGGGATACACAAAATAAAAAGATGTAAAATATGATATCAAGAGCATAAAACATGGAGGGGGTAGTAAAACTAGAGTGCTTTTAAAATGCATTCAAACTTAAGCAACTACCAACTTAAAATAAACTGCTATATACAGGCTGATATATATATAAACCTCATTGTAATCACAAACCAAAACCTACAATATATACACAAAAAATTAAGGAACCCAAACATAACACTAAAGAAACTCATCAAACCACAAAAGAAGAAACAAAGACAAGAAGAAAGGAACAGAGAAGAACTATGAAAACAACCAGAAAACAATTAACAAACTGGAAATAATACATACCTATCAATAATACCTTTAAATGTACTAAATGCTCCAATCATAAGACAAAGCGTGGCTGAATGGATTAAAAAAACAAACAAACAAACACAGGTCTCTCTATACGCTGCCTATAAGAGACCCACTTCAGATCTAAAGACACACACAGACTGAAAGTGAAGGGATGGAAAAACATATTCCACGCAGATGGAAACAAAAAGAAAGCTGGGGTAGCAATACTAATATGAGAAAAAATAGACTTCAAAACAAAGACTGTAACAAAAGACAAAGTAGGGCATTACATAATGATAAAATGGTAAATCCAAAAAGAGGATACAACATTTGTAAATATTTAGGCACCCAACATAGGAGCACCTAAATATATACAGCAAATATTATCAAATGTAAAGGGAGAAATTGACAGCAATGCAATAATGGTAGAGGACTTCAATGCCCCACTTACATCAATGGATAGGTCATCCAGACAGAAAATCAATAAGGAAACATTGGCTTTAAATGAAACATTAAACCAGATGGATTTGATAGATATATAAAGAACATTCCATCCCAGAACTGCAGAATACATACTCTTTTCAAGTGCACATGGAACAAACTCCAGCATAGATCACATGTCTGACCATAAAACAAGTGTCAATAAATTAAAGAGGACTGAAATGATATCAAGCATCTTTTCTGACCACAACAGTAAGAAACTATACATCAATTACAAGAAGAAACCTGGAAAAAACATAAACACATGGAGACTAAACAACCAATGGGTCAATGGAGAAATCAAAAAGGAAATCAAAATATATCTTGATGCAAATGAAAATGGAAATGCAATTTCCAAAACGTGTGGAATGCAGCCAAAGCAGTTCTAAGAGGGATGTTTATAGCAATACAGGCCTACCTCAAGAAACAAGAAAAATATCAAATAAACAATCTGACTTTACAGCTAAAGAAATTAGAAAAAGAAGAACAAAGCCCAAAGTTAGTAGAAGGAAGAAATAATAAAGAACAGCATGGAAAAAATGAAATAAAGAATAAAAAACAATAGGAAATATCAGTGAAACTAAGAGATGGTTCTTTGAAAAGATAAACAAAATTGATAAACCTTTACCCACATTCATCAAGAAAAAAAGAGAGAAGACCTAAATAAGTAAAATCAGAAATAAAAGGGAAGAAGTTACAATCAATACCACAGAAATACAAATAATCATGAGACTGCTGTAAACAATCATATGCCAAAAATTTGAAAAACCTAGAAGAAATGGGTAAATTCTTAGAAACATACAATTTTCCAAGATTAATCAGGAAGAAAGAGAAAATCTGAAAAGACTGATTACTAGTAATGAAATTGAATCGGTAATTAAAACTCCCAACAAACAAAAGTTCAGGAGCAGATGACTTCACAGGTGAATTCTACCAAATATTTAAAGAAGAGTTAATACCTGTCCTTCTCCACTATTCCAAAAAATTGAACAGGGAAGAACACTTTTTAATTCATTCTATGAGGTCAGCATTACCCTGATATCAAACCAGACAAAGACACTACAAAAAAACAAAAGTACAGGTCAATATCCTTGATAAACAGAGAATCAAAAAATTTCAACAAAATATTAGCAAACTGAATTCAATAATATATTAAAAAGATCATACACTATGATCAAGTGGGATTTATTCCAGGGATGCAAGGATGGTTCAATATCTGAAAAATCAATGTGATGTACCACATTAACAAAACAAAGGATAAAAATCATATAATCATCTCAAAAGATGTAGAAAAAGCTTTTGACAAAGTCCAGCATCCATTTATGATAAAAACTCTCAACAAAGTGTGTATAGAGAAAACATACCCCAACATAATAAAGGCCATATATGACAAACCCACAGCTAACATCATATTCAATGGTGAAAAGCTGAAACCCTCTAAGATCAGGATGAAAACAAGAATGCCCACTCCTGCCACTTTTATTCAACATGGTGTTGGAAGTCTCAGCCACAGCAATCAAACAAGAAAAAATAAAATGCAAGGCATCCAAATTGGAAGGGAAGAAGTAAAACTGTCACTATTTGCAGATGACATGATATTACATGTAGAAAACCCTAAAGACTCCACCAAGAAACTATTAGAACTAATAAATGAATTCCAAAAAGTTGAATTAATTTTGTAAAGGGTACAAAATTCATATAGAGAAATCTTTTGCATTTTTATACACTTAATAACAAACTATCAGAGAGAGAAAATAAGGAAGCAATCCCATTTACAGTTGCATCAAAAAGAATAAAATAAAGGGATGAAATACCTAGGAATAAATTTAACCAAGGAGGTGAAAGACCTGTACTCTGAAAAGTACAAGACATCAGTGAAAAAACTGAATATTTGACAAATAAATGGAAAGATATACCATGATCATAGATTGGAAAAATTAATATTGTTAAAATGTCCATACTACTTAAAGAAAGCTATAGATTCAATGTAATCCCTGTCAAAATACCAAGGGCATTTTTCACAGAACTGGAATAGATAATACTAATATTTGTGTGGTACTACAAATGGCACATGAAAAGATGCTCAGCATCGCTAATCATCAATGAAATGCAAATCAAAACCACAATGAGATATTATCTCACACCTGTCAGAATGTCTATTATCAAAAAGACAAGAAATTACAAGTTTTGGAAAGGATGTGGAGAAAAGGGAACACTTGCATGGGAATGTAAACTGATACAGCCAGTATGGAAAACAGTATGTAGGTTCCTCAAAAAATTAAAAATAGCACTACCATGTGATCCAGGAATTCCACTTCTGGGTACTTATCTGAAGAAAATGAAAACACTAATTTGAAAAGGTTTATGCACCCTAGTGTTCATTGCAGCATTATCTACAATAGCTAAGATATGGAAGCAGCCTAAGCTGCTTGAAGGTATATTACATATGTATATATACACATGTCAAAAATATTGTAATAACTTTGTATCATGACTGATGATAACTAGACTTATAATGGTGACCATTTTGTAATACATAAAAAGATTGAGTCAGGGGCTTCCCTGGTGGCGCAGTGGTTAAGAGTCTGCCTGCCGATGCAGGGGACGTGGGTTCGCGCCCCGGTCTGGGAGGATCCCGCGTGCCGCGGAGCGGCTCGGCCCGTGAGCCATGAGCCTGCGCGTCCGGAGCCTGTGCTCCGCGGGGGCAGAGGCCACAGCAGTGAGAGGCCCACCTACCGCAAAAACAAAACGAAACAAACAAACAAAAATATTGAGTCACTATGTTACACACCTGAAACTAATATAATATTGTAAGTCAATTATACTTCAATGAAAACATTTGAAATTTGTGTTAGAAAATAAAAAAAACTTGCACAGAAAAAAAGGTAGTGTGCTACAGAGATGTCATTCTGTCCACCCCATATGAAAATGTAGACCTTTAAAATGGTCTGTCCAATGTAATAGTCAATAGAATGATAAGGAATATCTTAATTATATTGTATTGAATGTTAACTGTGTTCTAAAAACTCCAGCTTCAAAGGAGTTCTTGAAGAGGAAGGGGCTTCCAGGAAAGTAAGGCGGGTCCTTTGGAAGGCATGCTCTCTGGATGATTAGGCCAATAGATGACCAAGACCAGGACAGATGTAGCATTTGTCCAAGCCCATGAAATGCCAGTGGCATTATCTCACATCTCTGAAAGAGAGTGGAGCCATCTGTCATCTTGGCTTCAGCAGTTAAAAACAACAGGTTTCCCAAGGAGGAGGGGGCTGTAGCTCTGTAAGCAGCAGGGGAGACAAGCAAAAATAAAACATTTCCTTTGGGTCAATCTGACATCTGCCCTTCATTCCACCTCCATTCCCCATGTGCCTCTGTAGCTTTTCCCTTCCTTTGCTTTGAGCAGTGTACATTCTGAATTCAGTTTGGAGTGCATCCACGTGTCCCTGACAAATGCGCTGGTGGCATCCTGCGTCTTTTCTCCCCGATTAGGTTATAAACTTCCCAAGGTGCGTGCTACTCTTCCTTTCACTCCTATAATGCCCAAGCAGCTCTGGGCAGATGCTCAGTAAATGCTTGTTGAAATAAGGGATCCATGAATAAACCTTCCAGAGCTTTCTGGAGGGGAAAGATGGTGGTACTCGGGGTGAGCTGACTTGAGACTGAAGTCTGTTTCTTGAAGGTGTCACCTCTACTCAAGGCATTTTTTAAAAATAAATAAATAAATAAAATTATCTATCTATTTATTTATTTATGGCTGCATTGGGTCTTCATGGCTCTGTGCAGGCTTGTCATTGCAATGGCTTCTCTTGTTGTGGAGCATGGGCTCTAGGTGCAGGGGTTTCAGTAGTTGTGGCGTGCAGGCTCAGTAGTTGTGGCTCACGAGCTCTAGAGCGCAGGCTCAGTAGTTGTGGCGCACAGGCTTAGTTGCTCTGCGGCATGTGGGATCTTCCCAGACCAGGGCTCGAACCTGTGTCCTCTGCACTGGCAGGCGGTTTCTTAACCACTGTGTCACCAGGGAAGTCCCTCAAGGCATTGTTTTTCTTTGAGTACCTGGACAGGCACAGCTACTGAGACACAGGGGTCTGTCTCCCAACAAATGCGGCTCCAATTCTCACATTTTTATATGCCATATTACACACATCATTTCTGAACCTCTCAGAAGCCCATGCATTTCTGAGCATTGGCAATCAAGCATAAAGTTCTGGGGCAAGCTGTGAAATCTCTGAAATGAAAATCAATTCCATCTCCATTTCATGGAGACTAACGTGGCATTTACAACATAAACAATCACTTCTGTTAGGGAGGAAAATTAAAAGCTGTGCTACACAGAGGCACAATGTTTAAAGTTCTGGTGGAAATGAGCACTTGGCTTTGAGATGATTACAAAGGAATTGGAAAAAGAAAAGAAAAGGGAAGAAAAGAAAAAGTCAGTCCCAACAATTCAGAAGAGAAGAGATTTCATAATCCAAATTTGCTATGACTGAAGTCATTGGCCTCAGCTCAGAACTCTGGGGGTGTGGGGAAATAGGAAAACCTTGGGTACTTCCTAAGCACTGTGGGGAAGTGTTTCAAGGACTCATGAAAGTCATGTCTATGTCCTTTCATGATGGTGTTAGATGACCCAGGAATTTTCCCTTGGGAAAAGGCTCAATTCCCATGTGATGGGCAGAGAGTCTGTGGTTTTAGGGTCCTTCAAATGACAGGTCTCTTGAGTCCTTGATCTGGTGACACTTCATTCTGTCAACCTTAGTTTCCCTGTCACTATAATAGGGTCTCATGAGTTTCTGTGTGTAGCATCCCAATGTTTCCAAGATGAAATAAAAATTAAAGGCAGAAAAGAACAGAATCTAGTAGAAGTTTAAAAGCCTGAAATTAAGCGTGGCTTTACCACTAGCTAACTGAAGAATTTTAGGCAAGGGTCCTAATCTCTGAAGACTCAGTTTCCTCATCTGTAAATTGAGAAGTTAGACTATGTGATCTCTGAAGGAGACTGACTCTAATACTTTACCATTCCCTCATTCTGCATTGGACTACAAACAGCCATTCAGTTGGCCTCATTTTGCATGGGCGGTGGGGAGAGATACAAGCTGTTGCCAATCAGGAGGTGCTCATTTGCACAATGGCTGTGATTCACTAATTAGCCAGAAAGACATCCAGTACAGCCATGCAGGAAGGAACCAGTGTTCCCGCTGTGACACTATTTAACTGGGCTCCTGGTTTTGGCTATTAAGCTTCTCAAAGTACTAGCCAGTAACTGACCTTTCTATAAAGCTGCCCAGGCAATTAAAAGTATTAGCATAAAGGAATCTTTCTCAATTAGCTAGTTTTAGAGTAGGCTGGCAATGCTGTCTTGTAGTCTTTTAAAGATTTTTATAACAGTACTATGCTTGTTGTATTACCAGTGTTGCGTGTATATTTTTATTCTGCATCAAATAATTTGTAGTAATACTGTTTTGAGGGGTAATGATTTTCATACCATTTGAAGAAAAGTCAGGTGAATTTCTCATAAAAGCAGCCTTTGTTAATTCCAACATGAACACAGGACAACCCAGGGTATGGCTTGTGTACGTACATCAGCCAGTCATCCGTCAGCCAGCTTGATTTGCCTTGATCAGAGAAGCATTTTGTTAGGTATTCCCTTCCCCACCCCCACGGTGCTAATCACCTTTTCAATGCAGAAGATAGATGGGGAACACTGTACAGATAGCTCACCATAGCTCCAAAATGCTAATCATTTACGAACATCTAAATTATGACTTGAGACCTTGCATGAGAAGATAAGAACGCAGTGTCTGTGCATACAGAACTATTATTTACCAAATAACCATCACATTTGCGTAACTGTAGCGCTAGATGACAATTTCGCCCTCAAAACTGCTTCTGGGGCAGAAAAAGCTTTGACCCATCTGAAATGTGGCATGTTGGTATTTTCTTCAACCCTTGGAATGGGACCTTTTGGAATGAGATGTTTCAGCACTGATTTGGAAAACAATGTAAAATTCTTCTTTGATGAGGTTTAGTTTGGGTGCATTGGGTGTCATCTTGTGTAAGCCAGTGGCCTCCAAAATGGGCTGTGGGCACCCCAGGAAGTCATCTGATCCTTTGGAGTACAGGAAGAAAAGTACTTCATCTCTTAATTCTATATTGCCTATTTTGCAGATATATTTTTAACGCATATAATACATTGGAACTGGAGTACATGTGTATAATTTATGTAGAAATGCATATACTCTGGGTATATGCTAAATTTTTTACTGATGGGGCTAGTGATAAAAGAAAAATCCTTGGCAATCATTAGTAGACAACATATATGATGATGTGGCCAGGAGGATGGCCTGCTTTTAAAGAGAATTTTCTAGAAGGAAAAGCTCATTAGCTGTATGAACAAATATACTGTTAGAGAAGGTACTTCTATGACATAAGGAACTTCTATGACTATAAGAATTGGACATAAATACACCTAACATTTTATACACTTTTCTATTCAGAAAATAAGAAATATGTTTTTCTTAAATACAGTCATCAATATCTCTAAAAGAGATTCAATTCTCTTTGGGTAAGGGAATACATCTGGAGTAAAATAGGATGAGGTGTTTTCAGAGAAGAAGGGCCAAGATGGAGAAGAAGTGGGAAATATGTAATGCCAGCTAAGCAAGCCCAAACATAGGTCTAGCATCCAAAGGCACCCTACCCAAACCCAACTCAAGCCCAGGACTCCCTACACAGACATAAAGACCTCTGAGATTTCCCATGCAACTGATTTTTATCTAGCACCGTTCTCCTTATTCCCAAGAACCTTCTGCTCTGGTTCCCCATTCATTCAGTCACAAATATTTACTGGGTGTTTAAGATGTGTCAGGCATGGTTCTGATCGGCCTGAGATTCTCCTTTCTTCCCTCCTCTTTGGCTGGGAGTCACCCACTGGTCTCCACTCTGGAATTTTGGGGAGGCTGCCAGCTCATGGCTCCTATTTATTGTTCATTGCTCCCATACTGAGAACTGTAGATCATCAAATATGTTCCAACAGAGCTCCAACAGTAGTAGGAGAGGGAGAGCTGTCATAGAGAATGGGAGCCTTCCACGCCCAGCCTGTCTGCACCGTCCTCACTCCTTCCTGGTAGCTGCTCCTTCAGATGGCTTCATTCTAGCATGTTCTTACAGCTTGCTTTTCTGTGGACCATCAACAACTAATCCACTCAGATCTGAGAACCTCCTTTATGTTCCACCTTGAGCTTGACTCTGGAGGGATCCAAAGGAGCAGGTAAGAGTCAGTCCCTGTTCTCACTGACTTGCATCATAGTTGGAGGGATCAACTAGAAACCCAAGATTACACGGGAGGATTATCACAGAGCAAGACACACCCACTGTAACATAGCACCACACCCATTAACGCTAGTGTTCTACTCAGGGTCTGCTAGGAGTTGGGAGGCCACTGTGATGTACTAGAACAAGGCTAAGACTTGACATATGATCAGGACTCCAGACTTAGCTCCATCACTGACTGGCTACCTGACCCTGGGCAAGCTACTTCTCTCTCTGAGTCTTAGCAATAGAACAGGAGTGATAATACCTATTGATAGGATCGTCTTGAGGATTAAATGAGACAATGGCTGTGGAAATGCTTTATAAGCTGGGAAGTGCCACGCACGTTTTAGGAGTTACTATTAAAGGTGGTCAGTCTGGTTTGGGGTAGCTTGGAAGGTGGTTATTCTCCTGTCTATTTTTGCCCTCTTGGACAAATACTGCTAGCCATACATGGGATAAGAAGCTGAAGGTCAGTTCATCAGTTCATATCCCTTGATGCTGGACCATGGGGGACGCCTGGGATGGGCATGGAGGTGGTCCACTTCCTCCAACCCACCCCTTCTTCTGAGGAGTCGGCTAGGGCTTGGAGTCCTTGTCTTGACCAGTCTGAGAAGAATGGAAACTCTGGGTGGAAATGGAGTTGACAGGGGCTCGGGGTCATGCACGGCCTAAATAAGGGAAGAGGGATGGCAGTCAGCCTGTCAGGCCCCGCTGCGCTGCCCATACAAAGGCTACTGACAGCTCTCCCTCCCTGAGGCTCACTGTGGGGGACTGCCGCGGACTGGCCTCTCTGGACAATTTCTTACTCCTTGAGACTTGCAGAGATGGTGATTCACCGCTGGTCACCAGCAGAGGGCAGTGTCCAGAGTCCATTCCTCCTGCCTCCTCCCCCACCCCACCCCCGGAGTAATGAATGTCAAGATCAGTAAGTGGGAAGAGGATTTAGGGAGCAAATGTAAGCCTAACTCGCAAAGCAGATTATATGGTTATACTGTTATTACTTTGGGACGTAGTTACTCTTAATGCTAACTAATCTTGTACAAATGTAATTACCGTGTAGTCTCTGTGTATCACTGAATCGTACGAGGTAGACCAGTGGGCACCCCACTCAGCCCCCGGGGGCTGGAGCAGAGTTATGATCTGTGCTGTTTCTTCTTGGTTTTATCTTCTCTCCTATAAAATCTCTTAGGGAGCCTCCCCAGGAGGTCGCTCCCTGCTTTCAATCTCATTTTCTGATATCTAGCTCTGAGTCTCCCATAATTGAATTTATTCTGGGCGCTGGCTGTTCATCTTGGCTCACTCACCTTTCATTTGGGGATGCCTTGCAGAAGGATCCCTCTCTTGGCTGGGGGAGCTGGGTTGCATTGGGCTCCCGAAGAAGATGCATAAGTTTCATTAGAAATAATCTCTTCACTGAGACAAACATTACTAGATGTCTTTTTTTTTTTTTTTTTTTCCCACTAGATGTCCTTTAATATCCATTCTTCTCTGCTTTTTTAGCTACTACTAAAGGACACCCTAAATATTAGGAGAAAATGAGGTTGCCCAGAATAAGCCCCACATTCCCCATCTGCCCTTGCCCCTTATGCGGTCAACTCCTGGCCAACAGGATGACCCACTAGATGTCCTTTAATATCCATTCTTCTCTGCTTTTTTAGCTACTACTAAAGGACACCCTAAATATTAGGAGAAAATGAGGTTGCCCAGAATAAGCCCCACATTCCCCATCTGCCCTTGCCCCTTATGCGGTCAACTCCTGGCCAACAGGATGTGAGCCGAAGGGATGTGTACAACTTCTGGACTCTGCCCTTAAGAGAAGGAGACAAGTGCTTCCCTTCTGTTTCTCCCCTTCCCATCGACTGGTATCTGGGCACGACAGTGGGAGCTGGAGAAAGCATGGGGGACCAGAGATGGGAGTCATGCTCTGCTGCCTACCTCCTGACTACATATGAGAGAAATGAACGCTTTTGTGGTTTACAACTTTGCTAAGTTGGGTCTTTGTCACATGACCCTAAACAGAAACCTTTGCTATGGAGACCTTCAGTGCGGGACCTGGGATGGGGGTTCCTGTCTTGTTCTCCTTTGTCAATCTGCTGGGCAGGGTCCCTGCAGGTACAATCTAAGTGGGAGCTGGGACCCAACGCTGTGGAATCTGGGGCCATCTTTTGCAACAGTCCCTTCCAAACCACGCTTGGCCCCAAATTTCTCCTTTGTTTTCTTTGGTTGTGGCTGACAGCTCTGGAGATACACTCTCAGAGGCCACTCATACTCTGCGCTCCTGGGGTTGAAGTTTGAGAGCATGACAAGGTAGGAGGAGGGGGGCCAGGGGCCCAGGAGCACTGTCCTGACTCCCAGACACGTTCTTCTCATGGTCTGGCCTCGGGCAGGGTTCGAGAGCTGACTCTGGCTCTGCCATTAACCAGCTGTGTGGTTTTGAACAACTCTCTATCTTCCCGAGCCAAATAAGGGAGTTAGGCTACCTGATGGCTGGAATTCCTTCCAGCTTGGCATTCCATAACGTGACAACTCCACGGCCAGCCTTGTGGCTGCGGTGTCATCTTCAGTACACGAGGCCAACGACCTCAGGAAGGTGCACGTCTGTGCCGAGGGCCCGGCAGAGCCGCCTTGCTCACTTCTCATCCTTTGCTGAGCCCTGAATGGTGCTCTGGTGGAGGGGTAGGGGTGAGGGCATGGGGATGCAGGGGGCGACAGGTATTACAAAGCTGACAGACACCTTTGGCTTGAGGGGGCTAGTCTCTCTGGAGTCATATGACACACGCACAGAATCTGTGAGAACAGCCTAATAAGTCACTCAGGTAGTGTGCCCCCGAGGAGAGGCCAAAGCACAGGTGGGGCTCAGGGACAGGTGAGCGTGGTGCCCTTAGCACAGGACTGAAGTCTGCCCCCACCCGCTACCGTTCTTGCTATATGACCTTGAATGAGTTTCCAGGCTTTGGAGCCCCAGTTTCCTAATCTGTCAGGTCAGGATAATGCAAGCAGCCCCCCTCACATGTGCACACGTAGGGCGGGAATGTTCCTAAAGCAGCTGACCCACAGTAGGTGCTGAGTGAATTCCATTTCTCTGTCCCCCCCTCTCACTCCCTTTCTTCTCTGAAAACATCAGACTCTGATTAAGGATCCCACTTAGTTTCCAGCCAATATTCCAACTCCCCTGGCTTCTGCCCCCTGAATCTTTGCTCTCTTTTCCCATATCTTTTTTTCCCCTACAACTCTGCACACACACCCCCTACCACCTCTTTCCCCAGCCAAGCTCTCCCACCCTCCTTCTCTGTAGAGAGCAAGGAAAGGTGGTGTTATACAGATGCCCAGTGATATTTCAGAAGCTCTAATTAAGGGGAAGATTATGTATGCCATTTGAGTTTGAAAAAGGATTCAGATCAGGATGAATAGAACGCTAACCTTCCCCCTGTCCAACCCACTCACCCGTATACCCTGGGACAAAATGAAACATAACTCAGTTTCTCCAGGAAAGCTATCAGACAGCAGGTCATTGTGGTCAATGGGCCGAAAGCAGCAGCGCCAGTGATCTCAGCAAGTATCGGTTCTGCCCTGCGTCCTGCCTCTCACCACCTTACTTAACTAGATGTTGACGGAAGAAGATGACTGCACTGTGCTGCATTCTGCATTCAGGGGAAGCTACGAATGTCTGTCCTACAAACAGGTGGCACGGTGGCTTCAGGGCTGTGTTGCTCCCAGTTTGCTCCCAGCAGAGGCACTTTTTCCAGGGGTGCTGAGGACCTTCTCCTCTCACATCCATCTCCGATGCCCACCTCCTTCTCTATGGCACGCCCACCTCAGGAGTCTCCTGCCAGCCCTCCATGTGCCAATGACAGCTAGACCTCCACCCCCAAAACAATTCCCCACTCATCCCATGGGTCTCAGTTAATGTGATCTTGGTTATCACCCTCTTCCTCTCTCTGGACTTGTAGGTCCGGAATGCTGGGTTTGTATTTGGTTGGCCAAAAAGTTCGTTTGGGTTTTTCTGTATCATCTTATGGAAAAACCCGAACAAAGTCTTGGGCCAACGTGTTAAGTTATTTTACACATGACTGGAGTGTGGGGCTTGTGCTGTCGGCCTCTGGGGCCCCATAAACATGGCTATTCCATGATCTAACTTCAGGACCCAAAGGGGCAGGTCCCCTTAAGACTGAGCCTTAGGCCAAGAGTCCCACACTCCTGGATCATCTGCACTGAACCATCTAAGTGTCACTCCCACCGATACCTCAGCTCTGTTTGTCAAGTGAAAGAGTTCCTCACTGCAGTTTGAAGAATTCTGGGGTGTAATCAATTGGTATACAGGTGAAAAAGTAAAAGGTATCAGCTTAGAGACAGCACAAGGGGACCATATGACATCCTAGAGACGGAGAATGGAAGCCTTTCGTGTAAGATCAGAGTGTAAAAAAAGTGCCTAGAGTCTCCCAGCCTTCTGCAGCCACAGATTGGTAATTCAGAAGTCCCTGATGATCACCAAATACCCCAGGCCAATTATATTCCATGGTTCTGCAAACTCTTTTTACTGGCTAGGTTATCAGTTTCCCCATCTGTAAAATGGAGGCCATGATGATGGATAACCTTCTAGGGCTGAAATAGGAAAGTCTTGACTTAATGGTCATCAAGTTCATCTATGGATTTATCTACTTACTAAAACCCCACAGAGCTAAGCCCCTGTGTCCTTTTCCACTCTCTCCCCAGTATTTCTCCATTCTGGGCCAGCTCCCAATGGTAGACCAGTGCAGAGCAAAGGGGAAGCCTAGACCAATGCGCCCATGTCCTCCTGAGGACCAGGGGCGCCTTACGGCCGGCAAGTCCACTGCTGCACCTGTTCCTTGGCCCTCACGGGGCACGCGGCAGGCGGGCTTCCTCATCACAGGTGCTCCTCAGGCTATGTTCAGGCAGGACTGTGGCTCCAGCTTTTGGCTGTGGAATAAATAATGTTCTGACTACTGGGCATATACCCTGAGAAAACCATAATTCAAAAAGAGCCATGTACCAAAATGTTCATTGCAGCTCTATTTACAATAGCCAGGACATGGAAGCAACCTAAGTGTCCATCGACAGATGAATGGATAAAGAAGATGTGGCACGTATGTACAATGGAGTATTACTCAGCCATAAAAAGAAACGAAGTTGAGTTATTTGTAGTGAGGTGGATGGACCTAGAGTCTGTCATACAGAGTGAAGTAAGTCAGAAAGAGAAAGGCAAATACCGTATGCTAACACATATATATGGAATCTAAGAAAAAAAAATGTCATGAAGAACCTAGGGGCAAGATGGGAATAAAGATGTAGACTTACTAGAGAATGGACTTGAGGATACGGGGAGGGGGAAGGGTAAGTTGGGACAAAGTGAGAGAGAGGCATGCACATATATACACTACCAAACGTAAGGTAGATAGCTAGTGGGAAGCAGCCGCATAGCACAGGGAGATCAGCTCGGTGCTTTGTGATCGCCTGGAGGGGTGGGATAGGGAGGGTGGGAGGGAGGGAGACGCAAGAGGGAGGAGATATGGGGATACACGTATATGTATAGCTGATTCACTTTCTTACAAAGCAGAAACTAACACACCATTGTAAAGCAATTATACTCCAATAAAGATGTAAAAACAAACAAAAAACAAACAAAAACCCAATATTCTGATAATTGCCGGGACACCATTACTTACTTCTACAGTTATTTTTGATCACAGAAAGCCCTTTTCCTTAGGGCCCTGGGAAGAGGATGCTACTATAATTTTCTTCACTGTCTCCCTTTAATGAGGTCACAGGTCAGGCAAAGTGAACCAGGCAGTTTTAGAAGGAGCTGCACAGCAACAAAGTTGACCTCAGCTGAGAGAGGGGAACCCACCTCACTCCTCGGGGTGATTAATCGTTCCCGCTCCTGCCACCTGGCTGAAAGGTGAGGAAGTGATTAGAGCCAGCTTCTTACTAGGTTCGAGCTCATCCTTTTTTTTCCCAGTGAAAACTTTTTTTTTTTTTTTAATTTGCTGCCTGGATAAGGAAGCATCCCTCGCTCCCCTTCCCACCAAGCCCCATAACCCAGTGCTCTGTAGTTTCCACTTTGTGCTACAGAATCCATCGCAAGCAATCTGAGCTTGGCCACAGTGGAAAGTAGCTCTCAGTGGAGTTAATTCACCTCCCCATAATGCTGTTTACTTCCAATCCCCATAACCCTTTGCATTCGCCAGCCCTCCAGGGGTGGCATCTAGTACCATTTCATCCCTAATGTTGTGAGTGGGTTAAAATGATCATCTCTTAGGATGCCTAAACCAACTGGAGTCTCTCTGCCCCCCACCTCCTCCCCTGTCTTCCTGGCCCTCGGTTGGCTGAGAACAGAGCCCGTAACAGACAGCATGTCATCCATTCCTGACAGCCTCGGTGCTGTAATACGGACCTGCCAAACCTATTACAGTAATGACAGCATTGCAGAATTAGAACACTCACTCCTACATAGAGAAGAAAAAAACTGGGGAGAGAGGGGGCAGGGTTGAAATCTTGTGCTGTTTTGCTTTCTTTCTCTCTTTCCTCCTCTTAAGAAGTGGCATTATTCCTCTTTCATTTTCCTTTATTTCATTAAAAAGATAAACAAGCATGTAACCATATATCCCTAACCCAGCGAACACGTTTTCTGGGAAGGCGAAGGTATCACTTGGGTCTTAGGGAACCATGGTGGAGCCAGCAGTGTCATCCCATGATCATTTCCCCAAATGCAGTCTGTTCGCGGTTGCTCTTTGCTGGGGCTTTCATAATCTCAACAGGCACTTACAAAATTAACTTTCTGCCTTGGGCAGGGAAGAAGGGGTGTCGCAGAACTTAATGATCAGCTTTCTGACTGGGGGTCATAAAGTGCTGTTGAAAATTATGATGATTAAAGTGATTTGCTTACAGTAATTAGCCCCTAGGACTCCCTTGTGGAGGTGAGAGAAAGAGATTGCTCCATCTGGCATATGGGCAAACTGAGGCCCAGAGAGCTGGGTCAAAGCACTAACTCTGTCTGGCCGTCAGGGACTGGTCCAGGCATAGAGACTGAGGGCTCTGCAGACAGTAGGGGGTTGAGGCGTGGCTGCATTGTGGGGATGGGGAACATTCAACATGAGATATGCAGGCTGGTTTAACACAACAAAGAGACGTGCGAGGCTGAGGCTTCCAGACTCCTGGTGAGCATGGATGTTTAGGAACTACGCTAGAAGCCTCTTGGTGGAAGTACTGGGTTTCCCAGGGGGTGTCAGGCTCAAATGGGGGTGACGGAGGGTCTGGCAGTACACAGGAAGAGACAGCAAGCCTAGGAATCAGCCTAGCTCTCTGTGTGTTTTATACCAGGCACCCAGCCCCATGGTCAAAGGGCCTCTTGGAAACTCCAAGGGCATTTTCTACCAAATCTAATGGGAGTGGGCTGGGGGCATCCTCAGGGCAAGAGGCCTAATCACGTCCTTAGTGATTAGGCTCCAGATACTCTTAGGAGCCTACTGAGCTCTTGCCTAAGTTGTGGCCACTGAGTCTGCCTCTGGGACAGACACTCCCGGGGGCTGCTAAGGCCAGGACTGTGGACGGATTGCAGGGCAACATGGAACAACGGAAAGAGTTCTGAGCCTGAGTTTTGGGTCCCGTCCTTGCTGCTTCTCAGCTGTAAGACCCACTGTCGATCCTCTCTAAGCTGTAGTTTGACCGTGAGGGGGCTAATGACACACACTGCATAAGGCAGCTATGGGGACTGAGTATGTAAAGCCCTAGCCTGGTGTCCAGACATCACCATGCTGGATATATCAGTTTCCTTCTTTTTACTCTTTTAAAGGACCACCTCAGACATTCAATCAGTTAACAGATATTTATTGAGAATCTACTCTATGTTCAACCAAGTGCTAGAGGGATTTACAAGGAGAAACTTGCTCATGAAAACCCAGTAAAAGAAGGACGACGTAGAGTTCTCTGCAAAAATTGGTTCACGCTATCTGGTTGGTGATTTGGTGAGATAAGGTTCAGGCATAAGAAACTCTCAAAAGCCAATGCAAAGCAAGAGATAATCAAGTGCTAATTTGTCTGGTGAGAATGATAGTTTCCCCATCAGCTACAGGATACATGATCTGCATGACATCCAAAGCCCAGTGGGGTTGGCTCCCTGAATGTCTCTCCATCCTTATGGTTCCTTATATCAGCCTTGTCCAACAACAATCATTCATTCATTTATTTATTCCATCCATCCATCCATCCATCCATCCATCCATCCACGCTGCGGAGCACTACTGAGGGCCTATTAGGTGCAGGCACTGTGTGTCCCTGATCTCTGGGGAATGCATGTGAATGGGTCAAGCATGCTGAGGATCTTATGAACTTACGGTTTAGAGAAGAGACTGACAATAAAAAGTAAACAAATAAATAAGGTAGGTTCAAACAGTGAGAAGTACACAGGAGGAAGTAAAACAGGGTGATGACTGGAGGTGGGTTGGAAGAGTTCTTTGGACGGGGTGGTCAGAGTGGGACTCTTGGGGGATGTGATATTTGAGCTGAGACTTGAATATGAGCATCGTTTCCCCAAAATGGGGGTGGGGGAGTGGAGCTGAGAAAAGAGAATTCCAGGCACGTGGAATAGCAAGTGCAAAGGTCCTAAGGTGCAAATGAGCTGGGTATCCTTCAGGAACAGAAGGAAGGCTGCTGTGGCTGGAGCTTGATGAATCTGGGAGCAGGGGGACCTGGTGTAAGTCTGAGCGGAAGGCAGGGACCAGAACATGGCAGGCCATGGCAAGGTGTCAAGATTGCTTTCTCTGTGTGTGGAAACCAGTGAAGCATTTTTAGCAGGGAAATAGCATAATCTGGTTTATGTTTCAAAATCATTAAAAATAAGATAGTACCCGTAGCTTCCAAAATACACATTTCTGTGGGACACTGCCATGCCTCTGTGTAGGCTGTCCCCTGGAATCTCCTTTCTGTCTTGTTTACCTGTCAGTCTCCTACAGAGCCTTTAAGATCTCATTCAGGTATCTCTTCCTTTGTGAAGCCTCCCTTGGCCTTCCTGCAGGCCCTGTCTCTTGCCCATCACTCCTTTTTCTTATTCCTATGCTTCATACACACCTCTGTTTTGCACAAAGTCTAATAGATTTACCTGCTTACAAGTGTCTCCTCTAGCAGAGGACCCAGAACATGGAAGGGGGTTAATAGATTCAATCAGGGCCAGTAGTCAGGGTAGGCTCCGTGGAAGCAAATCTTGAAGGATGGATAGAATTCTGATAGATGACCAGAAGAGGCTGGAGTCACACACATCTTACAATATCTGCTCAAGTCAACAGGAGTCATGACTGAAAGATATTGTCATCAAGAAGGGAAGCCCGTCCCAGTGAAACCCACGCAACCCTCTCCTCTCTCCAATGCGATGCCAATACAGGCAGTTGATGGGAATGAGAGAGGTTGATTTGCATACGATATTCATGCACTTTGCATATTTCCATTTAACATTGAAATGCACGGACAGACTTCTCAATCCCCTGGTTCCTTCCTTCCTTCATTTAGCAACTTTTAATTAAATGTTTCCTGAATATATCCTGCTTGATGCTGGGCCCTGTGACGGATAAGGAAGAAAAAATTTGTCTTTGGTGAGATTACATAGGTTGGCCCCAGGGGAGAGGCAGAAGAATATAATACTACAGTTTCCATCTGGGGTTCTGGAATCAGAAGATGTGGATTTCAACACTGACGAGTTGTGTGATCTTAGGCAACTGGCTTAATCTCCTTGAGCCTCGGTTCCTCATTTATAAAGTGAAGGTAACAATACATAACTAGTTGGGTTGACTTGACAGAGCTTTGGGCATATAGCTAGAACTCTGTGGGTAACAGCTGTTGATTACTGTTTTTCCCAACTCCCTCTATGGGAGGATTTACAGATTCCATTAAAAACTCCTGGCTAGACTCTGCAGGCATGTCCAGCTTCCTTCCTTCCCACATTCCAAGCCTCAGAGTCAGGATAACTGCAGCTCAACTTGGAACAGTGATGGAGCCAGCAGCTGGGAGCCCGAGTTGGGTGTGGGGTGGAGCCTCCATGCTGCAAGCTGGTCAGGGTCCTCCCTCCCCTGCTGCGCCAGTTGTGAGCAGAATCCACCCCTTCGCTACCTTTCTCTTCTCTTGCCTTAAACATACCCCAGAGAGATCATAAATCGACTCACCCGCTTCCGACCTACAGACACCCGAAGGAGCCTTCTGGTTTTCTCCCAAGACTTCTGCCCCTTCCCTGCCACTCAGCCCCTTTCTCTTCCTGTCTCTCCAGTCCCAGCGGCATTTGGGGTCAGTGAACAGGTTGCGAGAGCTCAGACACGATGTACGGTGTGTGATTCATTTGCGCCAGGGGATTCTGAATAGAAAATAATCGTCTGCAAATGGCAATTAACAGAATCTTTTAAAAAATGCCTTGATTGTTATAAAATGGAAGGCGAAGCACATCATGTCTCTGTTGCAAGTGATTACAGGGCAGCTGGCTGCACAGGCTTTGAAGGACCTGATATTTCCACCCAGTCACGCCCGACGAGAGAGGCTCCCTCAACTTTCATGGGACCCCCTGGGACTCGTCCTCAAGACAGCCTTGGAGGAAGACTCACTTTGGCTTCTTCCTGAAGCCCTTGCCTGGACTCCACGTCTCACCCCGGGCAGGCAAGGGAACGGACATCGGCACCACTGGAAGATGGAGGGTCAGAAAGAGGAACCAACATTTGCTACAAAGGGATACAGACCAAGTCTTGCGTGAGATGCTCTGGCTCTGACCCTTGTATCTCAGTCATCACTAACCCACCTGGCAAGGAAAGACATTTCATCCCTTCACTTTATTATTATTATTATTTATTTATTTTTTGCGGTACGCGGGGCTTTCACTGTTGTGGCCTCTCCCGCTGCGGAGCACAGGCTCCGGACGCGCAGGCTCAGCGGCCATGGCTCACGGGCCCAGCCGCTCCGCGGCATGTGGGATCTTCCCGGACCGGGGCACGAACCCGTGTCCCCTGCATCGGCAGGCAGACTCTCAACCACTGTGCCACCAGGGAAGCCCTATTATTTTTTTTTTAACAGACGAGGAAACTGAGGTTTAGCCTTGTTTGAGACCATTTGGCAGGACTATTTGAACTTGCCGCGCTTGGTTGGGGAGCCCGTACTCCTTCCCATGCTACAGTGCTCCCTGAACTTCTCCTTCCGAGTACTTAAACTGTTATTCATCCTCCATCTGACTAATCATTTGCCTGCCTCTCCTCCCGGCTCTGCCGTGGGCTTTCACCAGGGCAGGGAATCACTGTCTTTCCTACTCTGCATTGTATTGCCAGGCTCTATCTTGGTGCCTGTGGGCAGTTAGAAAAATTAGGTGGTGAATGAATAACTGGTTTCCTCCGTGGCTACGAACCATTAGAAGTGACCAAAGTAAGATCATCTGGTCACCAATCAACATCTTTATTAAAAAACATTTTCAGGTGAAGCAATAGATTTGGTGCAGACTAATCCGGCCAGACAAGGCTTCCGTCCTGCAGGCATCGACTCCTGACCCAAAGATCTGAGGCCCATCTGTACACTTCTTGTGGACGGGCTGAGCGTCCATCAATAGAAAGCAGCATCCTCTTGCCTTAACTATATCTTAAAATCCTCTGACCCAGTCCTGTTCCCTAAACCCCTTCCTCTCCACCAGCTGCCTGACTTAGGGTGGTGGCGAGAGGGCAATCTCAGGGAACCACAATCTCCCCACCTGCCTGGAGAGCAGGGAGGCTCCAGCTGCTCCCCTGGGCAGACAGACCCAGTGTAGCTCTCACTGATGGGAGTTCTTATCTAGTCTAGACTCCAAATCATCAGGTCTGATGAAATCTCCCAGTGTTGTTTGGGAGGAAAGAGAAGCTACAAATTAAAAACAAACCACAGCAGCAAGATTTTGGGGTACGGTGACCAGGAAGGATGCTAAATTCCTTCCTGGTCATTTTTTGGAGGAGCAGACCCTCAAACTCGAGGCTGCTAAGAGGGTTTCTGGGATAGAGAGTGATAGGCAGCACATGTACAGGTGAAAACACCAACCTGGGCACCTTCCCTCCCCCCCAACAGGGTTGGTTTGTGATTTGGGATAATTTGAGGAAGAGGTTTGTGGGGAGGAAGTTTCAGCCACCGAGTGGGAGGGACAGGTGAGCAGTGAGACGTGTAGGAAAGAGCAAAGCGGAGTGGCCAGCTGCTAACTGATGTGTTTCCGAAGGCACCTACCTACCCGCTTTGAACTCACCCCTCAACCCTCACTAGTTCAGCCTGGGATGCTCTGGAGAGGCCAGGCCAGCGTATCTCAAAGTGTGTCCACAGGTCACACCAGATGAAGTCACCTGGGGGCTCCTTAATCAAGCAGCCTCCTGGGAGGCAGTCATGGTACTTTGGGCAGCCTCCTGCCCTGGGGGTGTTTCCTCCCAGGTCCCAAGTAGCTACTTTCTTGCTGGGTAGGTTTTAGGGCCCAGGCCCCCAACACGATGCCACATCTAACGGATAAGAATCTTCCCAGATGTGTTGGGAAACTGCTCGGTTGAAAGGTCCCCGGGTGATTCCCATGAACATGGGAACTAGGCCACCGAGCAAAGTCACGTCCTGAGGTTTCGTCATCTGGAGTCAGCTGGGGAGAGGGGTCCACTGTGGAATCATTTGGTGGCATCACTGATCTTGGGCAAACCCCTAAGGATAGCTTGCTTCTCTAAAAAGTTCCAACAGGGAAAGCACTGTCTGTGTCTCGTTTACCAGAGCTGCTAGCCTCCTAAAATACCGGAAATGAAGGAATCTTCCAACTCACTGCAGTTCAATTTCTTGATTTAACGGGACAGTGAGGGTTAATTTCACGTGTCAACTGATCCCCGTGCCCAGATACTTGGTTAAACATATCCTGGCTGTTTCCGCGAAGGTGTTTTTTGGATTTAGCATTGAAGTCGGTGGACTTGGAATAAAGCCGATTATCCTCCAACTGCTCTACTTGTGGGTGGGCTTCATCCAATCAGCTGAAGACCTGAATAGAACAAACACTGACCTCCCCTGAGTGAGAGGGAATCCTGGCGGCAGTCAGCCTGCAAACTCCTACTGCAGCTCTGCCCTGGGTGTTCAGCCCGCTGGCCCACTCTGCAGGCTTTAGACTTGCCAGCCCCATAATCTTGTGAGTCAATTCCTTAAAATAAATCTCTCTTTCTATATATGCATATTCCATTGGTTCTGTTTCTCTGGGGAACTCTGACTAATTTAAGGCCCAACGAGGTATGAGAACTAACACGGGGTCTAGAACTTAGGTCCTTGCAGAGACGTGAAGTAATGGACACAGTTGACAGTCCTCCTTGCACTGAGAGTGTTGGCTTTGGACACAGGAAGAGCGTCAAGCTGTGTGTGTGTGTGTGTGTGTGTGTGTGTGTGTGTGTGTGTGTGTCCTGTGAGTTCCTTGGAGCCTGGGACCCACATGCCTTATTCATTTCTATCGTCCCAGTCCCTAACACTGAACCTGGCAGACAGTAAGTACTGAGTGAGTGATTGATGGAAAGCAAAAACCTTTGTGAGTCTCAGTTCTTTGGATACTTCTGGGGACTTTCCAAATCTCCAGTCAGCAGGACACATACTGGTCCCCTGTTTACTCTCCCTGCCCCCTAGATATCTTGGCCGATAGGAACGAGGCCAGGGGAGAAGACTGTAGGGCCTGTGATGGGTTGGAAGAAGTGATGGGGTTCCTGGGGGTAACAGAGTGAACACCAAAACCTGGAGGGAAAGAGGGAGGGGATGGGAGGGAAGCCCCTTTAACCAAATGTCTTCCCTGTGGCCCGTGCTCTGCTAGGGACTTGTGTCCAGGCCCTGGCATGGAATCTTCAGGTAATATAAATAAATGAAGAAGGGGTAAAGAGTAGAGATGGGGGTTAGGGACGAGGGCCCTAACCCAGCAGGAAAACAGGCCTTAGGAAGGACTATTTTGTGTTCAGGAGGAGAGAGAAAGAACTTAGAATCCATGCCAATGGCCACTTCAGTCACCTCTCGCTGGGGCCCAGAGCCTGTGCACTGGGTACCCTGGCGGCAGAATGGGGCCTCCGCGGCCTTTGGGATGGGCTCTGCCCTCAGATACGCAAGTGGAGGGGGAAGTGATCTGGATTTACTTCAGTTACGGAATTTTGCTTTGGTCGTCAGAGCTCTGGGCTACCCGTACCCGGAACACCACCCATGCCCTCACCCAAACATAGTGCAGGGCGTGTGTGCAGTGTGCAAACGG